>NC_080572.1:139108412-139708412 GCF_030247185.1 Malaya genurostris | reverse complement strand
CTGAACTAACTGCTAACCTAGCAGACTGGCCACTGCAACGATCCAGTGGTGAATATAGTTCACGATCATGCCCGATCGCTTACTACCTCTTATCACAGATTGAGAGATACATACTATGAGACGATTGTGTGGACCCCATCTGGGTTGCTAAGTTAGTGCTTTCCTAAACACCATTCGATGATTATATGGAATAACGATTTTATCGTTTTTAGTTGATTCATGGTGATGGAGTCCTTCTTCAGATAAACCAAGTACAGTTGATCTTGATACTTTTTGTCCGTGTTGTGTCGTTTCATTTTAAACACCATCACAGGCTTTATTCCAGCCGCCGATAGTGCCTGCTTTAGTTCGGCTTCCATCACGTTGGGTAGACCTCCAAGTACAACCTTCATAGGTTTGTTGGCGGCAATATCGTGTGTGAAGCATTCCACTTTTGTCTGCTTCAGGTAACATTCCACTACTTTGTAGTGGTTCAAAACCGGAACAGTTATTTTGTTGCCTTCAGTACATAAACGGATTGTTGCCTGTAGTCCTTTACTGATCAGCGTGTTGAAGTCCGAGCGTAGAGTCGGTGGGAAGCCCTTCAGGTAGAAAGTCGGCACTTTTTCCTTCTTCTGCAGTTCCTCTTCGACATCAACTGGCAGATCAGCGTATTGGTTTTTACTCAGCAAACGGTTGCTTACCTGTACATCACTTGGTTTCAGACGCTTAGCATCCTTTGGATCCTTCTCGTATCTATGGCGTGTTTTACCCATAGCTTGGGTAGATAGACAGCTGCGAATAAAAGATAAAACAAAATCGACATTAGTCGTAGTAGGTTATTCGTCTATCCACATCGAGTTTTAGATGACGAATGAACGATTTTCTATCAAAGCTTACCTTTTATCAGACCCTGTCAGCTTGGAGCAAAAACAATCTTCAGTTCAGCAACACCATCGCGCGGCATCACATTCAACCTATCATGTCAATTGTATGGATGCGCAGTGCAGCTATTTTGGCGCGCACGAATTTGACATTTCTCTCCCTTACTTCTATGTACAAGATTCGATACGGACTCGCTTGAGGGCGACATGCTCGCAAAAAAGGATGTTGCCAATGATTTGTTCGGGAAATGTGAGAGCTGGATATCTTGTTAATATGATGTCTTTGCTTTTATACTCGCCAGTAGATAATCGCAACTAATATGTGCTTGACTACCTCAAAACCGTCGTCCGGGTGCGAAAAGGCAAGCAAGCGTGATGAATTTTCCTCATCATTTTAAAGCTTCAGAGAATTTTGTTTTAATGTGGAACACATTTTTGTTTTCTATATAGGGGTGCAAATTAGAAACTCAAGAAAAATACACGTAGAAATGTGGTCAGGTTTTGAACAATTACAGCTCAGTCAATTTTGTATCAACTATCAATATTATGTCACCAATTGGAAATATTTAACAGATCGGCTGAAAAGTTCCAATCGTTTCTATGAGAGAGCGCCACTAAAATTAAATCCATACCATTTTCAGTTAGTACCAACCTTCAAAAGATACGTGTATAAATTCGACAGCTGTCTGATTATTAGTTTTTGAGATATTGCATTTTGAGAGAAGTTACTTTTGTTATTGTGAAAAAAATGGAAAAAAGGAATTTCGTGTGTTGATGACACACTTTATTTTGATGAAAAAAAGTGCCGCCGATACCAAAAAATGGCTTGATGAGTGTTATCCAGACACTGCACCGGGCGAAGCAACAATTCATAAGTGGTTCTCAAAATTTCGTACTGGTCATATAAGAGCACCGACGACGATGAACGCAGTGGACGTCCAAAAGAGGCTGTTACCGATAAAAACGTGAAAAAATTCACAAAATGATTTTCAATGACCGTAAAGTGAAGTTGATCGAGATAGCTGACACCCTAAAGATATCAGAGGAACGTGTTGGACATATTATTCACGAATATTTGGATATGAGAAAGCTTTGTGCAAAATGGGTGCCGCGTGAGCTCACAATCGATCAAAAACAACAACGAATTGATGATTGAAAACCATGCTGAAATTGAACGAATTGGCCTTCGAATTGCTCCCTCATCCACCGTATTCTCCAGATTTGTGTTTCTATTAAACGATGCGAACTTTTCAGCCGAACTGTTATACGTATTGATTTGAATGTTCATAGCCATGTATTTTTAATTATGTATCATTGAAATGTTGATTAATAGCTAACAGTGTCCTATTTTGTCTGCAAAAAATCTCCGGCATAAAGGATTTTCCTGCCATACACAGAAAGAAAAGATGAAACTTACACGACATGTAAACCGATAGTACTATGAAATAGACATCTGTTGAAAAGAAAATCTGAATTAAAACCATGATTGATGTAAAATTACATTAAAATTCATTTAGTTTTTCATTGAACAAGACTGTATATTTACAAAATACTTCGTTTTGTAATGTAAATTTCCATTCAATTGCCTGCTCCAAATATGTGCATGAAAATAAATGTAAAATCACAAAATATTTTTATCTGTGTAGTCGACGGTTTTGAAGGAGTAAGCGATATATCAAAGGGAAGGCATCGCTCTGATTGGTCAATCGAAGCGAAAGCGAATTTGTTGGAAGCACGCGAAGCTATAAATATAAGTAAAATTATTGCTAACATTTCAGTCCTATGCGTAATATGCTAGAGGTAGGTTGTTGCTAAACAGCAAGGCAAAACGTGCCATAAAACGATTTGAAGCTTTAATTGGTATGCTCTGATCTTGTGTCATGCAAGCTCGGATGAAATTCCATGTCATGTCGTTTCGCCTGAGAAATTGACAACTACCCCAGGGCAAATTTTGAGTGCATAAGATTAATTTCTAATTTTTATAAGATGAGCTTGATTGATAATAAGGAAAAGTTTACCGCTGCAACCGAAATCGCAGAACGGTAGTAATGGTAGAGAAACGCTATAAAAATAACTGCTTGCATACAAAACTTGAACACAAGCTTGGCGAAGAGAAGCTTAAATATCGATATTCGTATCGCAAGCAACATATAATTGCATACATTTGGGCTTTTGATGAAATTTCGTCGGCTACAAAACAAATACAAATCACGACAATTAGAGTCTATATTCTGGGTTCGCTTGTTCGGTGTTGGTTCCTAATAAAGATCAATCTAAGCAGACTCTCGTGAATTTGCGGATTAAAAAGTGTGACGATTAATCAAAAATGTCGATCATTAGAAGTTTTGGTTGCCTTGTTCCACATCAATGGCTCGAACAACCCCATGGGGCTGATCCTTGTAGTTTTTCAATTATTAATGGTTTTCTCACGCTGTTGAAAATTTAATCACAAATTCCTGATCATATTTCCGATAGCTTGTAGTAAAAATTATGTTGTTGGGTTAGGTACATCAAAAGATATTCGCGTTAAAGCTCTGCCCATTCCTGTACAGGCTACATTTGAAAAGGCGCCGAATAGTAAAGTAAGTCGTGTTCACGACAAAATGCAATTTTTGTATCGGACGGGGCACCTTCTCGATATAAAAATAGAAAAAAAAATCGCGAGCCTCTGTAAATTCAAAACAAAATACAATATTCATTCGGAGCGGCATTTCTTCGCTACCTCGAACGATAAGGGATCATGCGATGCAATCGGTGAGACACTGAAACGAATGGCAAACAAGAGCTAGCTTGGCCAGAGAACATGAACACCCATTAGCAAATGCAAAAGCTTTATACGATTGGGCTTCTACAACGAATCTAGATAATTTCACAGCAATCTCGTTTTGTCATATGTCACAATTTTTTTATATGACAATGGTGCTGAAGAATGGAAATTTTTTTTATCAAAAACCTGTTTTAATCCACCTAGTGGTGTAATGATGCCTTTCTCATATCAATCATACTATCATATATAATACTGTGGTATTCTTCAGAATAATTTTCTTCGATTCTTAAAGAAAACCCGAAATCGGTTTGTTTGACCGTCTACTGATGCAAACTATCAATTAAACAAGACTTGAGGTCCATTTAGAAATTCGTTACGGTTTTTCGCCCTTTTCAGTGATGGTATACAATTTTTAACACACTTTACCCTATATTTCTGGATCCGGAAGTCAGATCCGGATGAAATTCATAAATTTCGCATGGGACCGCAGGACCGTTCACTTGAACCTAAGTTCGTGAGAATCAGTCGCGCCATCAATGAGAAAAGTTAGAACACATATTTTAATTTTTTTGCAAATTTAACCCATTAACTCCGGAATCGGATGTCGAACCCAAATAATATTCAGGAATTTTGTATGGGACCATAAGACCTTTCATTTGAATCTAAGTTTAGAAAAACCGGTTTAGCAATCTCCGAGAAAAGTTAGTGCAAAAAACGTTGCATACACACATACACACATACACACACAGACGTTTTGCGTACTCGACGAACTGAGTCGAATGGCATATGACACATGGCCCTCCGGGCCTCGGTTCAAAAGTCGGTTTTCACAGCGTTTGCATAACCTTTTTATATGAGAAAGATAAAAACAAAAATGATTCAAGGTACACAAAAATATCATAGTATCATTCCAGTAACAGAAAATTTCAAAAGGATAAATTTTTAAATAGTGTGATAGTCACACTGAAGAAGAATATAAATTGTATTCGAAATGCGCATATGTGATGTGACGTTTATTATACAAGATTTATAGTGTCGTGAGATACATAGTGAACTTGTATAGTGACGTGATATACTTATAACATAATTAAATGGTAATATTTAAAAATTTATCCTTGTAAAATCATTCTGTTCAAAAACTCAAACGAAAAGTTAAAGAAAATTTCTACGAAATTATTTTCTACAGACGAAGAAATGAGCTATCATATTATACATAAATCTGCAAGAAATAAAGCTTAATGGTTAGTTTGAGTTACAGTCTAGTAATTTTCAAAATATCTCGAAAATAGCTACTCGCATCGTCTCAATGTCACAAAATAATTTCTTCAAAAGTTCATGAGGATTACAAAAGAAAAGATGAAGAAACCAGACTAATTAAAAAAAACTCTTCTTAGTCCACCTAGTGGTGTGATAAAGCCTTTCTCTTCTTTCATAACAGTCTCATGAAAATATATTTCATACTTTTATTAAATAATTTTGGATTCTAATTTTGACACCAATTGATTCAAATTTATTCGAGTAGTTCACAAAAGCATGCTTCAGTGTTTATGTCACACAGTCAGCATCATTTTTCCAAACTAGTGCTTGACATTTGCGTTGCCTATTTGTATGAGAACAGTGATGCTAATCTAAAAAACCTGTATTGATCCACCTAGTGGTGTAATGATGCCTTTCTCATGTACATATAATATTGTGGTATTCTTTTCAAAAAATCGAGTTTATTCTCCTCGAGTTTAGAAAGAAACCAAGAGATTATATGCACTTTCCGGAATCCGGAACCGGATACCGGAAACCAGGATAGCCGGAAACAGTTTTTTTAGTTGCCTACTGATAATGACTATCGATTTGTGTAGTTTTGAGACCAGTTTAGAAAATTTTTTACGTTTTTTGTTTCGCCCGTTTAAGTGACGGTGTACAATATTGAACACACTTTACCCTATAATTCCGGAACCGGAAGTCGGATCGGGATGAAACTCAGGAATTTCGTATGGGACCGGAAGACCTTTCATTTGAATCTAAGTTTGTGAAAATCGGTCAAACCATCGCTGAGAAAAGTGAGTGAGATCCATTTTGGTATATATGACCACTATTTCCGGTACTTCCGGAACCGGATACCGGGAACCAGGATAGCCGAAATCGGTTTGTTTAGTTGCCTACTGATAATGACTATCGATTTGTGTAGTTGTGAGACCAGTTTAGAGAAGTTTTTACGTTTTTTGTTTCGCCGGTTTAAGTGACGGTGTACAATATTGACCACACTTTACCCTATAATTCCGGAACCGGAAGTCGGATTCGGATAAAATTCAGGAATTCCGTATGGGACCACGAGACTTTTCATTTGAATCCTAGTTTGTCAAAATCGGTTCAGCCATCTCCGAGAAAATCTAGTGAGATTATTTGACACATACACACACACACACACACACACACACACAGACATTGCTCAGCTCGATGAACTGAGTCGAATGGTATATGACACTTGGCCCTCCGGGCCAATTTTCACTGGTCGGTTTTTCAAGTGATTGCATAACCTTTCTATATGAGAAAGGCAAAAACCTTTCTCAGTCCACTTAGTGGAATTTTCATATATCTTGAAAAATCACTATAGGGTACATGAGTACATGAGATTTTCGAATTCGAAAAAAAATTTTGATTCCAAAAGACTTAGAATTGCATGAAACGTCGAGATTTAGTGTCATCTCAAAAAAAAATTTTTTTAAATCGACTTTTTGGGACACAATATTAAAATTTTTCTAAGTCCCAGAAAGTTGATTTAAAATAAAAAATGTTTTTTGAGAGGACACTAAATTTCGATGTTTTATGCAGTTTTAAGAATTTCGGCATCAAAGAGTACGGGTGTGTAATGTCAGAGACATAACTTAATGTCGTGAATACGAATATGACACGCTTTATTTATCCTTCCGAATTCGAATTGGTAATTGATCGATTGTTTGAATTGTGCAACTTTCCCCTCTTTCATTACTAGAAATTTAAACGATGCGCTTAGACTAAATTACAGATTAGTTACATTAAACATTCTGAAACGCAATTAAATATTATGAAATAAGCAGTATAGTTCTTTATAATAAAATAATGGTGGCTCTGAAAAGAACTTTTTATGAAAGCTTTCGCGATGGAGAGTGACGAGTTGAGTTAGTTCAGCACGCAGACTCTGAATTGTAAACCCATATTCTGAAACTTGAAGACGATTTTTCACCATGACTACCAGAATGGGTTGTATAGAGTACAGTTAAGTAAATTTCCGCATAATTCTTTAGGAGTATTATTATGGTTCAAAAAAGAACCGAATAGAAGTCTGGAATAAAGAACTGGACCCTGAGTTCAAGAACTAAATCTAGAACCAATAACAGACTCAGAATCCAGTTTCAATTCTAGAACTGCAATTTCAGTTCCGAAATACAGTTCCAGAATCCAGTTTCAGCACGCAGGCTCTGAATTCTAAACCTATATTGCTGAACTAAAATCTGAACTTGAACTTCCCCGTTACAATTACCGAAAAGCAAATAAGTGTTGCAACCAGAGCGTTTGAGGTTTTAACCACGCAGAAGGTGCTCTCTCCGTTGCTGCTGGTTGAAGGTTTAACTCCCACGACGTCTGTTTCCATCGAACGCACGAAAAGAAATGATCGATTTTCACCACGGTTCCCTTTTTATACGCATTCAGTTGAAGATATGTGCCTGACTACCTCAAAATCGTCGTCCTTGCGCGAAAAACCCAAGTGAAAGTAAAGAGTTTTCCGCATTGTTTTCAAATTTTGAGAAAACTTAATTTTTGAGTTGTTTGTGGTTATCTCACACTGTTCAAAATATTGTCCTAAATTCCTGATCATATTTTTGATGCAATGGTGAAATAATTATGTTGCTACCATTAATACAAGTCGAGATATTCACGATTAAGTTCTGCCCATTCTTCCATATGGCTAATTTTGAAAAGGCACCCCATAGTAAAGTAAGTCGTATTCACGACAAAAAAAATTTCGATTGTAGAATTTCATGTTCATGTTTTTTCCCCTATGGTGCGTTTTCAAGATCGGAAATTTTCAAACCTTAACCGCCGGGCAGCACCCCTTACGCATGTCCGATTTAGCTCAAATTGTGCATGAGGACATTTTTCGAGGTGCTTAAACTTTTTAACACTAGCGCTTTACGATATTAGAGGTGATCCCAAAATACTGGCACCCTTATATATGTAAGAGCGGTAAAAATAATCGTGTTTTGTCGGTTACGTCACATATACCATCATATATCTGGAACCAAAGTCAAAACCATTTGATCTTCGAACTTGATCAATAGCCCGACAGTAGCTTTCAAACCAGCCCAAGTTTGTTAAAATCTGATCAGCCATCTCTGAGAAAATTGAGTGCGTAAAAATACAACGCTTTTTGTCGGTTACGTCACTTATACAATTATATCTCCGGAACCAAAAGTCTTCGAACTTGATCACTGGCCCGACAGTAGCTTTCAAACGAGCCCAAGTTTGTTAAAATCGGTTACATGAAATTTTTGAAATCGAAAAAAACTTTTTGATGCCAAAAGTGTTAGAATTGCATGAAACGTCGAGATTTAGTGTAATCCCAAAAAAATTTTTTTTTGAAAAAATCAACTTTTTGGGACTTAGAAAAAATATCAAAGTTTTTCTAAGTCTCTGAAAGTCAATTTGTTCGAAAAAAGTTTATTTTGTAAATAACACTAAATCTCGACGTTTCATGCAATTTTAGGATTTTTGGCAGAAATGCTTAGCAGATCATCAGACTCGACCTTCTCCGATTTGGATGAAACTTTGCACATGACTTCAGTAAGGTAAACCATAAGTTTTTGAATCGATGGAGAGGTCAATCCGACTCACGACTGATTTTTAAAAAGGACGTATGTATTTTTGCATTTCACAAAAATAGCCTTTTTCAAATCGTTGTAACTCGGAAACCGTTAATTGTACAAAAATGGCGTTCAGGAAGAAGTTATAGGGAATCGATTGAGCACTCTAAAAAAATATACAGTGTTCATGTCACACAGTCAGCATCATTTTTCCAAACTAGTGCTTGACATTTGCGTTGACTATTTGTATGAGAAGAGTGATGCTAATCTAAAAAACCCTTCTTAATCCACCTAGTGGTGCCTTTCTCTTTTTTAATAACAGTCTCATGAAAATATATTTCATACTTTTATTATAAAAATTCAGATACTAATTTTGACACCAATTGATTCAGATTGATTCAAGTGGTTCACAAAAGCATGCTTCAGTGTGTATGTCACACAGTCAGCATAATTTTCCAAACTAGTGCTTGACATTCGCGTTGCCTAATTGTATGAGAAGAGTGATGCTAATCTAAAAAAAGATATCTTCTAAAAGTGCACACACACATACACACAGACATTTTCCGATCTCGTCGAACTGAGTCGAATGTATTGGCAAAATTGTTGCCACCGGAAGTCCCGAAGGAGGACGAAGAAAAAAAAACCTAAAGAAAAACTCTACTCGGTAGATGAACGAGATTTAATTTCGTCTTAACTTGTCGAGATACAAACGAGAATGAGAGAAAAAACAAAAAGGCGCCAACGCCAGTGTTGGCAACAGAGTAACCCGATACAAAAGTATTAATACACGTTAATTATACATCAGCAGAAAGAAGGTGATTATTGATATCTCCTACACTCCTCCTCAATGAACACCGAACTGCTGATTCAGCGCGACATTTCCATCAGTTCCAGTAGTTGGTTGAACTTCGTTGCACCTAACGGTTTGGTAAGTGAATAAGCGATCATCCTGTCGGTCGGGCAGTAAACCAGTTCCACTTGTCCACGATCAACCATATCCTTCATGAAATGCTGCCGTGTGTCGATGTGCTTCGACCGCTTAGTTGTCCGCTCAGCCTTGATGAAGCTCAAACAACTTTGGTTGTCCTCGAAGATTGTAGTTGCCTTCTGTTGATTACCGTCAAGTTCTGCCATTAATAGCCGTATCCAAACGAGCTCTTGGCAGGCTTCACTTAGAGCGACGTACTCGGCTTCCATCGATGACAGCGTCACACACGTCTGTTTACGGCTTACCCATACGATTGGTCCAGATCCGTAGAAAAAAATGTACCCACAAGTTGACTATCTACTAGCCTTGTCACCAGCCCAATCTGCATCCGAATAACCAGATAGCTTCCATTCTTGACCAGCTCCAAACGTTAGCTTCATTTCCTTTGTTCCTTTGAGATACCTGACGACACGTTTTGCCGCCTTCCAATCCATTTCCGTCGGTTGACTCATTTTCTTTCCTAACAAGGAAACGCTTACCGCCACATCCGGTCTGGCATTCACCGCTACATAGAGTAGGGCACCTACCAGGCTTCTACACAGCGTTACGTCCTCAAACGGCTTGTCGCTCTCGTCTGAGCTGACGTATCCTGAATCCATCGGCGTCTTTGATGGGTTACAGTCTACGAGTCCGAATTGCTTGGTCAGTGAATCGATGTAGCTTGTCAACTGTAGACTATAAACTCCATTTTCCCGCCGTACTTCGTGACCAAGAAAACGCTTTACTTCTCCAAGATTCACTATATCAAACTCCTTTCGCAAATCTTCATACACTTCATTCACTAATGTCTTATTCTTGCTTCCCATCAAAATATCGTCAACGTACACAAATAGGAAGATTTTTGTTTCACCATCACATCGGATATACAGACACGGATCTGACGAACACTGTTTGAACTTTAACTTCATCAACGCCGCGTGAAGCGTACGATTCCAACAGTACGCCGACTGCTTCAGTCCATATATGCTCCGTTTCAATTTACACACCATGTTCTCCTTGCCAGCTACTTCGTACCCAGCAGGCTGCTGCATGTAAATCTCTTCCTCGATTGTGCCATGTAAATAAGCCGTTTTCACGTCCAGGTGCTGAAGAATTATTTCTTCATTTCCCGCGACTGCCAGCAACGCTCGGAAAGTTGCTTGCCGAGTCACAGGAGCGAAAACATTCACATAGTCGAGACCATAGCGTTGGTTATAGCCCTGTGCTACTAATCTCGCCTTATACTTCGCAACTTCACCACGTTCATTACGCTTCAACTTAAACACCCAGCGTGAACCAATCACTCGCTTTTCTTCAGGCAATTTCGCTAGATCCCATGTACCGTTTTTACCGTGAGATTCCATTTCCGAATCCATTGCTTCCTTCCATTTGGGATTTTGCAAGGCACTCTTATAACATGTTGTTTCTGCTTCAGTTAGCTCCGCAATACCAACCACGAAATCATTATAACGTTCCGGCAACACACCTCTCGTTCGCCGTCTTGCCGTTGGAGATCTGGTTCCGCGCGCTCTTCCACATCCGATTGTTCGTCGAAGCCACGGAAGAATGCACCATCCAAGTCATCACTGGCATCACACCAGCCTTCCGATTCCCCAACGGAAATGTTGTTGTCGTTTTGGTCAATCCTTGGATCCAGCACACTCGGTGGATTCACCGGAATATCTATCGTCGTCTACAGTTCATCAGTTGTATCTGATTCGCTTGGTTCCTTTGACTGCTCCGATCCATTATTAAACTCAATGAATCTGGCGTCACGACTAATTGTAATGGAACGCGTTGAACGATCTAAGAAGCGATACCCTTTGTGGTCCTCAGAGTATCCGACGAAACTCAGCTTGACTGATTTCTCATCTAGCTTCGAACGCCTTGCATCTGGAATGTGTACATAAGCCTCACATCCAAATATGTACACGGAGATTCGCAAAGCTAGGGGTTCTGTTAACAGCTCTCGACGGTAAGCGGTTCTGCAGATATGTCGCCGTCATAACCGTCTCACCCCAAAACAGCTTTTCCATATCAGCGTCAGCTAGCATACAAATCGCCATCTCTTGCAACGATCGGTTTTTGCGTTCTGCAATCCCATTTTGCTGAGGTGAGTATGGCGTTGTATACCGTGCTTTTATCCCTTCAGCTTCATAGAAATCTTTGAGCTCTCTGCTAACATACTCGCCTCCACCGTCTGAATGAATGATGAGAGGTTTTCGCCCAAAATGATTCTCAACCAAGCGAACGTATTGCTTGATTCGAGCCGCTGCTTCATATTTGCTTTTCAGCAAATAAACAGTCGTATATCGGCTGAAGTCATCGATTAGCGTCATCAAGTACCGATTTCCAGAGGGACTTGTTGTTTCCATCGGTCCACAAAGATCTGTGTGGATTATCTCCAGCGGGCGTGACGTTTTCTTTTCAGTTGCAGAAGGAAACGGTGTGCGAGCAAGTTTCCCCTTCAGGCAGCATTCACAAACAATGCGTTCCCTACAATCCTTCAAAATAAATTCACTCATCAGATCATCCTTTTCGATTCGACGCAACGCTTCAGGATCTGGATGGCCAATCCGCCGATGCCAAGTATGCTGACAACGATCATGATGACCACCGCCAGCCTTCAGTGACTGCTTCTGTATTCGCAGACGGTAAAGGTTTCCCACCTTATCACCAACCACTTTCGTTTCACCTGCAGCATTTTGTATTTCACACGACGATACACCAAATTTCACCACGAATCCTTTCGCTGCCAGCTGACTCACAGAAATAAGTCCTCCGTCGAGCTTCGGCACGTACAGTACATTTTCCAGATCTCTACTCGTTTACCGCAACCGTCTTCAGGGCCGGTGAAAGAGGTGGGTACGGTGGTTAGTACTACCCATCCGAAAATGTTTAAGGTGGGTAAATACCCCCCTGAAATTTTGAGCAAAAAACAATGGTAATATTCTTATTATTTATAAAGTCAAGCATATTTTAACTGTAACTAAGAATAAATAAAATCAAATTTATAGAATGGTTGCACCCAAGGTAGAGCAAGGATGTTAAGATAGTCAATAGTAAGGTGAGACGTGAAAAGAGCCATTTGAGCAACCAGAAATCTTTTAGAAACCTTCAGTCAGAGGAGTTTAGCGTTAGCATCTCATCAATGCAAATCACTCGAGTATCTGGTATGGCGGAAAGTACCTTTTTAACCATTTACTATCCGGACTGGCAAAAGAAAAGTTACCAGAAGTTGTCACTTTCTGTTTGCGACGGCATTCTCATACACAATGAGTTCTTCACTGTATGGATATTTTTTATCTATCTCTTTATAGATGTAAGTTCGTTTCCTCTGGTAGATTGTGAAAGTTAAATTACTAAAAGATTTCTGCGTGCTCAAATGAACCTTGTAACGTCTCACCTTCTTCGCATAAATAAAATCACTCAACATCTTTTGACGTAGGTCTACGCCTTTGTTTTCGATACCGGAGTGCAAATTCAAAATACAGGAAATAAAACCGTACAAACAGTGGTCAGATTTTGTATTGTTTACATCTAAATCATTATTTAACTGATTTTCGATATATTTCACATGGAAATATTTCTACGCATCGATTCGAGTAGATAAATCCATATATTTTAGGTAATTGGTGAATAAAAGTTCAATTCAATTTGCATTTTCAGATTCAGTATCGAATCGACTTACACTCTGTGCGGTTCGATACTGCCGTAGAAAAGGATGTTAACACATCGATTAAAAAGTTCAGATAAACATAATTTTTTGAGGAAAATGCAATTGAATCGTTCTTGTACTTTTCGATACCATACTTATAGAATGATTTGCCCATGGCTTCTTAATTTTTGATGGTGCTTTCCTTTTCCAGATAGTCGATGTTAATTATACCTCGAGCTTCTAAAAACTGACGTCATGATTGTTCTAGCTACATGTTACATTCTCGGCTGGCTTTCCCCGTCTGAATGCTGATATGACTCCGAAAAATGATGGATCCATGTTTCGCACACTGTTTAATACCAACGCACGAAATTCTTTTTTATTGCGACTAAACAGTGCCGATCAGCTCTCTGGATCCTCGATGCGTTGTTGCTTTTATTCGATTGTGAGCGAACGAGGCACCATCTAATCTCACAATCTTTGATATTGCGTTCATTTATGACGATTTTCAAAACTTTCTTATTTTTTTCCAGATGAATGTTTTATTTCGCCATGTTCCAAATCAGAATACCACGAATCTTTATTTTCAATGGATCCGGGTAACATTTCTCAAACCATTTCTGGGCTGGCACAGTTTTCTCCTTAAAAAAAAAAACAAAGTTTCACCAACACACGGAATTCGTTATTTCCATTTTTTCAGAAATGAATATGTAACGTCACTTATATGTCGGCAGGTACGATGTACGAGAAAATTTGACATATGTTATCTGAAGGTTGGTACTTTCGAAAAATGAGGTTAGTTTGACATTACAAACGTCATATCTGGATCAGTCTCGGAAGTCAGTTTTGAACAATGTGTTATAGATATCAGCGGTTATTTGTAGATTTGTTTTGTGCGCCGTTCGATTCTCGCCAGACACATTTTGATCGAAAATTCTCAAAGAATGATTTTCGAAAATTTGCAGACACAAATAAGTTTTTGCGGAATACAAAAGCCTGCTGCCTTAATATTCAAAACAAATATTGGCAGTGATTTTGAAACTAGCTGGGTAGTTCTACGTCAACAGTTCGAACAACCCCACAATAGTTTTATGTCGTATTTAGCCCTAAAATAAACAATTTTGCTTCAAAACAAAGTACGGAAAACGCTTCAAACTTCTAATTTACGCGATTTACGCGTAAAGTTATGTCGAAACAAAACATTATAAAAAATCGACTTTACGCTTTTAAGGGATAAATATTATTTCAATAATATCGTTCCTCCCGGTACGAAAAATTACCCACCTGGGCATAACATGTTTCAACCACGGTTTTGTTGCCGTCAGCAAGTGTCACTTTCGAGTAAATGTTCGTGTCCATCGTTGAGAAAAACGATCGATCGTTCGTCATATGACGCGTTGCACCACTATCGATCACCCAGTCATCTGGTATCACTTCGCCGGCCATAAAGCATACGGCATCACTAGACCCCTGCACTTGATTCGCTTTTGGATTTTCATATTTCGAATTTCCAGATTTCTTCTCGTGCTTTGGTTTTATGTCACTACCACTAGCACCACCCTCAGCGCTCTTCTGCGCTTTCTACTTCCTGCAGTTCTTGCGAAAATGTCCGAGCTGCTTGCAAAAATAGCACACTTTTTCTTGCTTGCTATTTTCAGCTTCCAGCCTCATCGCTTTAACGTCCTGCGATAGCCCCTCGCCACGCTCCTGGCGTTGTTTGTATTCCTCCAGAAGTCGGGCTTTCACCATCACTACCGTCCAATCCGCATCAACATGGCTCTGCAAACTTTGCACTAGACTCCGATAAGACGGAGGCACACTACGGAAATCATCGCAATTTGCTTGTCGAAAAGCTCCTCCATAACACACAAATGCGACTCCATATTTCCGCCTTCAGCCAGGTTAGCACTACACAATTGGCCCAAATAGTGTACTATGGTGGACATAGTGGCCTTTTCGTGATGCTCTTTCAGAGCATTCCACATTCCGCGAGCACTGTCAGCGTTTTTCACCAGCTTAAACTGGTTTTCTTCGAGGAACAGGCCGATATTCGCACGAGCCTTTTTATCGCGTTTGTTCCACTCCTCGGTAATCGGTTCCGGTTTCGCGACACTTATCACTTCCCATAACTCCTTCTCTTCCAAGAGCCACTCCATTCTTTACCTCCAGGAGCCCCAGTTGGTCGAGTTCAGTTTCGGGAAAGAAATTTTCGCACTGTCCGCCATTTTGAATGACCTTCGATTTACCGGCGTGACGCAATTCTTTTTACTCCGCGAAAAACAGCTTTCTTCGTCACTTTTCTTTTACACTCCCGCACTGGGCCCATAACCTATTGGCAAAATCGTTGCCACCGGAAGTCCCGAAGGAGGACGAAGAAAAAGGAACCTAAAGAAAAACTCTACTCGGTAGATGAACGAGATTTAATTTCGTCTTAACTTGTCGAGATACAAACGAGAATGAGAGAAAAAACAAAAAGGCGCCAACGCCAGTGTTGGCAACAGAGTAACCCGATACAAAAGTATTAAAACACGTTAATTATACATCAGCAGAAAGAAGGCGATTATTGATATCTCCTACAGAATGGTATATAACACTATGGGTCTCCGATGCTCCGTTGGAAAGTCGTTTTTTCCAGCAATTCTAATACCTTTCTATAGAGAAAGGCAAAACCCTTCTTAGTAGAGATGGGCAAAACAATTAATTTCGAAGAACTGCTCTGTGATGCAGAGTTCTTTTGAAAGAACTAGTTCTTCGGAACCGTTCGTTCGTTCTTTTTATAGTTGGGTCGTATGTGCAATGACTAAACGGGAACTTAGTTTAGTTAGATTAGGCGAGCAAAAAATAGATCCCACTTTTTTAAGCTGAGGTTTCGTTATGAAGCTTTCTTATAACAGAACTACCGTTCTTCATAAAAAGTTATGCCAGGACTTCGAACTGAGGAACTACCGTTCTCGAAAAAAGAACCATTGCTCAATCATTCTTTCACAAGAACTAGTTCTTTTGAACCGTTCGCGAACGAATTGCCCATCTCTACTTCTCAGTCCTCTTAGTGGAATTTTCATATATCTTGAAAAATCACCATAGGGGGGAGCACATGAAATTTTTGAAATCAGAAAAAACTTTTTTATGCCAAAAGTCTTAGAATTGCATGAAACGTCGAGATTTATAGTCATCTCGAAATATTTTTTTTGAAAATATCGACTTCGTAAAAATATCAAAATTTTCCTAGTCCCAGAAAGTCGATTTTTTCAAAAAAAAATTTTTTTTGAGTTAACACTGAATCTCGATGTTTCATGCAATTTTAAGATTTTTTCATAAAAAAATTTCGATTTCGGAAATTTCATGTACTATGATGCTTTTTTAAGATCGAAAATTTTCAAACCTTAACCGCCGGGCAGCCCCTTACGCATGTCCGATTTAGCTCAAATTTTGCATGAGGACATATTTTGATGTGCTTAAACTTTTGAGCACTAGCGCTTTACGAAATAAGAGGTGATCCCAAAATATTGGCACCCTTATATGTAAGAGCGATAAAAATCAATGTGTTTTATCGGTTACGTCACTTATACCATCATATCTCTGGAACCAAAAGTCAGCCATTTGATCTTTGAAATTGATCAATGGCCCGACAGTAGCTTTCAAACGAGCCCAAGTTAGTTAAAATCGGTTCAGCCATCTGTGAAAAAATTAAGCGCGAATAAATACAACGCGTTTTGTCGGTTACGTCACTTATACCATCATATCTCCGGAACAAAAAGCCACAGCCGTTTGATCTTTGAAATTGATCAATGGCCCAACAGTAGCTTTCAAACGAGCCCAAGTTTGTAAAAATCGGTTCAGCCAGCTCTGAGAAAATTGAGCGCGTTCAAATATAATCTAAAAGTGCACACACACACACACACACACACACACACAGACAGACATTTTCCGATCTCGTCGCACTGAGTCGAATGGTATATAACACTATGGGTCTCTGAGGCTCCAGTCGAAAGTCGGTTTTTCTAGCAATTCTAATACCTTTCTATAGAGAAAGACAAAACCCTTCTTAATCAACCTAGTGGTGTGATAATGCCTTTCCTTTCTTTCATAACAGTCTCATGAAAATATATTTCGTACCTTGATTGAATAATTTCAGATACTAGTTCTGAAACCAATTGATTCAGATTGATTCGAGTAGTTCACAAAAGCTTGCTTCAGTGTTTATGTCACACAGTTAGCAGTATATAACACCACGAGTCTCCGAGGCTCCGTTCTAAATTCGGTTTTTCCAGCAATTCTAATACCTTTCTATAGAGAAAAGCAAAACCCTTCTTAGAAATCGAATAAAAACGTTTGATGCCAAAAGTCTTAGAATTGCATGAAACGCCGAGATTTAGTGTCATCTCGAGAAAAAAAAAATTTTTAAGTCTCAAAAAGTCAATTTTTCCGAAATTTTCTTTTAAATAACACTAAATCTCGACGTTAATGCAATTTTAAGATTTTTGGCATCAAAAAAAAAATTAAAGTTCGGAAATTTCATGTGCTCCCCCCTCTGGTGCTTTTTCAAGATCGAAAATTTTCAAACTGAGCAATTTCAAAAATGCTTAGGAGATCTTCAGACTCGACCTTCTCCGATTTGGATGAAACTTTGCACATCACTTTAGTATGGCAAACCATAAGTTTTGAACCGATGGAGAGGTCAATCCGACTCACGACTGATTTTTAAAAAGGGCGTATGTATTTTTCCATTTCACAAAAATAGCCTTTTTCAAATCGTTGTAACTCGGAAACCGTTATTAGTACAAAAATGTCGTTCAGGAAAAAGTTGTAGGGAATCGATTGGGCACTCTAAAAAATAATATATACTGAAAAAATATTTGGATTTTTTTTTCTCAATTAATACAAAGTAATCAGAAAAAGTTAAATAAAAAAATTAAGGGTTTTATTTTTTTTGTGATAATTTTAATTTTAAAGCTGTTATTAAAACCTACAGATTGAAGGCTTTCCCATCCGTGCCTTTGGAAAATGAAGAAGTTACAGTTTCTTCTCGTTGTAGTTCGGAAACCGTTAATCGAACGAAAACGACGCCCAGGAAGAAGTTGTAGGGAATCACTCTAAAACATATATACACTGAAAAAAATTTTGATTTTTTTCTCAATAATTTCAAAATAACCCAAAAAAATTAATCTTAATTGAAGCAATCTGATTTTATTAAAAAGGCAAAATCTAATTTAAAAACAGGAGAAATTCTAATTCTTTGTGATTTTTCAGATAATTTTTCATTTGTGCTTCAGGATGCTGTTCAAAGCCACTATTTTAGCAATGATCAAGCAACCATTCATCCGTTTGATATTTATCATAGCGAATCAGAAGAGCTTAAACATTTAAGTTTCATTGTGATTTCAGAAGTGCTTAAACACGATACCATCGCGGTTCAAGTGTTTATTCCACACTTAATGTCATTTGTGACATTTGTGATTTTTTGTCGTGAATACGACTTACTTTACTATGGGGTGCCTTTTCAAAATTATCTATATGGAAGAATGGGCAGAACTTAATCGTGAATATCTCGACTTGTATTAAAGGCAGCAACATAATTCTTTCACAATTTCATCAAAAATATGATCAGGAATTTAGGATAATATTTTGAACAGTGTGAGATAACCACAAACAAATCAAAAATTAGGTTTTCTGAAATTTTTATAACAACGCGGAAAACTCTTTACCTTTGCTTGGGTTTTTCGCGCAAGGACGACGATTTTGAGGTAGTCAGCACATATTTTCAACTGAACGTGCTGATGGTTTTTGCATTGAAGAGAAAGAAAACAAGAAACGAAAAGTGGACAACATTATATAAAATCAGCCGCTCTAATGACTCTAAATGTTATCTAAAGAACTATTAGGATTACTTCTTTTCAAATCGAAGGTAGAAATCATCAGTTTAGTGAAAATCCAAAATAATTTGATTTGATTCGTGCACTTTTCGCTGTGCGAAAATCGTTCGGAATAAATGTTCCGAACTGTGTTAAATATCGTAGAAAATTCCACAATTTGGTCCTTCTAAAAGTCAGAAATGAAATGAAATTTTAGTAGTGAAAAGGGGGAAAGTTTCGCAATTCACACAATCCATCCACTATCAATTCGAATTTGAAAATGTAAAGAAATCGTGTCAGTTTTATTCGTATTCACGACATCCAGTTATGTCTTTGACATTACACACCCGTACTTTTTTTTAATTTAATTTTTGCTTTCTCATATAGAAAGGCTATGCAATCACTGTGAAAATAGACTTTTGAACCGAGGCCCGGAGAGCCGAATGTCATATACCATTCGACTCAGCTCGATAAACTGAGAAAATGTCTGTGTGTCTGGCCGTCCGTCCGCGTGTGTGTGTGTGTGTGTGTGTGTATGTGTGTGTATGTAACAAAAATATGCACTCACTTTTCTCAGAGATGGCATAACCTATTTTCACAAACAAAGATTCAAATGAAAAGCCTCATAGTCCCATAGCCTGCTATTGAATATCATTACGATCCGACTTCCGGTTCCGGAGATATAGGATGATATGTACCAGAAAAATGAAAAAAATATGCATTCACTTTTTTCAGAGATGGCTGAACCGATTTTCACAAACTAAGATTCAAATAAATGGTATTATGGACCCATAGTTTGCTATTGAATCTCATTTGAATGTGACTTCCGGTTCCGGAGTTATATGGTAATGTGTGAAAATTTGAGAAATAGTTTACACTCAATTATCTCTGGAACAACTCAAACGATTTTCGCAAACTAAGATTCAAATGAAAGGTCTTACAATATCCTAAAAATTTGTTGAACATTTTATCTGGATCCGACTTCCGGTTAATAATAATAATAATAATAAAAATAATAATAATAATAATAATAATAATAATAATAATAATAATAATAATAATAATAATAATAATAATAATAATAAAAATAATAATAATAATAATAATAATAATAATAATAATAATAATAATCTTACTACATGTTTTAAGCTGCTGATTTATGCTGTTTAGCTTGTCTTACATATGCAGAAGTAACAAAAACGCAGGTTCGTTTCGTTTGTTAGATTTCGTTTAACTGGTTCAATCGAAACAGAGCATGAGATAGTATGTATAGGTTTAACTACGTTCAAAACTGTTCCAATTTGTAGGTCATATTTGTTGGTAGCAAGCGAGCCAACTTCGGCTATTCCGTTTATCTGAATCCGGTTTCGGAAGAATTGGAAATAGTGATTAAAAACTGCAAAAAGGATCTCACTCACTCTTCTTAGAGATGACTTAATCGATTTTCACAAATTTATAGGTTCAAAAGAAAAATCTTACAGTTTCATACGGAATTCCTTAATTTGTTGTGGATACTACTTTCGGTTCCGGAACTACAGGGAAACAGGATTTATAGAGTTTGTGAGATTAGGTCCGAGTCTCCTATTTCTATTCAATAAACAGTAATGAGTAATATGAGAAATGCAATATGAGAAAGGCATCATTACACCACTAGATGGATTAAAATAGGTTTTTTTCTTCCATTTTGAATTTATTGAGAAAAAAATCAAATTTTTTTTCAGTGTATATATTTTTTAAATTGCCCTATTGATTCCCTACAACTTATTCCTGAACGTCATTTTCGTACGAATAACAGTTTCCGAATTACAACGAGAAGAACTTGATCATTTGCATGCACCCGTAAACTGTTTTTGATGTAACTTCTTCATTTTTCAAAAGGCACGGATGGGATAGCCTACAACTTCTTCCTGAACGCCACTCTTGTACAATGAACGGTTTCCGAGTTACAAAGATTTGAAAAAGGCAATTATTGTGACATGCAAAAATACATACGCCCTATTTAAAAATCAATCGTGAGTCGGATTGACCTCTCCATCGGTTCAAAACTTATGGCTTGCCATACTGAAGCCGCGTGCAAAGTTTCATCCAAATCCAAGAAGGTCGATTTTGATTTTGTCACTTTTTCGTCTACGCATTCCTGGAATTGCTCAACTTTACCCCTTACCCATGTCCGATTTAGCTTAAATTCTGCATGAGGACTTTTTCCGAGGTGCTCAAACATTTGAGCAGTAGCGCTTCACGAAATTTAGGTGATTATTGAAACCTTTATTTTCATTACAGCGGTAAAAAACAACGTGTTTTGTCGGTTACGTCACTTATACCATTATATCTCCGGAGCCAAAAGTCACAGCCATTTGGTCTTCAAACTTGATCAATGGTCCGATAGTAGCTTTCAAACGAGCATAAGTTTGTTAAAGTCGGTTCAGCCATCTCTGAGAAAATTGAGCGCGTAAAAATACAACGCGTTTTATTTATTTACTTAGTCTTCGATAATTTACATCGCACAGACACCTAATTACTAATTCTTAATCTAAACATATTTTTGGACACATTGAAATCAAATTTGTCGTAAACTTCGTTAAAAAGACGGCAACATACATAAAAAGGGTTGTTTTGTCCATATTGAGTGCGATGGATTGGCAGCCGTAGAAATTGCACACGTCGAGTTTGTCTTAATGGAGCAAAAAACGGCAATTTTCCTAAAAGCTCTGCGCAGTCAATGTTGTTAACTATTATATAGAATATCAGGAGTCGCTGCAAGACCTGTCTCCGGCTTTCCAGTGTTGGTAGATTGATGAGTCGACAGCGATCCTCGTAAGAGGGGAGATGAACGGGATCCGTCCAAGGCAGCAGACGTAGTGGGTATCGTATGAAGCTCCTTTGCACGCTTTCAATTCTTCTGATATGGACACGATGGAACGGTGCCCATACCGGAACGGCGTATTCTAAAATACTGCGAACAACTGAACAGTACAAAGTTTTCAGGCAATAGATGTCTTCGAACGACTGTGTATTCCGACGGATGAAACCCAACATGGAAAAAGCCTTCGCGGTGATTAGTGCGGAGTGTTCCGAGAAGCGTAGTTTGTTATCCAAATAGACTCCAAGATCCTTTATTATAGTGACTCGTTCAATACTTGTTGTGGAAATTTTATAGTCGAAAACAGTTGAAGTACGTAAACGAGAAAATGTGACAGCATTACATTTACGAATGTTGATCTCCATGCCATTGATATTACACCAATCGATAAGTGTTTCAATATCAGATTGCAGTGCGTAACAATCCAGTGTAGATATAATACTGCGAAAAATCTTCAAATCGTCCGCGTATAATAATTTTGGGGATTTTATCACCTTGCAGAGATCGTTGATAAATAGAACGAATATTAACGGACCAAGATGGCTTCCTTGTGGTACGCCCGAAGATATATCGAACGATGAGGATGTTATGTTTCCTATACGTACGAAAGCGCTGCGTCCAGTCAAGTATGTCCAAATCCACTGAGTAAGCCAATCTGGAAATCCGAGTTTTTTAAATTTTTCAACAGCAAGACGGTGAGGGACTTTGTCGAATGCTTTTGAAAAGTCGACGTAAATGGCATCCACTTGCTGCCGTTTCTGCATTTTCTCGATTAAACCGGAAACGTAGCACATCAAATTTGTTGTTGTAGAACGTTTTCTTACAAAACCGTGTTGTTCTTCGGCGATTATGTGATGAACAGAGTCATATATGGCATCATGAACCAAGCTTTCAAGTATTTTCGGTAAACAGCTGAGGATTGAAATTGAGCGATAATTTTTCACATCGTGAACACTACCACTCTTGTGAATCGGAATTATTGCAGCAGTTTTCCATGCACTAGGAAATACGCAATCGGCGAAAGATCGGTTGAAGATTATGGATACTGGGAAGGCAAGAGAGGCTGCACAGTTTTTGATGAAAGAAGGAGGTATTCCGTCCGGTCCAGCACCTTTCGAGGCATCAATCGTCAACAGCTTTCTAGTGACGTCTTGTAGACCAAAAACTAAGCGTGGTATGTCCAGGTTGTAATGGGCCAAACCACTCAAGTACGGTTCTGACAAAGGTGGTGAGTTGTTACTTAGCACACTTTGAAAGAAGGACTAGAATAGGTTAGCAGTGCCTAGTGATGTTTCAGCAGATTCACCATTGTAGCGTACGTTTATAGGTATACCGTTCGATTTTTTGCGGCTAGTGACGTAGTTCCAAAATAATGTTGGATTATCCTTCACATTGCTTTCGATTTGCTGTATGTAATTGCGAAAACAAGACACATGGAAAGAGTTATATTGACGTTCTATTTCACGTGACTCGGCTTTGTGTCGTGTGGATTTGGTTTTAAAATAACGGTTCTTCGCCTTCCGCAATCGGTTGCGCAAATGTTGAAGTTCAGAATTCCACCATGGTTGGTTGAATTTTTTCCGACGAAAACGTTGTTTAATTGGTACATTATTTCCAATGATATCGTACAATTTTGAATAAAATAATGAAACGGCATCATCGATAGTATCACTTCGTATAATTTCAGCCCAATCAACTTCGGAGATCACTTCGTTCAGATTAGAATAGTCAGTCCTACTGAAATCATAAGTTGTTTCGTTTTGGTCTGAGACACGAGCATCTGCGAACTGTAGATGAAGCAAAAATGGTTTATGGTGACGGTCGACTTTCATCAGTGGCATAGGTGGTTCAATTAAATCAATCAACTCAGGATCATTGGTGAACGCTAGATCTAATAATCGACCATTAGCGTTTATGAAATTGTTGATCTGTCGCAGTCCACTGGATAACAACTTTTCAACTAATACAATTTCATGTTCCGATGAAGCATTAACTGGCAACAGTGAATTAGTATCTTCTTCAAACTGCCAATCTAAGTGAGGCAAGTTGTAGTCACCCATAACAATAATAACATCATTTTCGGCTGCTTGTGTGAAGAGATCGTTAACACAAGAGGAGTGCGCTTGATATGATGCAACGTCTGAGTTCGGTGGAAGATAGATTGTGCAGATGCAAAGAGAGAAAATTTTTAGTTTTATCCGAACGGTCGCTTGTTCTAGTTGCTGGCTGTTTTCTATTGTGACGGAGGAGCTATTCAGTTCTCTTTTTACACCGATTAACACTCCGCCACCTCGTTGAAATGAACTGGTATCGGAATTTCGATCACATCGATATAAACAGTAGTTTTTGGTGATTTCGCTGTTTGTGATATTTTCATGCAGCCATGTTTCCGTTAGTACTACGACGTCGTAATCGCACTCTGTAAGTGCTAAAAACAGATCGTTTGTTTTCGTGCGAAGACCTCTTACGTTCTGGTAGTAAAGTGTAAATGAGTATGGGGCGCAATCGGACGGTGGTTCATCTACGGACTCGATACTTCGGTCTCGAACGGGAATTGAACTGTGAATCCGGTTGGGGTTTGTTCGTAGCGGCGACCTATTGGTTGACTGCTGATTCACTCTGTGACGGTTGAAAGCGAAAAGAAGTGCGTGTCGTTGTTTTGCGATCAAAATCAAATTGTCGGAACGTGATTTCCTTTTGCCATGTCTCCGCTAACAATGCCGTATCTTTGTACTGCAGACCGATTCCCACTTTAAACGAGACGAAAGTTAGCTCATAGAGACTTTTGCCTTTCGGAACTAACTTTGTTACGTTTATAGTATCGTCGATGTTAAGGTTATGCTTTACTAAGTCAGTTACCTGCTCAGTAGTGGCTTCGGGTGCAAAACCAGAAAGATACATCCAAAAATGTTCACTCTCAGACAGTTTTGCAGCAAGGGGGACTGTAACACCCGGTACCGTATCTTTTATACCGACAAATTCACGGTTCGAACTCGAACTACTTTCCACAGCATCCAGCAGTCGCCGTTTTTTTCTAACAATTTGGCCAGTGGTGGTATCAAAAATCCGATGTGGTGTAGTGTTACTTACGGTCGTATGATTTAGAATTTGGTTTATTTTTGCTGTGTTTTGTTCTATCTCCCTTTTCAGCTCCTGCAGTGTTTTAAGATGTTCATCATTTATTAACTGCTGGGCCGAATTGGTTGATAATATTGCGTTACGAAATGTTGCGTTTTCCATTATCTTAGTACAGGCATTACACATCCAGTGCATGTTGGTTTTAGAGACGATTAAATCTCTTTCGACCGTGGAAAGTTTAGCGCACTTCAGGTGGAAAGATGAGCGACAGAAACCTCGGCAAATAATTTTATCTTCCACATTCAATTCGCAAGCACAAGCGTTACACAACAATACGACCTCTATTGTGTTTTCGTACACAAGAGCACCTTCGTATGAAACGATGAACTTTTTTTCCGAAAATACAGCAAAATATGTTCACGACACTATTCAGCTTGAAGTCGATACGTTGAAGAAATCGGTTTTATTGACGAAATAAATCTAACGATGACTCGAATATATGAAAGCAAGTAAAAAACCAATGATTAGTCACAAGCGATACTCAAACACAACTTGGTTGTTTACCTTACACTCAAAAACTCATTGATCAATGGCCCGAAAGTTGCTTTCAAAAGAGCATAAATTTGTTAAAATCGGTGCAGTCATCTCTGAGAAAATTGAGCGCGTATAAATATCCTCGAAAATTGCACATACACACATACACACACAGACATTTTCCGATCTCATCGAACTAAGTCGAATGGTATATAACACTATGGGTCTCCGAAGCTCCGTTTAAAAGTCGGGTTTTCCAGCAATTCTTATACCTTTCTATAGAGAAAGGCAAAACCTATTTTAATCCAACATGTGGTGTAATGATGCCTTTCTCATATTACTCATAACATCAAAAATATTACTGTGAAATACAAACTATACAAATCCTGTTTAACCTGTTGTTCCGGAACCGAAAGTAGTATCCACAACAAATTTAGGAATTCCGTATGAAACTGTAAGACTTTTCCTTTTGAACCTATGTTATAAATTTGTGCAAATCGATTTGGCAATCTTAGAGAATTGTAAGATCCTTTTCTGCAGTTTTTAATCTCCATTTCAAAATTCTTTCGAAACCGGATTAAGATGACCGAAATAGCCGAAGTTGGTGACCTCCAAATTGGAACAGTGTTGAACCTTGTTAAACCTAATGCAACAACCTGAGCAACGAGAGGGGTATTTTATAATTTCACGAAATGTCATCAATAGATTTAGCGAAGGTTTTTAAAACTGTTCAATACACTTTTATTCACTTCTATTTGAATAAATTTATAATACAATACGATAACTTCCCTAAAGCACATAAGCTTTGTGCCTGACCTATCAACTATCTGATTGTATCTATGCTTTATGTCGTAATTTCTGCTTTTACACGAACGCTGGTGTCCAAGTTTGATTACGGTGTTATTCGGTCGCCCATGGATCAGCGTTCTCAACAGTTGAATTAAGAAACCCAAATAAATTAAAAAAGACCCCATTTTATACTCAAAATACTGCTGCCTAACCAAAGAGTGTATATATTTCAGCTTCGTATATATTCTGGTATTCAATGCTATCTCTTAAATGGAAAAGGGAACCGTAAATGAGGACATTGCGCGAAGTCGTTCTGAATTATTTACATTGTACATTCACGGGTTAATTACTTCATTTGTACTACCTCTTGTATTCGGTGGGGCAGTTGGTAGTGCGTTATCGTGGTGCAAAACCCATGAATTGTTTTCCCATAAATCGGGGCGTTT
This sequence comes from Malaya genurostris, assembly GCF_030247185.1. NCBI lineage: Eukaryota > Metazoa > Arthropoda > Insecta > Diptera > Culicidae > Malaya > Malaya genurostris. Next base: position 139,681,763 of record NC_080572.1, on the reverse strand, counting down.
TTTCGAATTGCTTCACGCAAATTACTTCAAGGTAATACTCCTTATTGACGGTTTGACCTTTTGGCAAGAATTCTTTATGCACTATGCCATTATAATCGAAGAAAACAGTAAGCAAAACCTTGACATTTGATCGAACTTGACGTGTTTTTTTCACTATTGGTGACGTTGGGTGCTTCCACGTGGACGATTGTGCTTTTGTTTCGACATCATAACCGTACAGTTATGACCCTTTCAAATAAATTTGGATCGTCGTTGACGTTGTTTAACAGCTCTTGAGCGATGGTAATGCGTTTGTTTTTTTGATCAAAATTCAGCAGTTTTGGAACGAATTTTGCTGCCACTCGTTTCATGCCCAAAACATTTGAAAAAATATGATGGCATGAACCAACTGATATGCTAACTTCATCAGCAACTTCTCTAATAGTGATTCGGCGACCATCCATAATCATTTTTTCCACTTTTTCAACGTTTTCATCGATTATTGACGTGCTGGGTAGACCGGAGCGTTCGTCGTCTTCAACGTCTTCGCGGCCATCTTGGAAACGCTTATACCACTCGTAAATACTTGTTATTTTCATAGCAGACTCACCGTAGGCTCTCTGTAACATTTCGCACACTTGGTTACATTTTATTTCATGTTTCACGCAAAATTTAATACAAATTCTTTGACTCTTCAATTCTTCCATTGTTTAAACTAACAAAAATCGCCGAGCTCAAAAAAACACGTCTACACCAGCCGCTACAAGACAGAATGTAAACAATGAATACAGCTGAAAATTTCACCATACATTAGGGACATATGTACCAACACAATAAAAAAAATTTGGACCACCGGACTCTCCAGACGCGCGCAATTAAAAAATTCCGGGAACTTTTTGAACAGACCTCGTATAGCTCTTGGCTCCTGGAAATTCTTTCTGGCTACCTAGAGTTTCATTGATTCAAGGCTTCAGTCTCTTTCAAGGCTACCTGAATCACTAACAGTCATTTTAGAGACTAACAGTTAGTCAGCCTTTCTCAAGGCTATACAAAGAGTAATATTAGAGTGATTAACAAATTAATCAGCCTTTTCAAGGCTAACAATTCAAAGAACTATTCTTCGAACGAATCAGTCTTTACTAAGACTATCACAAAATCATTCTTTATTAAGACTTTTCCAAACTAGGAATCGAAGACTAATTTAGCCTAGTTAATTTAATTTCAAATTTCATTCATTTAAAAAATGCCTGCGTCCAACCGGAAAGGCAACAAGCCTAAGGCTAAAAATAATTCAATACGGAATAAATCACAATCCGTTATTCAACATTTTTCTAATAACATTCATCTTATAGAATCTGAATGTAAATGATTCTATGCCGTCTAACAATATTTACGAGATTCTTCCTGAATCCGATTATAGCGACATAGAAGAAAATTCTTCAAAAATTTCCAATATGGACGCTTGTCGGTCTGGGAAGAAACAACAATCTATGCCACCAGTGACGGTGATGATTTCCGACTTCAAAGCATTCTGGATTACGCTTTCTACTTTTCTCCCGGAAATAAAAGTCTCATTTCAAATCGGACGAAAAGGAGAATGTCGAGTCTAGGTTGATGGATTGGAAGATTACGAACGTCTTATTCGATATTTGTCCGAGAAGCTTCATAAATTTTATTCATATGATATAAAATCAGACAGACCCTTCAAGGCTGTCTTGAAAGGCTTATCAAATGATCAAAGTACTGATGAAAATAAAAATGAACTAAAAGAATTTCTTGGTTTTGCCCCTTCCCAAGTAATACTTATGAAAAAAAAAGAGCGAATGGTACTTCTAAACCACGCTCTGGAATTTCCCATGAACTTTACCTAATACACTTCAATCGAAGTGATGTAAACAATTTGAAAACTTTAGAAAAATTACGTTTCATTTCCCATATTAAAATTCATTGGGAACATTATAAACGGCATAATCGTATTGCAAACAATGATGTCGTTGCCAAGGCTTCGGCCATAGAACCAAAAATTGTCATATGGATATACGGTGTTTGAATTGTGGTAGATCGCATTCGAAAGACGTTTGTCCAATGAATGAAACCACTGATAAATTTTCATGTTCAAATTGCAATGGAAATCATAAATCTAATTACTGTCAGGGAAAAATTTTCGAACTCTCGTTCGCTTAGACAACAAGTCAAATCAACTACCTTAAACTTACAGAACATACATGAAAATCGAAAAACCGATACAAATGCCAGGCCTAATTCTTCTAAGGCACTTATTTCATCGAATTTAAAACAAAAAACAGGTACGCCTTCCAATTCGTCTCCTAACGAAAACAATTCATTGACAGGTAGATTGACCTCGTCATCATCTTCTTCTAATGTCAGCTATGCTAGTATAACAGGTAGATGTCTACCACTTAATTCTTCTAATGTAAATAATCAAAACACAGGACCGCCTTGCAGTTCATCTTCTAACGAAAACAATTTATTAATAGGTCGATCGGCCATATCATCTTCTTCTAATGGCAGTCTACCTACAAATATTCCCTCAATGGCATTCGCTTCTTTAAATGAAGTTGATTTAGGCGATATAACTGAAAATAAAATGATCTACCTACAAGATCAACTTTTTCAAATGATTGGAATGCTCGATCTTTAAAATCGAGTAAAGATGAATTTTATAACTTTCTCAAAAATCACAAAATTCATATTGCCATTGTGACAGAAACTTTTCTTAAACCAAATGTCGAATTGAAAAGCCATCCACATTATGTGGTTCATCGATTTGACAGGTTTACTGGAATGGGTGGTGGAGTTGCCATCTTTGTCCTAAGGCAAATTAAACATCGAATTTGATGTCTTTGTTGAGAATGATGTCTCATATAAATGAGAATTCAATTTTTTTACCAGAGCAGTTTGGATTTCGTCATGAACATTCAACTACTCATCAACTTGTCAGAGTAACGAACATGATAAAATCAAATAAATCTTCTGGGTTATCCACTGGAGTTGCTCTTCTAGACATAGAAAAAGCATTCGACTGTGTTTGGCATGAAGGTTTAATAGCAAAAATGTCTGAATTCCAGTTTCCTATTTATTTGATCAAAATGATTCAAAATTATTTAATTGATCGTACTCTTCAGGTTAGCTATCAGAATTGTAAATCTGAATTGCTAACCGTAGGAGCCGGTGTTCCGCAATGTTCGAGCGTAGCTCCAATCTTGTATAATATTTTCACTTCTGATCTTCCAAATCTACCCGATGGTTGTCAGAAATCGCTATTCTGTGACGACACAAGTCTGTTAGCCATACTAAAGTAATTGAAAGCTTGGGAATCGAAGTAGAAACCATTCATGGAATTTATTTTATCGCTGGAGCATATTTGCCATTCCAATGCACCGGTGAAAAATTAAATTTCTTTAAAGGCGATTTGCAAAAACTCACAAGATATCGACCGAAATTTTTCGTAATAGGGGACTTAAATGCTAAACATGTTTAGTGTAATTGTAGGCAAAATAACAGTAATGGTAAAATACTTCATAATCAACTCTCATCTGGTTACTTCACAGTTCTTCAAACCAGTAATCCGACTTGTTTCTCTTCCGTGAAAAATCCGTCTTCAATTGATCTGGTTCTAACGGATCAAAGTCACATTTGTAGTGAACCGATTACACATGCTGACTTTGACTCAGATCATCTTCCTGTAACATTCAAACTTTCCAACGAAGCTTTAATTAATTCAATTAGTTCTATATTCAACTATCATAGAGCTAATTGGTTGGATTACAGATCTCACATTGAAAATCATAAGGATCATGAAACTATTTTACAAAATTCTGCGGACACCGACACAGCAATTGATAATTTGAATCATTACATTATCGAATCTAGAAATTTTTCAGTTCCCTAAGCTCAAACTAAATTGAATTCTCCTATCATCGATAACAATTTTCAACTGCTCATGCGGTTGAAGAATGGTCGTCGACGACAATATCAAAGTTTTCGTAATCCTGCTATGAAAAACATAGTTTAGAATTTACAAAAAGAATTTAAGCACAGATTTACTCTTTTGCGAAATGAAAATTTCGCTAGAGAAGTTGAACAAATTAAACCATATTCTAAAACTTTCTAGAAACTTTCTAAGGTTCTTAAGAAACCTCAGAAACCAATTCCTGCTCTCAAGGAAGGAAATCAAATACTTCTTACAAATTGCGAAAGAGCTCAAAAAGTTGCTCAGCAGTTCGAGAGTGTCCACAATTTTAATTTGAAGGTTGTGAGTCCTATTGAAAATGAAGTCTCTCTGAAATATGATCGTATTTCAAAACAAGTGTTATCACCGGATGGCATTATTCAGACGAATTTTGATGAAATTAAATCAATTATTAGTAAACTTAAAAACATGAAGGCTCCTGGTAATGATGGAATTTTTAATATTCTTATTAAAAATCTTTCCGATGTTGCCTTGAGACTCCTGGTTAAAATTGTCAACAATTGTTTTTCATAAGCATACTTCCCAAAAAGATGGAAAAACGCTAAAGTAATTCCTATCCTCAAACCTGATAAAAACCCAGCAGAAACATCAAGTTATCGACCAATTACGAATCGAAGCTTACTTTCTTCTATCAGTAAACTTTTTGAAAAAATTATCTTGTTGAGAATGATGTCTCATATAAATGAGAATTCAATTTTTTTACCAGAGCAGTTTGGATTTCGTCATGAACATTCAACTACTCATCAACTTGTCAGAGTAACGAACATGATAAAATCAAATAAATCTTCTGGGTTATCCACTGGAGTTGCTCTTCTAGACATAGAAAAAGCATTCGACTGTGTTTGGCATGAAGGTTTAATAGCAAAAATGTCTGAATTCCAGTTTCCTATTTATTTGATCAAAATGATTCAAAATTATTTAATTGATCGTACTCTTCAGGTTAGCTATCAGAATTGTAAATCTGAATTGCTAACCGTAGGAGCCGGTGTTCCGCAATGTTCGAGCGTAGCTCCAATCTTGTATAATATTTTCACTTCTGATCTTCCAAATCTACCCGATGGTTGTCAGAAATCGCTATTCTGTGACGACACAAGTCTGTTAGCCATACTAAAGTAATTGAAAGCTTGGGAATCGAAGTAGAAACCATTCATGGAATTTATTTTATCGCTGGAGCATATTTGCCATTCCAATGCACCGGTGAAAAATTAAATTTCTTTAAAGGCGATTTGCAAAAACTCACAAGATATCGACCGAAATTTTTCGTAATAGGGGACTTAAATGCTAAACATGTTTAGTGTAATTGTAGGCAAAATAACAGTAATGGTAAAATACTTCATAATCAACTCTCATCTGGTTACTTCACAGTTCTTCAAACCAGTAATCCGACTTGTTTCTCTTCCGTGAAAAATCCGTCTTCAATTGATCTGGTTCTAACGGATCAAAGTCACATTTGTAGTGAACCGATTACACATGCTGACTTTGACTCAGATCATCTTCCTGTAACATTCAAACTTTCCAACGAAGCTTTAATTAATTCAATTAGTTCTATATTCAACTATCATAGAGCTAATTGGTTGGATTACAGATCTCACATTGAAAATCATAAGGATCATGAAACTATTTTACAAAATTCTGCGGACACCGACACAGCAATTGATAATTTGAATCATTACATTATCGAATCTAGAAATTTTTCAGTTCCCTAAGCTCAAACTAAATTGAATTCTCCTATCATCGATAACAATTTTCAACTGCTCATGCGGTTGAAGAATGGTCGTCGACGACAATATCAAAGTTTTCGTAATCCTGCTATGAAAAACATAGTTTAGAATTTACAAAAAGAATTTAAGCACAGATTTACTCTTTTGCGAAATGAAAATTTCGCTAGAGAAGTTGAACAAATTAAACCATATTCTAAAACTTTCTAGAAACTTTCTAAGGTTCTTAAGAAACCTCAGAAACCAATTCCTGCTCTCAAGGAAGGAAATCAAATACTTCTTACAAATTGCGAAAGAGCTCAAAAAGTTGCTCAGCAGTTCGAGAGTGTCCACAATTTTAATTTGAAGGTTGTGAGTCCTATTGAAAATGAAGTCTCTCTGAAATATGATCGTATTTCAAAACAAGTGTTATCACCGGATGGCATTATTCAGACGAATTTTGATGAAATTAAATCAATTATTAGTAAACTTAAAAACATGAAGGCTCCTGGTAATGATGGAATTTTTAATATTCTTATTAAAAATCTTTCCGATGTTGCCTTGAGACTCCTGGTTAAAATTGTCAACAATTGTTTTTCATAAGCATACTTCCCAAAAAGATGGAAAAACGCTAAAGTAATTCCTATCCTCAAACCTGATAAAAACCCAGCAGAAACATCAAGTTATCGACCAATTACGAATCGAAGCTTACTTTCTTCTATCAGTAAACTTTTTGAAAAAATTATCTTGTTGAGAATGATGTCTCATATAAATGAGAATTCAATTTTTTTACCAGAGCAGTTTGGATTTCGTCATGAACATTCAACTACTCATCAACTTGTCAGAGTAACGAACATGATAAAATCAAATAAATCTTCTGGGTTATCCACTGGAGTTGCTCTTCTAGACATAGAAAAAGCATTCGACTGTGTTTGGCATGAAGGTTTAATAGCAAAAATGTCTGAATTCCAGTTTCCTATTTATTTGATCAAAATGATTCAAAATTATTTAATTGATCGTACTCTTCAGGTTAGCTATCAGAATTGTAAATCTGAATTGCTAACCGTAGGAGCCGGTGTTCCGCAATGTTCGAGCGTAGCTCCAATCTTGTATAATATTTTCACTTCTGATCTTCCAAATCTACCCGATGGTTGTCAGAAATCGCTATTCTGTGACGACACAAGTCTGTTAGCCACAGGTAGAAAACTAAGAGTGATCGGCAGTCGTCTACAAAGAAGTATAAATATTTTCAGTGATTATTAGTCAAAATGGAAAATGCAACCAAATGCAGCAACAACGCAATTAACTATCTTTCCTCATAAATCAATAGCTTCTTTTCTTAAACCAAGCAGTAATCACATTCTCAAATTAAATGGCTTATAAATGACATGGTCTGATCAAGCTAAATACTTAGGTTTAACGTATGACAAAAAACTCACTTTCAAGGATCCCATTGAAGGAATCCAGGAAAAGTGTAATAAATATATTAAATGTTTATATCCTCTTATAAACAGAAATTCTAAGCTCACTAAAATTCATCTTCAATCGATTTCAAAGATCGAGCATTCCAATTTGAAATATTCAAATAATTATTTAACATCACTGTTAAATTTTAAATTCATTATAATATTATTTGCAAATTGCCATCCGATTTGAAATGCTTCAAAAAGTGATGAAGTCGAATTCATTCGGATGATCATTTGAAAAAGTTGATCTTGTAGGTAGATCATTTTATTTTTCGTTATATCGCCTAAATCGACTTCGTTTATAGAAGCGAATGACATTGAAAGAAACTATTACACTAGTGTAACTGCCATTAAAAGAAGATGAGGCGTTCCTGTGTTTTGATTATTTACATTAGAAGAATTAAGAGGTAGTTGTCTACCGGCTACCAAAGCGTAACTGTCATTAGAAGAAGATGATGACGTGGTCGATCTACCTGTCAAAAAATTGTTTTCGTTAGAAGACGAATTGGAAGGCGTATCTGTTTTTTGTTTTAAGTTCGAATAAATAAGTGCCTTAGAAAAATTAAGCGTGACATTTGTTACGTTTTGCCTTTCTCTATAGAAAGGTATTAGAATTGCTGGAAAAACCGACTTTCGAACGGAGCCTCGGAGACCCATAGTGTTATATACCATTCGACTCAGTTCGACGAGATCGGAAAATGTCTGTGTGTATGTGTGTGTGTGTGTATGTGTGTGTGCACTTTTAGAAGATATTTGAACGCGCTCAATTTTCTCAGAGATGGCTGAACCGATTTTAACAAACTTGGGCTCGTTTGAAAGCTACTGTCGGGCCATTGATCAAGTTCGAAGATCAAATGGTTGTGACTTTTGGTTCCAGATATATGATGGTATAAGTGACGTAACCGACAAAACACATTGATTTTTACCGCTCTTATATATATGGGTGCCAAAATTTTAGGATCACCTCTATTTTCGTCAAGTTCTAGTGCTCAAAAGTTTAAGCACCTCGAAAAAAGCCTTCATGCAAAATTTGACCTAAATCGGACATGCGTAAGGGGTGCTGCCCGGTGGTAAAGGTTTGACAATTTTCGACCTTGAAAAAGCACCATAAGGGGGAGTACATGAAATTTCCAAAATCGAAATTTTTTTTGATGCCGAAACTCTTAAAACTGCATGAAACATCGAAATTTAGTGTTATCCCGAAAAAAATTTTTTTTTAAAAATTCAACTTTCTGGGACTTAGAAAAATTTTCATATTTTTTCTAAGTCCCAAAAAGTCGACTTTTTCAAAAAATTTTTTTTTCGAGATGACACTAAATCTCGACGTTTCATGCAATTCTAAACCTTTTGGCATCAAAATTTTTTTTTCGATTTCGAAAATTTCATGTACTCCCCCCTATGGTGATTTTTCAAGATATATGAAAATTCCACTAAGTGGACTATGAAGGCTTTTTGCCTTTCTCTATAGAAAGGTATTAGAATTGCTGGAAAAACCGACTTTCGAACGGAGCCTCGGAGACCCATAGTGTTATATACCATTCGACTCAGTTCGATGAGATCGGAAAATGTCTGTGTGTATGTGTGTGTGTGTGTGTGTGTGTGTGTGTGTATGTGTGTGTGTGCACTTTTCGAAGATATTTGAACGCGCTCAATTTTCTCAGAGATGGCTGAACTGATTTGAACAAACTTAAGCTCGTTTGAAAGCTACTGTTGGGCCATTGATCAAGTTCGAAGATCAAATGGCTGTGACTTTTGGTTCCGGAGATATGATTGTATAAGTGACGTAACCGACAAAAAGCGTTGTATTTGAACGCGCTCAATTTTCTCAGAGATGACTGAACCGATTTGAACAAACTTGGGCTCGTTTGAAAGCTACTGTCGGGCCATTGATCAAGTTCGAAGATCAAATGGCTGTGACTTTTGGTTCCGAAGATATGATTGTATAAGTGACGTAACCGACAAAAAGCGTTGTATTTGAACGCGCTCAAATTTCTCAGAGATGGCTGAACCGATTTTAACAAACTCGGGCTCGTTTGAAAGCTACTGTCGGACCATTGATCAAGTTCGAAGATCAAATGGCTGTGAGTTTTGGTTCCGAAGATATGATTGTATAAGTGACGTAACCGACAAAAAGCGTTGTATTTGAACGCGCTCAATTTTCTCAGAGATGGCTGACCCGATTTTAACAAACTTGGGCTCGTTTGAAAGCTACTATCGGGCCGTTGATCTGGTTCGAAGATCAAATGGTTGTGACTTTTGGTTCCAGATATATGATGGTATAAGTGGCGTAACCGACAAAACACGTTGATTTTTACCGCTCTTATATATATATAAGTGTGCCAAAATTTTGGGATCAACTCTATTTTCGTAAAGTTCTAGTGCTCAAAAGTTTAAGCACCTCGAAAAAAGCCTTCATGCAAAATTTGACCTAAATCGGTCATGCTTAAGGGGTGCTGCCCGGTGGTAAAGGTTTGGCAATTTTCGATCTTGAAAGAGCATCATAGGGGGGAGTACATGAAATTTCCAAAATCGAAAATTTTTTTTAGATTAGCATCACTGATTACAAATAGGCAACGCAAATGTCAAGCACTAATTTGGAAAAATGATGCTGACTGTGTGACATAAACACTGAAGCATGCTTTTGTGAACTACTCGAATCAATCTGCATCAATTGTTGTCAAAATTAGTGTCCAAAATTATTTAATAAAAGTATGAAACATATTTTCATGAGACTGTTATGAAAGAAGAGAAAGGCATTATCACACCACTAGGTGGATTAAGAAGGGTTTTTTAGATTAGCATCACTGATTACAAATAGGCAACGCAAATGTCAAGCACTGGTTTGGAAAAATGATGCTGACTGTGTGACATAAACACTGAAGCATGCTTTTGTGAACTACTCGAATCAATCTGAATCAATTGGTGTCAAAATTAGTATCCAAAATTATTTAATAAAAGTATGAAACATATTTTCATGAGACTGTTATGAAAGAAGAGAAAGGCATTATCACACCACTAGGTGGATTAAGAAGGGTTTTTTTTATTTTCAGGTATGTTCTGTATACTTAAGGTCGTTGATTTGACTTGTTGTCTAAGTGAACGAGCGTTTAATTTTTTTCCTGACAGGACATTTCAAATAATTGGATTTATGATTTCCATTGCAATTTGAATATGAAAATTTATCAGTGGTTTCATTCATTGGACAAACGTCTTTCGAATGCGATTTACCACAATTTAAACACCGTATATCCATATGACAATTTTTGGTTCCATGGCCGAAGCCTTGGCAACGACGACATTGCGTTAAGTTTGCAATACCATTATGCCGTTTATAATGTTTCCAATGAGTTTTAATGTGGGAAATGAAACGTACTTTTTCTAAAGTTTTCGAATTTTTTACGTCACTTCGATTAAAGTGTATTAGGTAAAGTTCATGGGAAATTCCAGAGCGTGGTTTAGAAGTACCATTGGCTCCTTTTTCATAAATATTACTTGGGATTCGTTTAGTTTATTATTAATTTCATCAGTACTTTGATCATTTGATAAGTCTTTCAAGGCAGCCTTGAAGGGTCTGTCTGATTTTATATCATATGAATAAAATTTATGGAGTTTCTCGGACAAATATCGGATAAGACGTTCATAATCTTCCAATCCATCAACCAAGACTCGATATTCTCCTTTTCGTCCGATTTGAAATAAGACTTTCACTTCCGGGAGAAAAGTAGAAAGGTCAGTACGGAATGCTTTGAAATCGGAAATCATCACCGTCACTGGCGTCCATGTAGGGAATTTTCGAAGAATTTTTTTCTATGTCGCAATAATCGGATTCAGGACGAATCTCGTAAATATTGTTAGATGGCATAGAATCAACCGAAGGCAAGGCTTCCACAAAATTAGTCTTTAGATTCAAATTCGATCCGGTTTTCCGTGACACTACAAGGTAATGAGCGATTAAAATCTCAATTCATTAGACTCAGTTTGTCTAGATCACAAAATGTCTGTATGTTTGTGTGTGTGTGTATTTTTTTTACAATGTGAAATACTTTATGTACTTTCCCAGCACACGCGTTCAGTAGTTGTCAAGGTACCGCTATTATGAATCAGCGATTGGGACTGGCTGTACCTTACCCACTAATACTCTTGGACATCTTGCCTCAAACCCCTCGGAACTAAGCTAAGCTAAATACTTCGGGGAGGCTGTGCTGTGCTGTGCACTTCTTCGTTTAGGAGAAAATGAGCTCCTGCGTTACTCTCTTTATCCATATCGATCCATCTTTGGCGCCTCGATGACCCAATGTCGCTACGTCGCGCCAGACTACTCGAATGATCCCCGACGATGGATCTAGCCTACACCGACGGAGAGTTTCCTGGAGAAGAAAAATTGTCCCGCAACCGGTGCCTTCAGTACCCGTCCAAGGCCCGACCGTAAGGATGCCTGGGTCGATCCAATGATGCCGGTTGGAGGATGGTTTCCGGTTTACTGGTGCCCCGACGATCTTAACGGTTCTACGTTACGGTCTACTCGTCGTGTGTGTGTATGTGTGTGCCTGTGTGTGTGTGACATACCATATATCATGTGACCTTAGTCATACTTATTCCATCATTTGTATCTTCAATATTTGACCATTCCAATTGTTCTGATTTCCTCGGTCATAGACCTTTTAGACCTTTGTGCGACAAAAAGTGGAGTTCAATACCCAAATTCCAATTTCGTGCATTCACGCTTCTCTTCCCTTCCGCTCCCGCTCACGAACCAGATAGGGCTAGGCTTAATTTTGGATAATTAATAAACGGGAGAAATAATTGTGCCACAGAACCGAAAGCTCGTGTTTTTAGTAACAATGAAGATATCACATGGCAAACCGTTGACAAGTGTCACGGGCCTGAAGTAAAAAGTTATATATCAACATAGTGCTGTGCCCACCCTAGAGAATGAAGCAAAAAAATGAGAGAGAGAGAGTTTTGAGTAGGACGTGGGAGAGGCTTTGGAGTTTTTTGATTAGAGATTCGGAGTAAGTGAAAGGAAGAGGACGGTCAGAAGATATGGCCGGAGGTAAATTGTAAAATTATGATCTAAGGAAGGAAAAGTGAAAGGCTGAAATAGAACGAGGATCACGGAGACGAACTCCGAAGTGAAATATAGTTAAATGAATTCTATCGCAAACTTGTATTATTCTCCGTGCCAAAAGTGGTACTGTGTTACAACGTGGAGGCTTCGGCGAGATGTGGTTGTACACATCGCAGAAAGAAAGGTTGAACGACGTCTCTTCTACATAGTAATGTATAGGCAAACTAATTAAAGACTTACAAAATCGCGTGATCTTTGAACCCTAACCTAGAAATTATATTAATAGTGATACAATAATAGTACATAATAGTGAAAAAAAAGGAGGCAGAAGAACTCGAAAGTGAGGACACAATCCACTGAACAATCATAGTTAGTCCTGGCGAATTCCGCCAGAGTTCCGAAGTTTTTTATGAGCTTACGAACTGTCAACTCGACTTAAGTTGTTGATAAACAAAATTTATTATTCTCATTTTGTTTGTACTTCGATAAAACGTCAAGCCCGTCGAATGATCACCTAATCGGCTCATAGGAGAGTCGGTATAGCCAGTTATCATTGTTATGCAAGGCTTTTGTGAAAGCCTTTAGCAGGTGAATAGCATTCTATAACTATACGTGCGGTCGCATCGGGTCTACTGGGTTTTTTTTTTGTAGGCTCCTGTCCAAGGCGGATACATATGTTCTCGCAACTGCAATTCGGCGGAATGCCTTGGGCCAACAACAGACAAATGACTCATCCATACGGTTATCCTACGAGCTAAGAGGCACCGCCAGCATGTCAGTGAAACCACGATTCGATGGAAATCTAGAAGAATGTCACCCGATTGAATTTATTCGGGACTTGGAGAGATATTTCAGGAGCACAGCAGTTAACCCAAACGAGCTGCTCCCGTATGCGCTTTCTTGTTTGGAAGGGGAAGCTAAGATTAGGTCTCGGGAATTCGAGTTTCTTCTTACCGATTTAGCCCGATTCGTACAATGTTTTCTTGAACACTTCTGGGGCTCAAAGACAGATAAGAGAAGAACTTATGCACGGCACTTACGATTCACGGAACGGAATCAAATTGTCAGATTACTTTTTCACCTTGGTATCGAGGTATCTGGAGATGGCCCCGTCTGAGTGAGATTTAGTGCTTTTGATAAGTGGGAATTTTACTCGCAATGTGTCCTACCTCCTTCAGACGTGTATTGACATCAGCTCAGCTTATGGTCTCCTACAATGGAGGACCAGCATACCGGGGGAAGAATTTATAAACAACCGGTTTATCCATGGCGTTCTCGACCAGACCAAGTGTACAACACTCAGCGAGCAACCAACTATCCTCACAGGGTTGATCCCGCGCCCGGCAGACAGACTCCCCGCGAAGTTAGGTCAGCAACAGTAGAATCCGAAGGGAATCAACCGGAAATCGAGGTTGACCAAATAACAGCAGCTAGTATTTTCGTGAGATCGAGAGAATTGTTTGAGGAGGAGGGAGCATCAGAGATGAAACGGGTATCATATAAAACCTCGCCAAAAATAGCCGTTCGAATCGGTGAATTTGAAGTGATGGCAATAATCGACACCGGAAGCGAGATAAACTGCATCTCACAAGCTTTGTACGAGAAGTTTACCCAAGAGGGCGTTGACATGGATGAGTTCCCAGTGACAAATACGACGATACGAGGAGCGATCGGCACTAAAAGCAAGCGGGTAGCTGCGCAAATCTTTGTCACGTTACAAATCGAATCGAGTTGTGTGGAAGCTGTCTTAGTTGTAATTAAGGAGCTGTACTACGACTTAATTTTAGGTGAAATGTTTCTTCATGATACTGGTGCTCAAATTCGTCACGACACAAAAGACCTACTCCTACAAGTAGGAAATTCTCGGATCCAATTGATGTTCTCGCCCAGCGATCGCTGACCTCACACCGACCGACCGCGAACAATTGGCCGCATTATTGAATGATTTTAGGGATGTGTTTTCAAACCGACCTGGACTAACAGCAAAATTCGAACACGAAATCTTCGTCTCTGACGATACGCCCTTCAACATGAAACAGTATCCAATCTCCTACTATTATATGGAACCAGTATCGGAGCAGATAAAGCAGGTTGAATAAGGTCCTAATTCGGGACAATGAGAAACCTCCAGACATACAACGAATCCTTCAGAAATTTAAAGGCACTCGATATTTCTCCACCATTGACTTAGTTGCTTCCTACTGGCAAATACCGATCAAACCAGAACACCGAAAGTGTGCAGGGTTTATGTTTAATTCCCGTACGTACATCTTCAATGCTCTCCCAATTGGACTAAATACTGCTGGCGCAAGTTTTAGTCGCGCTATGGAAGTTGTTCAAGGCGATGATGTGATGCGGTTTACTGAAAAATATTTGGATGATCTGCTTATCAGTTCATCGACGGTTGAGGAACACTTGGACCATCTTAAATGCGTATTCCTCAGACTACGCAACGCCGGCATGACAGCAAGCTTGAACAAGTCTAAATTCGCACAATGTCAGGTATCATTTCTCGGTCATGTTGTGGGGAGAGATGGAATAGCTATTGGCCCAGGAAAATTGTCAGCTATTCACGATTTTCCTGAACCAAAGGATGACCGCGTACTAAAGGGTTTTCTCGGACTAACAAGCTACGTAGCGAGATTCACGCCAAATTTCGCACTACATGCTCAGCCTCTATACCAACTTCTTAAGACTAATACCGCATGGAAGTGGGGAAATGTTGAGAAGGAAGCGTTTAATACAGTAAAAAATCTATTTCTGAAGTACACCTCGCTCGATTACCCTTTCGAGGACAAGCAGTTTCTCGTTCAGACTGACATCTCGTATTCTGGGATTGGCGCAGTATTGTTCCAACTCGACGATGAAGAAAACAAACGAGTTCTCTCCTACACCAGCCGAATTCTGAAGCCAGCGGAAATGAATTACACCGTTACTGAACTAGAAGCTTTGGTTGTTTGGGCTTTAGCAAAGTGGAGACAATATCTTCTAGGATTTGAGTTTACTAGCGTGACCGACCATCGCGCATTAATTTTCCTGAAGAAGTGCCGACTGTTAAACGGTCGACTCGCGCGGTGGATTTTGTTCAGACAGCAGTTTGATTTTGAAGTGGTATACACAAAAGGAGAAGAGAACATGTAGGCAGACGTTGTATCAAGAAACCCGGCTGGGTCGAGTACTGGTGATAGCATCAACAAACTGTTAACGCTCGGGCGACTTACAGAGGAAGAGCGAGAATTTCGCAAGCTACTCAAGAAATTGCCAATTCTACAGACACAGGACATCGCATTACAACACCTTTGTGGACTGAAGGAAGGAGAATCACGGAGTTCCCCTCAATGTATAATTTTAAAAGAAAATGGTCTGCTATTCATGAAAGGCAAATCTGATAGTGATTGGAGGGTGATCGTCCCTCTTGCTTTGAGGGCTGATGTACTTGGTTATTTCCACGATAAACTGGGACATTTCGGATTAAAGAAAACTTATGAACGCCTTAAAAGATCGGCCTTGGGAAATGAATGCGAAAACAGTGTAAAACATACGTTAATACGTGTTCGATTTGTCAATTAGCAAAACCTACTAACTATACTTTGGTTGGTACGGTACGCAGTATTCTCCGGCAAAAGATCAAAGAGTTGCTATCATTGGATCTGTTCGGGCCTCTACCTCCAGGCGTTGGAGGCGTACGGTATGTTTTGGTGGCGATCGATGTCTTCTCAAAATATATATCGTTTTATGCGGTCAAAAAGCTAACTTCTACCGACGGCTTAATACGTATTTTGAAATCCATGGAACACCGGCAGCCATCCTTTGCGATACAGGAAGTCAATTTACGTCTTTATCGTGGACAAGAGCTGTCAAATCAAAGAATATCCGGTTGGTCCATACCTCAGTGCGACACCCACAGGCAAACCCCGTTGAGCGGACTATGCCAGAACTATCCAGACTTTGCAGGACGTACTGTAACCAAACCATCGGTCTTGGTCTTCGATGCTGCAAACTTTCGCCATGTGGCTCAATAGCTCGTACCATGAGTCGACTGGAAAGACCCCAATAGAAATTCAGTTGAACCAGCTTCCGACGGATGCCATAAGAGGATTGCTACGGTTCCCGAAAGAAGCAGACATGGAAGTTGATCTGAGCAAAATACGAAGTCATTTGAAGCTGAAGTCAGAAAGAAGTAATCGTGATGCTCCGAAGCAAGCCGTTTATCCGAAGGAAGGTGATCTGGTTTTGGTCAAAGCAAATCCCTGCTCTTCGGCCGCCGAGGCAGTTATTAAGAAATTTTCCCTCGTTTAAGAAGGACCCTACAAGATCGGCAAGGTTCTTCATCAAGACGTCTTTGTTTCGGTAAGAGGAAAGGAGAGGGGTATATTTCACCTGAATCTTCTCAAGCCATACCGACAGCGTCCCAGTTCACTACCGGCATCTGGAGACGAGAGCACCAGAGACGAAATTATCGCCAACACGTCAGCAACATGAGGACTGAGTGTTAGCTGGGCAGGGGAAGTTGTGACCACACTAGAGAATGAATCAACATTATTAGCGAACTATCGAGTCACTCAGAATTTCACGAAAGCAGTGAAATCAAGCTTACCTTAATACTGGCGATGGCCGCAATTCAGCTGTTCATGTCAACCTACATAGTACTAAAAAAAATTATGCGCCAGGCTGGCTGTTAAAAATAAACTTTCTACTCATCAGGGAACAGTAGTGCTTCGGGACAAAAGAAAAGAAAAAAAAACTTTCTACCCATAAGGGAACAGTGGTTCTACGGGACAAAGTAAGAAAAATACTACATTATTCGACAAAGAAGAGCTTGTGGATCGAGGACTAGCGGTAAAGGTGCAACGTAATCAATGCTATCTCCACCGTCCGATTATTAAGTAAGTAGTAGTCTAATGTAAAAAAAATGCTTGAAAAATGATTGAGAGAACTTGTTGAGCTTAGTTAAAAAATACAAAACTTACAGTGTATTATATTGTCCTCTTATTAAAGAATAAATTTTCAAATTTACAGGATTTTTTATCGTATTATCTAGGTGATGAATGATTATAGGATAGAAAAAAATCTTTATATCTACTGCAAATAGGCAGTAAACACATCCGTATCTAGGGAATTATTAGAAAACAAAAAACGAAAGTGCACAGAAGCATTTAGCTTGAAGTTCTTTTACTAACAGAAAATGAGGATAAAATCCCAGATCAAAAATCAAACACGTTAGTAAAAAATTCACGACTTTGGCATAGAGAAACCATAAAGATTATTGAAATAAATTTGGAGAATTGCCCTATAGATCAGAGAAATTCCACTAGTAAAATGACGACACAACCGTTCAACATTAAGACTGACGCTTCACTAGTGCAGCCGTACGACGGTGCACCAGCGAAAGTAGAAGCGTTCATCGACTCGGTGATCTTATTACAAGAACTAATTACGCCGGAACAAGAAAACGTTGCCGTTAAATTCATCAAAACGAGACTTAGTGGTAGACCCCTAGCAGCATTAACTCCTACCACAAATACTATAATATAAATAATCGACCTGGTACAAAATCAGTGCAGCGATAAAGAAACAGCCGATTAAGTCATCGCCAAGCTAAAGGCACTGAAACGCAAAAATGACAATGAAGAATTTTTCCAGGAGGTAGAAAATCTTACAAGCAAATTACAAACAATTTATTTCCCACTCGGAGTCGCTACCAAAATGGCAACCAAAATAGGAGTGGATACATTAATAAATAACGCAACCAATTCAGATACCCGTGTCGTTCTAAAGGCTGGCGAATTTGCATCAATACAAACGGCCATTCAGAAATCTAGCGAAATAAATGTATCATCACCACAAGTTATAAGCTATCAAACGCGAAATCAAAATTATAGGGGCAGACATCAATACGGAAATCATCGAAATAGTAACCCATGCTCTCGATTTAACTATAAAAATAACATAATAACTATAAAGACAACAATTAAATAATAATTTCAGCTTACACCCGCGAGGAGGTATGCACAATACTCCTCGTGGGCCACCAAATAATTCTCGTTATAACAACTATAGAAATTATTCAAATTTCAATTATCAAAATACTCCCAACAGAAGATCAAATCAAATGTTCTACACCGCGACTAACCAGATGCACGAAATGTACCCACCGAACCAGACTCAAGGCCAGCCAAACATGAACGTACAGCAACCACAGCAGTATCTGCCAACGTTGCAAAACGTAAGTCAACCAACTCACAATAATTTTTTAGGCACAAACCATGGACAGTTTTCACGATAAACGTAACTGCAACCAATTTTATTACTCTAAACACTAACGCTTCAGACAAAATATGTACCTTCATAGTAGATTCAGGCGCTGATATATCGGTTCTGAAATTAGAAGCTCAAAGAGAATCGCACTCATACGATCATCGTAATGCTTGCACTATCAGAGGTATATCAGCAGACCACACACATAGCTTCGGAATGACGAATTTGGCTTTGACAATTAACGAAAATGACGTTCACAACAACTTTCATGTGGTGGAAAATTCGTTTCCAATACCAACTGACGGAATATTGGGACGTGATTTTCTCACTCAATATGGTTGTAACATCAACTACGACACTTGAATACTTTCAATAACCTATCGAGGACAAATACTCGAAATACCGATACGTGACAATCTACATGGCAGCTCTATGCTACCTGCCAGAGCAGAGGTAATCCACCTTAGCAGTTAACACATTGCCCACCTGAAGTATTTTGTGGAAACTCGATTTGCTCAAGAAACGCACCTTATGTACGTTTTATTAATACATCAGATAAAGATGTACTTGTCAATAATTTCAACCCAAAAATTTATTCCCTGAGCGATTATCATATAGCTAATGTACAATATAGTAACGATATAAGTAGAACCAAAAATTTGCATGAATAATTAAATTTAGCGAACGTACCAAGTTACGCAAAAACCCCTTTACTTAACTTATGCAACGAATATAACGATATCTTTAGTCTGAAAAATGACCTGTTAAGTCACAATAATTTTTATAAGCAGTCCATAAACATGAGTGATACTTCACCAGTCTATATAAAGAAATATCGCAATACGCAAAGTCAGAAATGAGAACTTTGTCGGCAAGTCGATAACTTAATAAAAAATGGCGTAAACGAGCCATCTATATCACAATATAATTCCCCCCTACTATTAGTTCCTAAGAAGTAGGAAAATAAAAAATAAAAAAAGGAAGAAGTAGGAAAATCCAATAAAAAAGGCGCGTGAGTAATGTCAGAGATATAACTGGATGTCGTGAATACGAAAAAACTGACACGCTCCCATCACTTTTCCGAATATCAGTTAGTTGATTGATTGTATGAATTGTGCAAGCTTTCCTTTTTTCACTAATAGAATTTGAAGCGTTACACCTACATTAAAATACAGATTAGTTACATTAAACAGCTACTATTCTACAACTATATATTCCAAACTTGAAACAATTCCTTTTTAATTTGCTAATCTAGGAAGCTAGGTACGACAAATTTGTAGTTTATTTTTATTGAAGCTATGAAGTTCGAAGATATCTGATTCTTCTCGAAATTTCAGTACGAGACAATTGCAATGGCCTGGTCTGAAATGTATCTACGATCTTCGGTATGCAAGAGTGATTCTAATAATAATAATAATGATAATAATAATAATAATAATGATAATAATAATAATAATAATAATGATAATACAGATTAATCTGTATATATGGCAGCCCGGTTTTGCATGGCATATTTTCACACGACCCCATACTAGTATAAAGATGTGTTCAACATTCGCTTTCGCATTGCCGTTCGTACTTGAATGTGTTAGTGACGGTACAAATCTGCCATCTTTTCGGTGCCATCGTACTGACGGTGTGTCGTACGTTCAGAGTAGCTGCTTTAACTTAAATCACGCTATGTCTCACATCACATTTCCTTTTATACGTGCTAGTGGTAGCGGTGGACGGACGTCCCCTTTGTTAGAATTCCTTTCCTATACGCAGAACGGGGAACAGTGAAACGATATAAAAGAGAGAGTTAGCAGAGCGGCAGCCAGTAATATTGAAATGGCCGTCGAGCCGTTAACAGCATCTTGTGGAATTTTTACGCAGAAACACGCACACAGGAGGAGCAGGTAAGGGCAAGGCAAAGTCCCGCTCAAACCGTGCTGGTCTGAAGTGCCCAGTTGGCGGCAGAATCCATCGTTTGCCTCGGAAGGGGAACTACGCCGAGCGTGTCGGTGCTGGTGCATCGGTCTATATGGCGGCAGTGATGAAGCACTTGGTTGCCGAAGTGTTGGAATTGGCCGGTAACGCTGCCCGTGACAACAAGAAAACGAAAATCATCCGTCGCCATCTGCAGCGGGCCATTCATTGAAAACCCCGTCCTTTTCAGGACGACCACATTACTGTGATAAAGAAATATTTAGAATTGCTTTAAGTTTAGTCAGTTCTGATACGCCTGGAAAGTAGAATGCGCAAATCAAGTGGAAACATTTGTTCTAAAAATTTTTGTTTTCGACCGCATACTAAAGTAATCGCGACAAAAATACATATTGATCTGTGGCAACTCTGTTTCGCACGGCATATTTGTAAACTAGTATAAAGATGTGTTCAAAATCATCACTTTCGCTTTCGCATTGCCGTTCGTAATTGAATGTGTTAGTGACGGTGCAAATTATTTTAACTCCCATCTTTATGAATCTTTTGGTAGGAAATATTGAGATCTGAGATGGTTCTCGTGTGTGTCTTGTTTCGGCAATGGGCCTTGCTGGACTTTTTGGCTGCCTTTTTCGGTGTCATTGTGCTGACGGTGTCTCGTGCATTCATATCGGGAAACAATAAGACGACAGGACCTCGATGTTGCTGTCGTGTGTCTTGTTTCGGAAAGAGTTGCTCAGCAAATGGTAGGAAAAATGAACCATTCAACTTTTATATGGATGCTCTTGTATAGATGCAGACATCTCGCGTTCTGATTGGCTGGTGCTGTCATGGGTTAAATCAAACAGGTTTTTCAATAGTGTACTATTGAAAAACTTCAATGTTGTTGCAATACACGTTCAAGTTAAAAATTTTCGATTCTATTGGTAGTTAGATTAGATAAATCCTTCTACAGATCACTGAGCTATGAGCTTTCAAAATACGAGAAAGGCAAACGCGCCTTATGAATTAGTTTCTTTGATACTCGTTTATACCAAACATTTCAGAAAAGTTTAATTTTGAACTATTTGAGAATATGTCACACAACTGAAAGTTTTATCATAAAATTGTTATCATATTTCCGATGGCATGTAGCAAGAATTATTTTGATTCGTTAGATATGACAGGTGATATTCACGATCAAAAACTTATCACTCTCTCAGAGGGTAAATTTTGAAAAGGCGCCCCATATTAAAGTAAGTCATCTTCACGACAAAATAGAGATCGATGGTTGACTATTGCCAAATCAATAAAAAAAATTAGCTGATAAATTCTCACTCCCAAGAGTTGACGATATTTTCGATCAACTTGGCCGTGCAAAATTTTTCACAACCTTAGATCTCATGTCTGGATTTAACCAGATAGAGATTGAACAAAATTGAAGAGAATTTACCGCCTTTTTCTTACCAGAAAGAGAACATTTCCAATTCAAACACCTACCGTTTGGACTCAACATCAGTCCAAACAGCTTTCAACTGATGATGTCAATCGCACTAAGCGGTCTAAATCCCGAATGTGCTTTTCTCTATATTGATGATGTTAT
The DNA here is from genome assembly GCF_030247185.1 of Malaya genurostris. Taxonomy (NCBI): domain Eukaryota; kingdom Metazoa; phylum Arthropoda; class Insecta; order Diptera; family Culicidae; genus Malaya; species Malaya genurostris. The sequence continues at coordinate 139,659,796 of NC_080572.1, read as the reverse complement.
CGTTACAGGTTGCTCAGTAGAGCACCACTTGAAAAATTTACCTCAAGTTTTCAATTGTTTTAGACAATGTAACCTAAAGCTAAACCCTGCTAAATGTTGTTTCTTCAGAAACGAAGTTGTGTTTTTAGGACACAAAATAACCGACAAAGGGATTCTGCCAGACGACGCAAAATTCGAAACCATTCGAAATTACCCAATTCCTCAAAACGCTGACCAAGCCAGAAGTTTTGTGGCATTTTGTTAGTTGTACAAAAATTACGTTCAGGAAGAAGTTGTAGGGAATCGATTGAGCACTCTAAAAAAAGTACACATTGAGAAAAATTTTTGATTTTTTTTCAATAATTACAAATTAATCAGATAAAGATAAGTAAAATAATATCAGAGTTTTAATTTCTTTTTGATAATTTTTATTTTAAAGCTGTTATTGAAACCTACAGATTGATGGCTATCCCATCCGTGCTTTTTGAAAAATGAAGAAGTTACAGCAAAAACAGTTTACGGGTGCATGCAAATGATCAAATTCTTCTCGTTGTAATTCGGAAATCGTTAATCGTACGAAAATGACGTCCAGAAATAAGTTGTAGGGAATCAATAGGGCTCTCTAAAACATATATACACTGGAAAAAAATTTGATTTTTTTCTCAATAATTTCAAAGTGAACCAAAAAAATTAATCTTAATTAAAGCAATCTGATTTTCTTAAAAAGGCAAAATCTAATTTAAAGACAGGAGAAATTGTAATTAGTTGTGATTTTTCAGAAAATTTTTCATTTGTGCTTCAGAATGCTGTTCAAGGCCACTATTAGAGCAATGATCAAGCAACCATTCATCTGTTTGAAATTTATCATAGAAAATCAGAAGAGCTTAAACATTTAAGTTTCATTGTGATTTCAGAAGTGCCTAAATACGATACCATCGCGGTTCAAGTGTTTATTCCACACTTAATGCCATTTTTGAAAGACAAAATTCGAATCAAAAAAGCAATATTTATGTCTGACGGAGCTGCCTTGCAGTACAAAAACAGAAAAAAATTTGCAAGTCTCTGTAAATTTAAATCAATTTATAGCATTGATGCTGAGTGGCCTTATTTTGCAACTTCTCATGGTAAAGGACCATGTGATGCACTCGGGGGTAATTTAAAGCGAATGGCAGAACGTGAAAGCTTGGCCAAACTACATGAAAACCCAATCACAACTGCAAAACAATTATATGAATGGGTAGAGCAGAGACATCGAGATGCATTCACGACCATGTCTTTTTGTTACGTGTCACAAGAAGAATATGAACGGGGTGTGACCGAGTGGAGTAGTGTTTATAAGGATACCAAAATGATTCCAGGCACACAGAAATACCATTTTTTCGTTCCGATTTCAGACACTATAACCGTCACAAGACTGTATTCGAATGACGATGCACATAGTACTCATACAATTTTCAAAAACTTAAAACCTTAAATATAATTCAGAATTATTCATGTACATGTAATAATTGTGGATATAGCAAGCAAATAAACAATTCATGGAACTATAAAAAATGGTGTTATAATTAAATATCCAAGTATCTCAAGAACAGCTACTTTTAGAAGAAAGAATGAACAAATTTATTGCCTTTAACCTGTAGAATAATATTCTACTGTTTAAATGATTATCTTACAACGAGAACTTGAAATTTCGAATATATCTGTAAATTGTTTTAGCTGCAACTTATTCATTTTTCAAAAGAGCCGGATGAGATAGCCATCAATCTGTGGGTTTTAACAAGAGCAACAAAAAAAAAATAAAATAAAAATTATCAAAAAAACATTGAAACCCTAATTTTTTTTAACTTAATTTTTTTGGTTCATTTTGAAATTATTGAAAAAAAATCAAAGTTTTTCCAGTGTATATATTTTTTAGAGCGCCCTATTGATTCCCTACAACTTTTTTCTAGACGTCGTATTCGTACGATTAACGGTTTTCGAATTACAACGAGAAGAACTTGATCATTTGCATGCACCCGTAAACTGTTTTAGCTGTAACTTCTTCATTTTTCAAAAGGCACGGTTGGGGATAGCCATTCAATAACAGCTTTAAAATTAAAACTATCAATAAAAATAAAACCCTGATTTCATTTTATTTAACTTTTTCTGATTATTTTGTAATTATTGAGAAAAAAAATCAAAAAATTTTTTCAGTGTATATTTTTTTAGTGTGCCCAATCGATTTCCTACAACTTCTTCCTGAACGCCATTTTTGTACAATTAACGATTTCCGAATTTGAAAAAGGCTATTTTTGTGAAATTCAAAAATACATACGCCTTTTTCAAAAATCAGTCGTGAGTCGGATTGACCCCTCCATCGGTTCATAAACTTATGGTTTGCCATACTGAAGCCATGTGCAAAGTTTCATCCAAATCGGAGAAGTTTGAGTCTGATGATCTGCTAAGCATTTCTGAAATTGCTCTGTAGTCTCATAGTTTGCTGCTTAATTTCATTAGGGTCTGACTACCGGTTCAGATCTATAGGGCGAAGTGTGTTCAATCATTTAGTGCTACGATGCAAAATAAAGTAAAATTCTTATTAACTTGTCAAAACTGTTTACAAATTGAAAAGATTAGGATAGTTTATACCCTAATAAAGTTTTTTATTTTATTCATGTAATAATTCAAACGGACTGTAACCCGTTGAAGAGTTAATCGTAGTATTATATTCAAATGTAAAGAATGGTAAAAATGGGTCCCGTATTCTAGGATCGTTACCCACATATTGTCTAAAATTTGTTTTCAAAACTCTATTCGATCGTTCTACATGGTTTGCTTGTGGGTGAATTGTACTAGAATTCATTTTCTTAGTTTTTAAAATTTTACAGGTATTTTTCATTAGTGAACTAACAAAGTTGGTTCCATTATCCGTCACTAATTCAACGGGTGTCCCAAATCTACATATATAATTATCTATAAAAGTTTGAGCAACCATGGAACTCTCTTGATTTTCCTTCGATGCTACAACTAAATATCTAGTCAGATCGTCTTACATAATAAGGCCGTATTTGTTACCCCAGTCCTACTCTTGGAGTACTCCATCGGTTCAAAAACTTATGTATTCATGTACAGTTTCTCGATAGGTTGGTAGTAATTTTCATTGGAATTTGGTTTGGTCGACGAAGTTTATTTTTTTGACAAGAGTCACACTGTTTGACTTAATTTTCAATATCTTTGAGCATAGTAGTCCTTTGGAATAACGGACTAATTCGCGTGGTCACACATGTCCTCCCAAAGGAGAATCATGGAATTCTTTTAATATAGGTTTCCGGTCTTTTTCTGGTACCCACATTCAATCCCTTTCAGATGCATATAACGTGTAAATTTTATCAAATTTATCTGCAATAAATCTCAGCACATTTGCCTCAGGAATTTTCTGCATGTTTCGAAACGAAATAATCTGAATGTTTTCCGCATCTCTCATGGATTGTTGGTTGCTATATCTTCTGTCGTTATTCTGCGTGTTTTCCCGGTGTCTAAGTTCTTTTTCATGGTTTCTGCCATCATAACTTCTTGTCGGAGATTGGTCTCTATACATCATTCCTTGATTTCCACTTTCTCTCCATGTTCTGCCATCAGCTCGGTTATTCGCGCCCTGGTATCGGATATCTTTCATCTTGACGATGACTTTGGCGTCTGTTATCATCTCAATTTCCATAGTTATTCTGATAATTTGGCACTATGCGTCCGGCTTCTCTGTACTGATTACCGTGATTTTCTGGTTCTCGATAATACCTTCTATTGTCATTAGTTCGACTTCCACTAGCTATTTCCTGCTTCCAAGAATTCTCCCAATTTGGTCACATTCCGCATGTTCATCCGATATCATCAATTTTTTTTTGATTTTTGAGAAAATAACCGAAATCAGTTCGTTTGGCAATCAACTGACAAAAAATATCAATTTAAGAAAATTTTAGGTCGATTCATAAATTTTTTACGTTTATTCGTCCTTTCCAGTGATGGTATAAAACTTTAACACACTTTACCCTATATTTCCGGATGGTTGGATCCGAATGAAATTCAGTAATTCCGTACGGGACACAGGACCTTTCATTTGAACCTAAGTTTGTGAAAATCGGTCGCGCCATCTATGAGAAAAGTAAGAACACATATTTTCATTTTTGTACATTTTACCACATAACTCCGAAACCGGAAGCCAGATCCAAATGAAATTCAGGAATTAAGTATGGGACTTGAGTAGTTTTCATATGAATTTAAATTTGTGAAAATCAGTTCAGACATCTCCGAAAAAAGTTGGTGCACTTATTTTCACAATTTTTGCACATTTTACCTCATAACTCCGGAACCGGAAGTCGGATCCTAATAATATTCAGTAATTTTGTATGGGACTACAAGACCTTTCATTTTTTTTTCAAATCATTTTTTTTTATTAGGCTCATTTGCTTTAGCTTAACGTGGCCGATTGTCTTGTTGTTAGGAAGAGAGAGAGGGATGCCGTATTACGGGGCGGCATACTCCCCTAGAGTTAGTAAAAGGATATAGGGAGGGTGGGACCTACACAGTATTGAATTGAAATTTGAATATATCATTGGTTTATGGCATACATCTTCTAGACACATTTTGCGTTCGATGAATCTTCATGTTTTTCAGTTTGTAGCAATGAAGAGATTATGCTGGATTGGGATGCTTTGTTGGTGTGACGTTTTTGGGTAGCTTCCAGCAACTCAGTCAGTTCAAGGCAGGTGCATGCTCCGAAGCATCGTTTACACAGGCCATACTTCCAGCAACGTAAAGAAGAGTGCGGTAGAGCTGTAGACGAGAAAGAGATAGGGAGAGCACTAAATTTGAGCATTGATAGATTTTAAGAAATTGTAGATGAAAGTCACATAGAAAAGATTTCGAGTTGCCAAGACGTCGCGGACTGGTACGAAGGGTGGTATACCTCGGGCCCGAAGGGAACCTATGAGTTAGGACCTGACATCACAATACTCGACACATGTCCAAACAACATGCTCGATGTCATGATAACCCTCACCGCAAACGCAGACACCACTCTCGGCGAGCCCAACACGACGGAGATGCGCGCTGAACATATAATGATTAGACATGAGCCTTGACATTACACGAATAAGGTCTCGGCTCACGTCTAACCCCCGGAACCAAGCTTTCGTCGATACCAGTGGGATTATTGAGTGTAACCATCGTCCTAGAGTTCCACTATTCCATGTATTTTGCCAGCTGGCTAGAGTTTTCTGACGACAGCAACTGAAAAATTCATTGAAGCAGATTGGTCTTTCATAGATATCACCTTCTAGTGCGCCCACCTTGGCTAACGAGTCCGCTCTCTCATTGCCCCGTATGGAACAATGAGAACAACCAGCTCAGTTTTCTCCGTAGAGAACTCGATACCGATTTGAAAAGCGCATGTCGACAAGTTGTCGAGGGTATCTTGTAATGGTCCTTGGAGATCGGAAGCTTTGGGTCCTATAATAGACACAACGCTGTCGTCGGCAAGTTGTCTTAGCGTGCAAGATGTGTTGATACATTCATCAATGTTATTTACGTAAAAGTTGTATAAAAGGGGACTTAAACATGAGCCCTGAGGAAGACCCATGTAACTGCATGTGTTTCTCGGACAATAGATTATATAAAAAGTTGTTCAAAACTGGTGAAAGACCATGCTGATGCAACTTCTCAGATAGAACATTAATGGAAACTGAATCGAATGCCCCCTTGATGTCTGTTGAGAGCAACGCTAGACAATCGTTCATTCCTTTGCCCCTGCGGAACCCAAATTGTGTACCTGAAAGCAATCCATTTGTCTCGACCCAATTGTCTAGACGGAATAGAATCATTTTCTCCAACAATTTCCGAATACAGGAAAGCATAGCAATCGGCCGATACGAATTTTGATCGGAGGCTGGTTTCCCAGGTTTTTTAATAGTAATAACTCTCACTTCTCTCCATTCGTGTGGGACAATATTACCCCCGAGGAACTTGTTGAATAAATTCAACAAGCGCCTTTTGGCAGAGTCGGGCAGATTTTTCAACAAGTTGAATTTAATTCTGTCTAACCCCGGGGCTCTATTGTTACATGACATGAGCACAAGTGAGAATTCTACCATCGAAAACGGTGTTTCGTTGGTATTCAATGTCTCGACACGGGATATCTTCTGTTCCGGAACAGAATCAGGACATACTTTCTTAGCAAAATCAAATATCCAGCGGTTAGAATATATATATACTCTTCCTCCGGAGGAAGCTCCTGTGATGTTTCTAGTTTCTCAGATATCGAACTAGCGTAACTTTTCCAATCAATGTTTCGTGTGAAATCGTACGAAACATTATTTGTTTCCGATGGTCTTACACGGTTGGTGATAGAAACTATGATCGGCAAGTGATCGCTACCGTAAGGATCACAGATTACCTTCCACTTGCAATCTAACTGTAGCGAAGTCGAGCAAAGGGATAAATCCAGCGCACTTGGTTGTGCTGTCAAATTGTCAAATTGAAGTTGTCGCACAGATCTTGGATTAACGAAGAACGGTTATCATCATATAAGCAGCCCCATCCTGTACCATGCGAGTTAAAGTCCCCCATAACCAGCCGCGGTGAAGGAAGAAGTTCTATGATGTCTGCAAGCCGACGATGCCCTATCGAGACTCTGGGAGGAATGTATATAGAAGCTATACACAGATCTTTGCCTTTAATATTAATTTGGCTAGGAACAACTTCAATTCCCGGTGTCGAGGGGAGGTTAATACGATAAAATAAATAGCACTTTTTAATCCCTAAAAGTACCCCTCCATAAGAGTCTCCTCGGTCTAGGCGGATTATGTTAAAATTATGGAAGTCGAGGTTGATGTTAGAAGTAAGCCAAGTTTCACTCAAGGAGAATACATCGCAATTATGAGTATGTATTAAGTGTTTGAAAGAATCAAGTTTTGGGATGATACTTCTGCAATTCCACTGAAGCACAATGATCATATCTTCGATTCTCAGTGGTAAATTATCCATCAAAAGATACGATCGCTGCAAGGAGGGGCCATTGTTCAGTCAACTGTTTTAAAAAAGTCCTTACTGTTGGCTGTAGAGCAGTTAGGAAACTTTTTAGAGGATCGGTAATATTGAAGGCTGTTAATATCCAGTCCACGATATCAGAAAATTTCAATAATCCAGCGTTTGTTGGATTTTATGGTTGTGCTTTGGGGTCATTCGGGTTTTTTGATGCCCCAGGAAGTGCTGGGTACTCCTTATCATCCCTAAGACTTTTGAACCCAGGAGGTGTTTGCTTCGGTTTTGAGTCAGCACTTTTCGTTTCCGTTTGGTTCTTTTGTGACGAAGAGGACAGTCTGAGGCATTTACGAGGAAGCTTGAGAGAAGCCAGATTTTGCCTTTTCCTGCTTCCTTCAACCTGTGTGTAGGAAGGTCCTTCACCTGGGTCGTCAGAGGTATCCTCTTCAACTGGCAAGATTGCGAACGGGTTCTCAGGGGTCGATGGAGTGGTTCTTTTTAAGATTTAAGCATAAGAACGTTTGGAACGTTCTTTCACGGATCGCTTCAATTTCTCCGCACGCTGTACGAGGTCTGTTCAAAAAGTTCCCGGAATTTTTTAAATGCGCGCGTCTGGAGAGTCCGGTGGTCAATTTTTTTTTATTGTGTTGGTACATATGTCCCTAATGTATGGTGAAATTTTCTGCTGTATTCATTGTTTACATTCTGTCTTGTAGCGGCTGGTGTAGACGTGTTTTTTTTAGCTCGGCGATTTTTGTTAGTTTATACAATGGAAGAATTGAAGAGTCAAAGAATTTGTACTAAATTTTGCGTAAAAAATGAAATAAAGTGTAACCAAGTGTGCGAAATGTTACAGAGAGCCTACGGTGAGTCTGCTATGAAAAAAACAAGTGTTTACGAGTGGCATAAGCGTTTCCAAGATGGCCGCAAACACGTTGAAGACGACGAACGCTCCGGTCGACCCAGCACGTCAATAATCGATGAAAATGTGGGAAAAGTGGAAAAAATGATTATGGATGATCGCCGAATCACTATTAGAGAAGTTGCTGATGAAGTTGGCATATCAGTTGGCTCATGTCATCATATTTTTTCAAATGTTTTGGGCATGAAACGAGTGGCAGCAAAATTCGTTCCAAAACTGCTGAATTTTGATAAAAAAACAAACGCATTACCATCGCTCAGGAGCTGTTAAACGACGTCAACGACGATCCAAATTTACTTGAAAGGGTCATAACTGTACGGTTATGATGTCGAAACAAAAGCACAATCGTCCACGTGGAAGCACCCAACGTCACCAATAGTGAAAAAAACACGTCAAGTTCGATCAAATGTCAAGGTTTTGCTTACTGTTTTCTTCGATTATAATGGCACAGTGCATAAAGAATTCTTGCCAAAAGATCAAACCGTCAATAAGGAGTATTACCTTGAAGTAATGCAACGTTTGCGTGAAGCAATTCGAAAAAACGCCCCGATTTATGGAAAAACAATTCATGGGTTTTGCACCACGATAACGCCGCTGCTCATTCATCTCATTACATCGTTGCTTATTCGTGATTTTTTGGCTAAAAACAAGACTTTAATCATACCACAACCTCCTTATTCACCAGATATCGCTCCGTTTGATTTTTTCCTGTTCCCAAAGTTCAAGAGACCCACGAAAGGACAGCGTTTTTCATCGATTGAAGAGATAAAGGCAGAATCGCTGAGAGTGCTACAGAGCATTACAAAAAGTGACTATCAGGGGTGTTTCGAAGACTGGAAAAAACGCTGGCATAAGTGTATTATATCTAGGGGGGATTACTTTGAAGGGGACCATATAGATGTAGACGAATAAATAAATGTTTTTTTAGAAAAATGAGAATTCCGGGTACTTTTTGAACAGACCTCGTATGTACGTAGGGCACACCGAAAGATCATGAGGATTCTCCCCCAGGTAGCAACACTTTTCCACTGCTCTAGACCTTTCATTTGAATCTCCGTTTGTGAAAATCGGTACAGTCATTTCCGAGAGAAGTTAGTTCAAAGAAAACGTTACATACACCTTTTATATGAGAGAGGCAAAAATGCGCACTCAAATTACTCGGAACATGGTCGGAGACCAAAATGTGACAACTTCTGGTAACTTTTATTTTGCCAGTTCGGATAGTAAATGGTAAAAGACCATTATCACTACTTTCCGACATACCAGAGACTTGGGCGATTTGCATTGTTCAGATGCCTAAGCCCGACTCCTCTGGTGGAAGGTAAAAGTTAAGTTACTAAAAGATTTCTGCTTGCTTAAATTACCCTCCTCCTTTTCCGTTCTACATATTCACATCCTAGCTCTCTCTTGAGTACTATCATTCCATAATTATCATTTTCTGATTCTACAAGAATGGTCTCTGGTTAGGTGAATATCGCATAAAAAGAAAAAAGAAATATTGACTTAGTCGTCAAAAAGAAAGAGTAAAAAAAAGTTAATATGATGGGTTTCCATCAGGTAGCGGTGAGTGGAGCGCTGCTGAATGCCGCTTACAACCTGGACTAAACAGCCAACACGCTGTGACTCTGGGCACATAAGCAATAGTTCGAACAAACCTTCCATTCCGATATTCAACTAGCCGTATAGAGATAAAGAAAAAACATCCATGCAGTGAAGAACTCATTTGTGTGTGATAAGGCCGTCGCAAGTAAAAAAGTGACAACTTCTAGGAACTTTTCTTTTGCCGGTTCGGATAGTAAATGGTAAAAGACCATTATCACTACTTTCCGACATACCAGAGACTTGGGCGATTCGCATTGTTCAGATGCCTAAGCCCGACTCCTCTGGTAGAAGGTAAGAGTTAAATTACTAAAAGATTTCTGCTTGCTTAAATGACCCTCTGTCACGTCTCTCCTTTTCCGTTCTATATATTCACATCCTTGCTCTCTCTTGAGTACAATCATTCTTTAATTTTCATTTTCTGTTTCTACAAAAATGGTCTCTGGTTGGGTGAATATCGCATAAAAAGAAAAAAAGAATATATATATATATATATATATATATATATATATATATATATATATATATATATATATATATATATATATATATATATATATATATATATATATATATATATATATATATATGGATTTTTTCTTGTCTTCGTTTTTGCTATACGTGAATTGAATATTTCCTAACCTTACGTTGGTCCTCGTGTGTGTGTCCTCCTTTGACGCCATCCTGTTCCATGGGCTACTTCTATCGTTGCTTTCTCTGTGGGGTGATCGAACGGTTGCTAGTCTCGGACTCTGGATACCGTGTCGTTTTCATTCCTTATAGCTCGTTCTACTGTGTTGGTGATTCGTATTAAAGCTTCTAGTTGATTAGTCGTTCGGTTTATTGACCATAGTTTCGATTAGTTGTCTCATTTGCGTTTTGGGCATCATTCGAATTACTACCAGTAGTAATAATCGTTCCGCAAAATGTGATGAAGCTTCTTCGTCGGGAAAAATGTGTTCCTAGCGGTTTTTCGTGTATTTCATTTGATTGTGTGGTTGTTTTCTCCGTAATGTTTTAGTTGCCCACGTATTAATAACTTTGATTTTCATATGTTTGTTTATGGTATTCAGTTGAGCTTGGCGATGCTCACTAAGTAAAATGTGGGGTAGTAATTTGTAACGTTGTGGCATACCCACACCAGTCATCTTTAACTGTGTTGAATGCCTTTATTTAGGTCGTGTTTTGTTATCGGTTGTACTTGTCGATGTAGCAATTTGTGGCGTTGCCATTATTTCAATTTGTTATCATGGTCTTCCATACTATGTTTTCGTAGATTTTTTCAGTCCCGAATTTTCAAATCTGCTGTTCTTCCTTCTGACATCTTGGGGGTTCTGTATAGCTTCAGCGATTACTACCTAGTATTTGTTCACCTGGCATATCTTTATATACTTGATCGAAAAGTTAGCTCTGACTTTATATGTCGTTTGCTAATGTTACATTAGAAATCTTTGAAATTCCTATTCACTCCCCTATCTAAGTTTCCGCTGTCCTGTGGAGGTGACAAATTTCATTTGAGTTTGTGGCATTGAAAGGTCATTGCAAGTTTCTCTTTTCTTTTCAAAATGTTTTGTTTTCTGTTCAAATTATTGTATTTACGACTCGCTTCCATGCTATATTTTATTTCATCTTATCATGATCTCACATCTCATCTCTATTTTTACTTATATTCTGGTTTGCTGATTTGTTCTTCTGTGGTTCCGCAATCTCTCCCTTCCGAATCGTGTTTGACAAGCTGATTCCAAAATAGACTTAGATTTTGGCGTTTAGTACTGTTTATAGCCCCGTAATTATTGTTTGTTAGTAACAGAGTTTTTTATGTATGACAATTATAATGCTCCATGAATTCTTTGTTCTTTGTTATATAACATAATTATTTGTTGTCTCCCTATTTCATTGTGTTGTGAAAATTTTAAATGTCCATATATTTTGGCATTAAAAATGCCTTACTCTTCACTATACGGGGCCGGGTGTCAATGAAAAGTTTCAAAAAAGCCGTGTAACCTTTTTGGGTCATAATTTTGAACGTTAATAGCTCAGTCATTTGTTGATGGTTTGATGTAATTTAACAATCAATCGATTCAGCAACTTCTAACTTAAACATGTATGACAACGTCGTTTCAGTATTTTAATAGCATACTATTGAAAAAATGGTTAGAATCGACCTATGTTGTCATCCACCAATCCTAGTTATTCAAAAAGACGTCATTTTCTTGTTCGGCATAGCGTCATGCATGAAAACACCGCATCGTTCTGCGTAGCATGAAGAGAAGTCTGTAAATATATGCTGCAAAATATTTCTTTGCCAGGTTGAAACAAGTAGCTTGTCCAGTGAGGTGATGACTGGATTGTATATGCGTTCGCTCACTGAATTATCGCTTTTGCTTACTCTTCATTATATGAGGCTGGGTGTCAATTTAAAAATGCAAAACTAACCGCGTAACCTTTTTCTGTCATAATTTTAAACGTTTATAACTCAGTAATTTGTTAATGGATTTATATAATTTTACTACCAATCGACTTATCGACTTTATTATCAATTAACTTAAACTTATGTGGTAACGTCGTTTAATTATTTCAATTGCATACCATAGATAAATTGGTTTGAATTGACCTATATTTTCACGAGCCAATGACAGTCGCAGTGAATGATGTCAAACTCTTGTCCGATTTGCGCAGTTTGAACTAGAGCACAAAAGAAAATCTATGAATATATACCCGAATACATATCTGCTTTAGTTTTCCCATGGCTGCCAGCGAGGAAGGTGAGTGGACGACAAAGCTGAAAGTTACATTCATACGCTCGCTGGATAGTTGCTTTTATATGTGTGTGATGTGTTGATACCGCATTCATTGGTATTGAATACAAGATAGCTGTTTATTTTGAATCTACGGTAACTTGTAGACCAATTGAAAATTATCGGTGATACATTTTTCGGACCTAATTTGAAGCGTTTGTAACTCGGTGATTTATTGATGGATTTGTCTCATTTAACTTGATTCGAAAGCTTCAATATTATACGCCTCGGAATGTTTTAATTTGTCAACAGGTCGTGTGTACACTGAAAACTCCATTCACATACGAGCAACACGGTGGCGCGCAAATAGATTCAATATAAAGTTGTGTTATGATGATAATCATAGGTACTTCTTGTGTTATGATGATAATCATAGGTACTTACTTATTGAACCAAAAAATAATAGTGTAACCAGATTGAATAGTTAAAAATTGATTTAGTCTTGTAAAGCCTAATATTTTGGTCTAATCTTGCTTCCAAGAATCTTATAGAAGGGATCCAGACTAAGTGTAGCAAAAACAATGCAAATCATTATGTAGTTCCAATTTGAACAAGCTGTTGTCCCACCAGGAAATGCTTTAAAAGATTCGGAACTTGGTACAAATAAGTTGCACAGACTGCTTAAGGTCTGAGATGCCAAGGGTATTTTCTGATCCCAATTAACGACTAACTTAAAACTAGAATAGTATCATTAGATTATGTCGTCTCGGATTTTCGAAAATCCATCTTTCACCTGGTGATAGGCAGTGGTCGGTGAATTAAATATTGCTTGAGTCTTCCAGATGGCGTTGTTAAATATCTAAGGGGCCGTCTATAAAAGACGTCACGCCGCGAAGGGGAGGGGGTGTTTCACAAATCGTGACCTTTTGTGACAGGGGAAGGGGGAGGGTTGTTGGAATGTGACGTCCAATATTTTCAATGAGCGCATTTTTGAAATACCTAATTATATTACTGCTTTGTCCTATTTGATGAAAATATCTCCCAATAAATGTTTACATTCTATAGGAAAACGTGTATTTGTTGATGTAAAAGCTTCTTCTTGTAAATTCGGAAATGAATGATGCAGGAAATCATTTCTTTTGTGATCAACAAAAGTGCACGGAGGGGTGAGTAAATTAGCGAAATTAATAAATTTTGCCTTCAAACGGTTTAACTTAAGTTATGCACTCACCATTTTATCATGTATATCAATGTATATGAGTTTGGGTGCACCAATCGCTTGGAATTATGATTTTTTTAACTTTCGGAAATCTTATGGCAGGTAGTAAGCAGATGTGGAATATAAACCTCACAAAGAATGAAAGAATTTATTATTTTTACGTTTCGTCTTTGACTCATCAGTGCAGAGCAGTTCAAATTGAACTGCTTAGTGCTAAAATCGGCAGTTCAATTTGAACCATTAAGCAGACGTAAAGTTTTTGCTATTTACATAACACTTTTTGTTTTGCAACGGAGTGCAATGTCTTTTCTGACGTCCCGAACGAAAGAATTTCAAAAAGTTTGTTTGCTCGATCGTATCAAAATTCAATGCGAAGCATTCATAGAAGACGAATTTTTCAGTAATTTGATTCTCTAGCTTTGAGAATACTATATCATAAGAATTTTTTTTTATCTTATTCTGATGCAGTATATTCAATTGTATTCCATTTGAAAAAGGAAAAACTGGATCAATTGTACTAAATGAAATGTAAGTATGCCTCATCAATAACGAAATAAGATATAATAACAACTCTTGATGCTAAATAGATTTTGTCTAATCTATCAAGAAGATTCCTTCGATTAAATATCAAGAAAATATGAAGTATTACTAAGACAACACAGGAACATCAAGACAAGATATGATGGTAATATTTGTTATTATTTTGATTTTCGTCAACTATTCACATCTACCCAAACGCGCCTTTCAAACGCAGCGCCTGCTGTGTGCTCAAATCCTGTGCTCCTGTTACTTCCATAAATGTCAACGTCAATGTCATGTCAAAAAGCGTTTTATTGAGTTTAATCAAAATAGTGCATCCTTATAACCATCATTATCAGCATCAACCAGCTGGAAGTGAAACATCTGTGGTGTGAAATTTTTTTCTGAATCAATTTTGCATGGAGCATTGCTGCTGCATAGAGAATACTGTCAAATCAACAATATCAATGTGATTACGATCCAAATTTCTTATTTTTATGAAATTTTCATCTAGCATTTATTTCTCTTAATCTAGTATTCATTTTATTGCGAATGAAACAACGGTTGCGAAATCGAACACGGGATGCATCAAACGAGAATATATGTTGAAACTACGTAAACCGTAAAGTAACGAAACCGGTATTTTCCTCAACTCTGTTGATAAGGAGCGTTAAAAGAGCATTTCACAAAGATACAAAATTGACAATGTTCCATGATTTTGGAAAAGTCTCATTGACAAGTGTAATCCTTAGTTAAAATTTTTTGTAGCATTGCTGTTATTACTAATTTTCACACCCCTTAGCGGGGGATCAACGATTTTAGACGTAGATCATGTCATGTTTTATCTTGATCATATGTGATTTTCCTCCACCAAGATCAAAGCTGATCGAATCATCCAATGATTGAACTTACGTGAATCAAGAATCATTTCAGCTCAAAATCACTACCGATTTTGTGTGACGGAAGATCCGTACCGATTTTAATTGATGTGATTTAAAGATCACTGATCACTTATCAGAAGTGAACTTTATTGGGAACGATCACTTCTTCGGCAGTGATCTCGATTTAATGAACTTCATTTTCTCAGCCCTGTATGCTACACTAAGGTAATATTATTCCTTAGCTAAATAAATAATAAATCTGTTAGAGAATTAAAACAGATGATTTAAATGTTCCATAAATTCCAATCAAATACTTTTGTTAAATTATGTAATTAAGATTAATAAAATAATGTCGATGGTTTTGTAGTTTTAGAGATGTTTTTTAATCTAATGAGAGCATGTAATAAATCGATTATTGCCTCACATTTGTATGGTTTGTCATACATATTCAAAACAATACATTTGAGATAAATTTTATTTATTTTGAATTCGTGACATGTGACATATGGGGGGTGGGGGGTCTTTGCTGCTGTGACAATTAGTTACAAATTGGGGGTGGGGAGTCAAATATTGCCAAAAAAAAGCGTGACGTCTTTTATGGACAGCCCCTATGACCGCTTCCTTCGGTTTGTGTGGGTCCGCGGGAAACACCCCCAGGTTACGGTTCGGCGGGTGGCCCGCGTGCTGGTCATCGACTGGAGCAGTCTTCCGTGGGCGGTGATGATGTTACGGAAGAGAATGAAAAAAAGTGAATATTGTGGAAAGCGAGGTAAACAGGGGGTATGGAAACACAATGTGTGAAAACTATAGAGATCTAATTAGTTGCCATCGAGATGGTGGAGAGACGAAGAAAGGGGGAACGAAAAAGTTAGTGACAAAAAAATAAGATCTTGTTAGTTCCAATGAAGATGGTGGACAAGGACGGGGATCGAGGGAATCGAGCGAATGTTAATATCGAACCTGTAGGTGGAGATTATACTTTCTGAGCGAGGAATAACACATCACACTTGAATATTAATGTGTTTGATGAAATGATATATGAGAAACATATATGAACTATCCCGACTCGCCAACACATCCCGAACCGGAGCCTCAGGCGGTCTATCTCGGGCCCACTAGTTTCGACCTGGCGTCGCGATACTCTACGCACGACCACACATACATGTATCATTTGAACCCTCACTAAACTCGGGTCACCACCAGTTTCAGTTAAATTATCATTTATATCATAACCACAAGTCTCTTTTCACGACATGCGTTGTAACTATGGCAGTGTTTGTTCATGTATTAATAAATCAAGTTACAATATGACTATAATTAAGGAATTTGGTTGCGTATGCATTGGTTCCTTAATATGCAAAAGTGAAAATCAATTAAAGTAACAAAATATGTTCTACGGATTGTGTCACATATTTTCTTCCTTGTATTGCTGCATTCTGTTTTCAGACGCTTTCCGAAGATCATCGACGCGTTTTAACGAAGGATCATTAAATTTGCACTATTACTGAGTTTATTGGTTGACGGTTATTCACATTTTTCACATTCACATTTCTCTAATTTCTGTTTATAAAATGATTAAGTTCGTACGTTCTCTGTCTTGAAAATTATTATGATATAATCCGTTTTATTTGCCCAGATTTATATCTTGAGGTTGTTCGTATCAAAAATTGATCTTTTAAGTAACTTTGAAATCATCATCAGGATATTTAAAAAAAAACTTCAAATTTAAAAATTTGTTGAAGACATCAAAATAGAGTAGAATCAATTGCTCTGAAAGAATCTAATTGTCAATTTGATCGTTCGCAAAATATCTAAACACTAAAAGTGGAATAAGTTTGTAATTTGTCACTGTGAATTCACCATCATCTTTATTTTTGTATTTATTATGGGTACCTTAGAATTATTTCATTTTTTATAAATATGTGTAATTCATAGGCAATATACATAAATTGCATGTCCTTATTGTCGTGTCTGTATTTTATTTGTATCTTAATTTGAGTACGTTATTTGAACTTTATAAATCATCAATTCATTCATATAGTACTTTTTTTCATTCCGGGGTCGCGATTCCCTTGCCCATACACACTTAATCACTCATACTACGATCATTGTGTAAATGCATACATTACATTCTAATTATTTGCTGCCTGCCTTTTTCTTGTCTATCCGTTCTTCGTATTAGAGTCATATCTCATCCCTTTTTTCTTTTTAGTTCGAATTATTCTTTTGGTGTATTTTCAGTGTTAGATTTATGTTATTTAATGATAAACCATCTTATTTCACCATAGAAATTCTCCTTATTTATATCATTATTTCCGTATTCTATGCCATTTTCTTTACTTCCCTTGTGTAATGTACTCTTCTTTTTTTTCAAAACTCATTGTAACTTTTCCCGAGTTCAGGTTAATTTGTAGCATTATAGCTTCCTCCCAAGAAGTCATTATTCTCACATCTATAATCTTCCTCTTCAATATATCTTTTATATATACATTTGAATTTCCTTAAAGATATTGCCCTTTTCTCCTTCATATGTTTTCCCCCCTTATATATCTTCTCTAACAATGCACAGTGGTCCGGATCCACGTTTTAGGGGGACAAAAACATTTGTGGCTTAACCTTATACTTTAGAGCTATGATGTCTTCAGAACAAATGATCAGTGAAAGATAAGCCATATTTTGAAGCATATAGTATTAGGGTGGTTCTTATTATTAGGGTGATGCAAAAATTATTTTCCGTATGAATTGAGATAGAAGACTGCACCCTTCGGCAAAATTGTAGAAAAACTTATATCAAGCAACTTTGCCGAAAACACTATTGTAGTATCTCTAACGGTTTTAGTGTTGCAGCTATTTTAATAGAGCAAACTTAGGGTGTTACTAAAAAATCAGATTTTTTGCTCTAACTTTCTTATTTTTCACTTCGTTTTTGGTGTCTTTGAATATCTTTTAGAGTTTGTTGAAACTAATATTTTGATGACTAGTGCATTCAGGTAGAGTTTCCTGAACCGAAGTTATGAGCAAAACTAGTTCAAAAACAGAAAATTTTTAAACTGCTATATCTAACATTGGAGCAAATGAAAAAAAATTTGTTTCTTTCATTTGATAGAAAATACTTTCGAGTATGTTTATAAAGAAAATGGCGGAAGAGATATTTTTTTAAATTGTGTACAAACATTCGGTTTTTCCATTGAAAAATGCTCTTTCATGTAAGACATTGATTAGCGATATATATATATATATATATATATATATATATATATATATATATATATATATATATATATATATATATATATATATATATATATATATATATATATATATATATATATATATATATATATATATATATATATATATATATATATATATATATATATATATATATATATATATATATATATATATATATATATATATATAACAGTTCGGCTGAAAAGTTCGTTTAATAGAAACACACATTTTTTTGCCAAAATTCGTTTTTATTATTCAACATAATTGCCATCAGAGGCGATACAGCGATAATAGCGATCTTCCAACTTTTCGATACCATTTTTGTAGCACGATTTGTCCTTTGCCTCAAAATAGGCCTCAGTTTCAGCGATTACCTCTTCATTGCTTCTAATTTTTTTACCAGCGAGCATTCTCTTCAGGTCTGAGCACAGGAAAAAGTCACTGGGGGCAAAATCTGAAGAATACGGTGGATGAGGGAGCAATTCGAAGCCCAATTCGTTCAATTTCATCATGGTTTTCATCGACTTGCGACACGGTGCATTGTCTTGATGAAACAAAACTTTTTTCTTCTTCAAATGAGGCCGTTTTTTTTGAAATTTCGTCCTTCAAACGCTCTAATAACGCTATATAATAGTCACTGTTGATGGTTTTTCCCTTTTCAAGGTAGTCGATGAAAATTATACCATGCGAATCCCAAAATACAGACGCCATAACCTTACCGGCCGATTGTTGAGTCTTTCCACGCTTTGGGTTCGGTTCATCGCGTGCAGTCCACACAGCTGACTGTCGATTGGACTCCGGAGTGAAGTGATGGAGCCATGTTTCGTCCATTGTTATATATCGACGAAAAAAATCGGTTTTATTTCGATATAACAGCTTCAAACACTGCTCAGAATCATCAATTCGTTGTTGTTTTTGATCGATTGTGAGCTCACGCGGCACCCATTTTGCACAAAGCTTTCTCATATCCAAATATTCGTGAATAATATGTCCAACACGTTCCTTTAATATCTTTAGGGTGTCAGCTATCTCGATCAACTTCACTTTACGGTCATTGAAAATCATTTTGTGGATTTTTTTCACGTTTTCATCGGTAACAGCCTCTTTTGGACGTCCACTGCGTTCATCGTCTTCGGTGCTCATATGACCAGCACGAAATTTAGCAAACCACTTACGAATTGTTGCTTCGCCCGGTGCAGAGTCTGGATAACACTCATCAAGCCATTTTTTGGTATCGGCGGCACTTTTTGTTCATCAAAAAGTAGTGTTTCATCAACACACGAAATTCCTTTTTTTTTCATTTTTTCACAATAACAAAAGTAGCTTCACTCAAAATGCAATATCTCACAAACTAATAATCAGACAGCTGTCAAATTTATACACGCATCTTCTGAAGGTTGGTACTAACTGAAAATGGTATGGATTTAATTCTAGTGGCGTCCTCTCATAGAAACGATACGAACTTTTCAGCCGATCTGTTATATATATATATATATATATATATATATATATATATATATATATATATATATATATATATATATATATATATATATATATATATATATATATATATATATATATATATATATATATATATATATATATATATATATATATATATATATTAAAATTTGGTATGGAGATAATAATTAATAAGATGGAGTACACTCACGTTGGTTGTTACTCTATTCGATAATGCTATTACAGGATCAGACGTTAAAAACAATCGTTTGAATACATCTTCGTCATACTTGCGAATTGATTTATTTCGACTCTCTTGCGCTTCCTTACTACACATTATTTGTTATCTGTTTGGCTCCCTTGCGATCGATTGTTGAGCAAGAAGGCTGGATAATCTGGAACAACAATTATCCTTCATTTGTTTCCCTTTGCCGCCCAAAATAATCATCTTTCAAAAGGAAAACACGGAACTAACAAAGCAGGAAGTGGACAAAGTAAATGCAGAAATTTCAGAGCTTTCTCCCACAGTACTTGGGAAAGTATTTGTATCGACGAAGCTAGTGTTCTGCCTGAACGATACGAAATTGTTAAACAACATAACAGACACACACTCCCAAGCTTGGTACATATGCAAGCGCTCAGGAAAAGATCTGAATTTTTCAAGAACTGAAACAAATGAGAAGGATCCAGACAAATATCAATTTGAAATTTCGTCTCTCCACGCAATGATTCGACCTATGGAACTTTTACTAAAAGTGAGCTATTGTTTGCACATTGAGAAACCGACATGGCGCGTGTCCCGACAAAATCAGCATGTCAAGGAGCGAGAGACAAACATACGAACGGCATTAAAAGAACAGCTACGGTTGCGTATTGGCAAAGACATTATATAAACGAGATATCCAGCTCTCACATTTCCAGAATAAATCATTGACAACATTCTTTTCTGCGAATATGGTGCCCTCAGGTGAGTCCGCATCGAATCTCGTACATAGAAGTAGGGAAGAGAAATGTCAAATTCTTGCGCGCCAAAATAGCAACACTGCGCACCCACACAATTGACATGATACGTTGAATGTGATGCCGTGCGATGGCGTTCCTATACTGAAGATTGATTTCGCTCCAATATGACAGGGTCTGGTATTGGTGAAGCATTACCTGGAGGCGCAACTCGAATGATGGAATCTGTGCCCATAGATTTTTCAAAGAATATAACACAGTAGCGCAAATCGCCGAGTTGAATGGAAATATACTTCAACGGTTTTTTATAATCCTAACGTTGATAAACAGCAATGTGAAGATCTCGCTACCTGCTTTCCAGGAGTTTGTTGAACAAACAAGAATTTGTTTTGTGGAGCTGTATGGATGGTATGCTCTGTTGCCAACCGTGCATAAACTTCTGGTGCATAGGACTGCAACTATAAAAAATGATTTGCTTCCTATTGGTATGTTCAGTAAGGAAGCGCAAGAGATTCGAAATAAATCAATTCGCAAGTATATGCAGTTCCATCCGCAGAAATTCAATCGTTTAGTGAATCTAGAGGATGTATTCAAACGATTTCTTTTAACGTCCGATCCTGTAATAGCATTATCGAATGGAGTAACAACCAACGTGAGTGTACTCCATCTTCCCGATTATGCAGCTGAATTTGTTTTAACACACTAGAAGACATCAATACCTTATTTTAATATATATATATATATATATATATATATATATATATATATATATATATATATATATATATATATATATATATATATATATATATATATATATATATATATATATATATATAAAGGGTGATTTTTTGAGAAAAGGGTGAGCTTGAGAACTTTTTTAAACAATAAAACGCATAAAATTTGCAAAATCTCATCGGTTCTTTATTTTAAACGTTAGATTGGTACATGACATTTACTTTTTGAAGATAATTTCATTTAAATGTTGACCGCGGCTGCGTCTTAGGTGGTCCATTCGGAAAGTCCAATTTTGGGCAACTTTTTCGAGCATTTCGGCCGGAATAGCCCGAATTTCTTCGGAAATGTTGTCTTCCAAAGCTGGAATAGTTACTGGCTTATTTCTGTAGACTTTAGACTTGACGTAGCCCCACAAAAAATAGTCTAAAGGCGTCAAATCGCATGATCTTGGTGGCCAACTTACCGGTCCATTTCTTGAGATGAATTGTTCTCCGAAGTTTTCCCTCAAAATGGCCATAGAATCGCGAGCTGTGTGGCATGTAGCGCCATCTTGTTGAAACCACATGTCAACCAAGTTCAGTTCTTGCATTTTTGGCAACAAAAAGTTTGTTAGCATCGAACGATAGCGATCGCCATTCACTGTAACGTTGCGTCCAACAGCATCTTTGAAAAAATACGGTCCAATGATTCCACCAGCGTACAAACCACACCAAACAGTGCATTTTTCGGGATGCATGGGCAGTTCTTGAACGGCTTCTGGTTGCTCTTCACTCCAAATGCGGCAATTTTGCTTATTTACGTAGCCATTCAACCAGAAATGAGCCTCATCGCTGAACAAAATTTGTCGATAAAAAAGCGGATTTTCCGAATGGACCACCTAAGACGCAGCCGCGGTCAACATTTAAATGAACTTATCTTCAAAAAGTAAATGTCATGTACCAATCTAACGTTTAAAATAAAGAACCGATGAGATTTTGCAAATTTTATGCGTTTTATTGTTTAAAAAAGTTCTCAAGCTCTTAAATAATCACCCTGTATATATATATATATATATATATATATATATATATATATATATATATATATATATATATATATATATATATATATATATATATATATATATATATATATATATATATATATATATAACACATGGATCAATAAGTCCCGAGATTGAAGCATAGATGGCCCTCGTAGTAAACCAGTAACCACGTCTTTCTAGAATACTAACCTTTGCTTGAAACGGGTCAAAATTTTAAGTCGATCCGACTAGAAACAGCTGAGTTATCGAGGTTGGAGTAAAGTCGTTTTGTAGTTTGTTTAAAAAATGAAAAAACCGACTTTCGTGTTTTGATAAAACATTGTTTTTTAATGGGTAAAACACCGTGCAAGTGAAACAATGGATTGAAAAATGTTATCCAGACTCTTGTCCATCAAAAACAACGATTTATCGGTGGTTCGCCGAGTTTAAACGTGGTCGTACCGACACAAATGACGCGGAACGCTCGGGTAGACCTGTGGAAGCCGTTACACCGGAAAATGTGAGTGAAGTGACAAAAATTATAATGAAAGATCGTAAAGTGAAGCTCCGTGAGATTGCTGAGATGACACAGATATCATATGGAAGTGTATTTACTATCCTTCATGAAAAATTGAGCATGAAAAAGGTTTTTTTCCAAGTGGGTGCCGCGATTGCTTTCGATGGAACAAAAACAGCAACGAGTCGATGATTCAGAAAACAGTTTATCGCTATTTACTCGCAACAAAAAAAATTTCTTGCGTCGTTACGTGACCATGGACGAAACATGGATATATCACTACACTCCAGAGTCGAAGCGGCAGTCATCTGAGTGGTGCACAGCTGGCGAAAGTCGTCCGAAAACGCAGCAGTCAGCTGGCAAAGTCATGGCGTCAGTTTTTTTGAGCTACGCATGGCGTAAGTATTCATTGACTACCTCGAAAAAGGTAAATCGATCAACAGTGATTATATATTTACTTACTGGTGCGTTTGAAGGAGGAAATCGCAAAAAAACGACCGCACATGCAGAGAAAAAAATCCTTTTACATCAAGACAACGCACCCTGCCACAAGTCGATGAAAACAATGGCGAAATTGAACGAATTGGGTTTTGATCTGCTTCCCCACCCCCATTCTCGCCAGATTTAGCCCCCAGTGACTACTGGCTCTTTGCTGATCTTAAAAAAAATGCTCCAGAGAAAAAGATTTGGCTCAAATGAGGAGGTCATCGTTGAAACTGAAGCTTATTTTGAAGCGAAAGATAAGTTTTTTATAAACATGGTATTGAAAAATTGGAAATACGTTGGAACCATTGTATCACCCTAAACGACGATTATGTTGATAAATAAAAAAAAAATGCTACAAAAAAAAGTTCTTTCCATTGTTAGTCTCGGGACTTATTGATCCATGTGTTATAAATATTTATATATATATATATATATATATATATATATATATATATATATATATATATATATATATATATATATATATATATATATATATATATATATATATATATATATATATATATATATATATATATATATATATATATATATATATATATATATATATGGCTAATAAATGTCTTACATGAAAGAGAATGTTTCAATGAAAAATCCGAAAAAACCGAATGTTTGAACACAATTTAAAAAATTTAAAAAAAATCTCTTCCGCCATTTTCAATATAAACATGCTCGAAAGTATTTTCTATCAAATGTAGGAAACAATTTTTTTTTCATTTGCTCCAATGTATATATCTGCTATATCTACAGTTTAAAAATTATCTGTTTTTGAACTAGTTTTGCTCATAACTATGGTTCAGAAAAGGCTACCTGAATGCTCTAGTCATCAAAATATTGGTTTCAACAAACTCTAAAAGATATTCAAAGACACCAAAAACGAGAAGTGAAAAGTAAAAAAGTTAGAGCAAAAAATCTGATTTTCTTAGGAACATCCTAAGTTGCTCTATTAAAATAGCTGCAACACTAAAACCGTTAGAGATACTACAATAGTGTTTTCGGCAAAGTTGCTTGATATAAGTTTTTCTACAATTTTGCCGAAGGGTGCAGTCCTCTATTTCAACACATACGGAAAATAATTTTTGGATCACCTTAATAATAAGAACCACCCTAATACCATATGCTTCAAAATATGGCTTATCTTTCACTGATCATTTGTTCTGAAGACATCATAGCTCTAAAGTATAAGGTTAAGCCACAAATGTTTTTGTTACCCTAAATTGTGGATCCGGACCACTGTGCAATGTATTATATTGTACTATTTTCCCTCTGATGTTTCTTCATCATGTTCCCGATTTGTCTGCTAATAATCATCAATTTCACGTTGTTTTTCTTTCTCCGTTTGATGTCCATATGTTTTCATTGGGTTCGTTTCACTGCCTAAGTATAAATTTATTCCTTATTGACTCGCGTACTATTTTTTCAGTAACACCGTTAAAACATAAATGTGTTGCCTTTTAACAGTTGTAATATCTTTTTACTCGCATTTATCCTTTTTCGTGTCAGAATCATATTTCGTGTAAGGTCATACGAAACCTTGATTGTCTTCGATGATTTTGAGCCGCTGGTGTTTGAGGATTGAGTGAGTGGGGAATTACCTCCCACGTGCAATCCAACCGTAGCGATGTCAAGCAAAGGGATAAATCCTGGGTACTTGATCTTGCTGGTAGTTCAGAAATCCGTGTCATTTCATCTTTATTCAAGATCATATTGAAGTTGTTGCAAATATCATAGATCATAACATAGCTGATCTGTTATCATCCTGAGGACATCCCCATCCCGTACCGTGTGAGTCAAAGTCTCCTAAAACCAACGTCGGTGCGGGAAGGAGCTCTATGATATCACTGAGCCGCCGATGCCCAACCAAGGCTCTACGTGGAATATAGATGGAAACAATGCAAAGGCTCTTACCTTCGATTGTAACATGACATGCCACAACTTCAATACCTGGTGTCGAGGGGAGGTTGAATCGATAAAAAGAATAGCACTTTTTGATCCTAAAGTACTCCTCCGTAGGGATCATCTCGATCCAGGCGAATAATGTTAAAATCGTGAAAGTTCAAGGATATTTCAGAAGTAACCCAAGTTTCGCACAATGCAAATGCGTCACATTTCCGATTATTTACTAGAAATTTAAAAGAATCTATTTTTGGGATGATACTTTTACAATTCCACTGTAAAACAGTGATTAGATCCGTGACCTCGGTGGATGATTTAGTCATCGAAGGATACAAGTGTAGTAATAAATTAGTAACTGAAAAGTGTGCTAGTTTGAACAGCTCGAGTAGTTGGTACTCAATAGACCTCTTACGGTTTAAACGGGAGAGGGGTAAACAGTACAAAAGATTCTGTAGAACTAACAATGATAGTCACTAGAGTAGATATACCCAAGCACGAAATATTTATTCACGGGCCCTGAAGAAGACTAGATATGAATACATAGAGAGGAAGATCGATCAGAATCAACAAAACAGCAGAGAGCTATGAAAAATTCTCAAACAGTTGAACAACCCTACACATAGTGCATCGAAAACCATAACTTTTAACTGTATAGAAAAGCAAACATAACAAATTATATCTGAAAAGTTCAACAGTTATTTCATAAATAGTGTTCAACAGATCAATCAAAGTATTGAATTGGTAGATGAACCTGTTGAAATAACACAGCCGATGAATAACTATTGTAGACTTGATGAATTTCAACCAATCACTTTCAAACAATTGAAAAATATTTGTTTTAATTTGGGAAAATCGACTGGTATTGACAATGTAAACTCAGAAGTGATACAGGATTGCTTTCATGTTATCGGACACGATCTACTGGATTTGGTAAATGAATCGTTGTACACGGGGCATGTGCCAAACGTGTGGAAATAATCTCTGGTGGTTCCTATCCCCAAGGTTACTGGAACGGATAAAGCCGAGGAGTACCGTCCTATTAATATGTTGAACACGCTGGAACAAATTTTGGAACTTATTGTTAAAGATCAGCTGAATAACTATCTGAACTCTAACAGTTTGCTAATACCGGAACAATCGGGATATCGTAAGTGTCACTCTTGTGAAACCGCTTTGAACCTAGTATTGGCAAAATAAAAGAAGAAAATCGAAGCCAAAAAGAGTATTTTTGCTGTGTTCTTGGATCTGAAGAGAGCCTTTGAAATAATTTCAAGACCTTTATTGTTGCAGACATTACGGCTTTTTTTCATCGGGGGAATGGCACATGAATGGTTTGAAAACTATTTATGTGGTAGATCTCAAAAGACTGTTTTTAACGATGTAGTGTCTAGTTCCCTCTGTGATATAAATTTGTTTGCTGATGATACTGTTCTATTCATTACAGCTAAAGATTTCAATGAAGCTGTTGCACATTTAAACGAGGATCTAAGTTCGCAGGTTCGATGGTTAAAATTTAAGCAAAACTAAATGTCGCGAAAACTAAATATATGATTATTTCTTCTGTTAGCACCGGTCATGACGCCAATGTGGAAATTGATGGTGAAACTATTAATCGTGTTAGAGAAATGAAGTATCTTGGAGTCATAATTGATGAAAAGTTAACATTCAAATCGCATATCAATAATGTTGTCAAGAAGATTGCCAAAAAGTAAGGTGTATTATGTCCTTTGAAAAATGATTTAACGACCCATAGTAAAATTCTTTTGTATAAAACAGTCATTTCACCACACATTGACTTTTGCCCATCCATTCTGTTTCTTGCTAATAACACACAAATATTGAGATTACAGCGACTGCACAATAAAATCATGCGATTAATTCTAAACTGTGGTAGATATACCTCTTCAGATTTTCTACTGATCGCATTAGAATGGCTTTCAGTGGAACAGAGAATTTACTACTTACCCATGGTAATAATTTTCAAGATATTAAATGGCATGCTGCCTCGATATTTGTGTGATCGAATTGAAAGAAGAACGGATTTGCATTGGTACAATACTAGAAACGCATCTGATGCAAGAACACCAAGCTTTCTGTTAGCCAGATCGCAAAACTCATTATTGTACAGGGGAATAAGTTTTTTCAATTCGATGCCAAGAGAAATAGAACGCGCAGCGATATTGGTGGAGTTCAAAAAGTTTTATTTTATTTCACACATAAAGTCCGCTTTGTAAGCAAATATTTAGTTAGTTAGTGCAATTTTTGTACGTATTACGAAGATTGTATTTTCTTTTTGTTTATATATATTATTGTGAGACGTATTAAGTTACTGTGTTCGGTGTGATGATGATGGATTTTCAGTTAGTTTGAGAGTTAAACATAATGAGCAGTCTACAAACGTTTGAGCCTCGCGCGTGAAGCAGGTAGTGACTATTTTGAAAGCAAACAGGACTGGCCGAAGAGCCTTAGCATTCAGTGTGTCATGTTTGCTCTTGACCTTGATTGCAAGGTTTGATTAATAATTTAAGGAATAGATTCGGGAAACTAATTGAGATCGACAGTTATTGATGGAATTGGGCTTGGCTCTGCTCATCCGCAGTATCGTTACTCCATCGTAGCTGATGTGTGTAGCGATAAACTGGTCCGGCGGGATGGGCCAGGTGAATTACTGTCTGATACTGATAAAGATATCGGGTTCGATTCCTGATGTGATCAAGGATCTTCCCGGGTTGGAAATTTTCTTGATTAACCCTGGATAGTAAATCCGAAATATTTGAATGTTATTTTGTGGTCAGTCGTTCACCTTTGTAGGGGTATAAGGTGAAACCATCATCATCATCATAATCATCGCTGAGAGAAGGGGCCAATTTGTAGTCAACTGCTTCAAATATGTTTTTACTGTTGGCATAAAAGTAATTAAAATGCTTCTAGGGGCAGACATTAAAATGCTTCTAAGGGCAGAAATATTTAAAGTTGTAAAAATCCAGTACACAACATCAGAGAACCTGATAAGTCCAGCAACTAGTTGGTTCTCTGGTAGATTTTCAGGGACGCTTGGGGATTTTGTAGTCCCTGGAAGTGGTGGGAATTCCATCTCGGAACTGAGTTTTCCGAGATCAGGAGCTTTTTGCTTCAGTGGTTTGTCATGATTCCCATTAGCTGTAACTTTTCGATGCCCTTCGAAAGACACCTTCGAACCCTTAATAGGGTTATGAGAGGATTTGTTTGTTCTTTTCCTATTGCTATGAGGGACCGCCGAAGATGGACCTTTCAAAGGGTCGTCGGAATCGCTCTCGTCAGTTGACAAGCAGGCATATGGGTTCGTTGTCTGTTTAGGAGGGGTGGCATTCTTAACCATCCCGGCAAAGGAACGCTTGGAGTGTTCCTTCAGGGAACGCTGACACCGGTAGTGTGAGCCCATCAGGAAAGCTTTCTATGCGAGACTTTTTACAGTCAAGGGAAGTTCCATTTGATCATCAGGAACGGGGGAGTCGGGGTTTAAATTAGACATGTTGCGGAACTACTTCCGCGCAGAAACAAATGATTCGGGGGGAAATAGAATGATCAAATACAGAAATGAAAATAAACGAAGTAACAGTACTTAACTCAAGATCCAACACCACCAAGTACCAAGCTAGGCTTCGTCGATTGGCGTATCGCCACTTTGATGGTGTGCAAAAAACCTCCGAGAGGAAAAGGCACGCTTATTTATAATCCGCACACAATAGTCGCTTGTTTATTATCCGCACACTTGGCCTTGATCGATGAAACGATAACCGGCTAACGGTACCGTTTCGATCGACCGGTCACAATAATGAACTACACTAGTATATAATGCCGAAAAAAAAGCGGATGGGGAATGTCAGAGACATAACTGTATGTCGTGAATACGAAAAAACTGACACGCTCCCATCACTTTTCCGAATATCAGTTAGTTGATTGATTGTATGAATTGTGCAAGCTTTCTCCTTTTTCACTAATAGAGTTTGAAGCGATGCACCTACATTAAAGTACACATTAGTTACATTAAACAGCTACTATTATACAACTATATATTCCAAACTTGAAACAATTCCTTTTTAATTTTCCACTATAGGAGGCTAGGTACGACAAATTTGTAGTTTATTTTTATTGAAGCTATAAAGTTCGAAGATATCTGATTCTTCTCGAAATTTCAGTACGAGACAATTGCAATGGCCTGGTCTGAAATGTATCGACGATCTTCGGTATGCAAGAGTCATTTTAATAATAATAATGATAGTAATAATAGTGATAATAATAATAATAATAATAATAATAATAATAATAATAATAATAATAAAAATAATAATAATAATAATAATAATAATAATAATAATAATAATAATATTATTATTATTATTATTATTATTAATATTATTATTATTATTATTATTATTATTATTATTATTATTATTATTATTATTATTATTAGAGCGTAGCTTACACTGGCCCATTCACTGTTATATTGTATCATAGCATATTATTTCATATATTATCGTCTTACATGTTTTTTTGTCTTTTATATTATTATATAATATGTTGTATGGTATTATACTGCATTGCATTATATCATATTATATTGTATTATATTATAGGGTTTATTATGAGTAGTACTACGTACCTCTGCGCAAAATATAAATTTGTTTTTCTTATAAGTTAACATTTTTAAAGTATTCTTTCAACTAAATACCAAGGTCGTCACAAGGTGAGCTTGGTCCTCACTGGTTCCTGTTTCATGCTTACACGTGTGTCTGTGGTGACAATTGGTCGACGGAATGCGTTGATGGCAGAATGAGAGGATGAGAAATGACCAAGGGGAGAGTCGCTTAACACAAACTATATTGTGCCTCTAAAAAACACGTGATATACTGTGATCCTAAGTGTGCCACTCTGTGCCCCATGAAACAGCTACTTGTCAAAACTGAGCCCTTTGTGTGCCGCAACTGTGCAACTGTATGAAAATGAAAGAGCCAATATTGACAAATGCACCAACGCATTGTGTTAATGTGTGATTGGCACATTGTTCCAAGCGTCTTCCCCTTGGAAATGACACATAAATTCAAGTAATATAATATCATAGCATATCGCAACATATCATTTTATTCATTCTATTAATTATTATATATTTCATTGTACTATATTGTATTGTTTTTTATTATAATTTTCATTATTATATTTATTGTTATTATTATTAATTTGTCATCAATAATAATAACATAAAATATTTTTATAGATGTGGATATTATCATTGTTATTAGAAGAGAAATATTCTACTTCCTGCAATATTGCGAAGATAGAAGAGCATAACTGACACTCTACATTAACTGTTATTTTACATATTGTTTTATAATATATTATATTATATTGTATGACATTGTATTATATTATGTTATATTATGTTATATTATATTATTTTGTAATCTATCATCTATCATTTTATGTTATATTAATTTCATTACACTATGTTTCATTGTATTTATCAATATAAAACATTTATCACGGGGACGTAAAGGGCAGGAAGCATCAGGGCATCGGACGAATTGATGACTGGACGAGGGATTGTGGATAGCCAGCCCAAGTCACTTGTAGGAAACTTGTTTTCTTCTGAAGGTTTGAAATGAGTCTGACGCGCCCTTCTCAAACAAACCATCAGGCGGGTTCAAGCATGTATAGCGATATGCTTCATTCATGCACTGGATATTATGGTTGGAAGAGCATCTTTTATTCCCGCGGAATACGAGTAAGTGACTCTACTTACATATCCGCCCAACCCTTTTTGTTCGCTTTTCGGTAACAGCTATAGTAAGAAGGTGAATGGATGAGTCATATCGGGGCTACTGTAAGTCTACCCGCATCCACTGGCAAGTCCTTGAACTGATGGTGGCTTCACTTCACATCACACATCACATCACATATATGTATGTATGAATAAAATACAGATTAACCTGTATATATGGCAACCCTGTTTCGCATGGCACGAGACGGTGCCTCGTACGTTCAGAGTAGCTGCTTTAACTTAAATGACGCTATTTCTCACATCACATTTCTTTTTATACCTGCTACTGGCAGCGGCGTACGGACAGCCCCTTTGTTGAAATACCTTTCCTGTTCGCAGAACGGGAAACAGTGAGACGACAGGTCCACGATGTTGCTCTCGTGTGTCTTTTTTCGGGAACAGTTGCTCAGCAAATGGTAGGAAAAATTAACCACTTAACTTTTATATGGATGTTCTTGTACAGAAGCAAACATCTCGCGTTCTCATTGGCTGATGCTGTCATGCGTCAAATCAAACAGGTTTTTCAATAGTGTACTATTGCTGACACTCTTCTGTCCAAGTAAATTTAAGATTCTTTCGCAAAAGATTAACCTGTATATATGGCAACCTTGTTTCGCATGGCACGAGACGGTGTCTCGTACGTTCAGAGTAGCTGCTTTAACTTAAATGACGCTATTTCTCACATCACATTTCTTTTTATACCTGCTACTGGCAGCGGCGTACGGACAGCCCCTTTGGTAAAATACCTTTCCTGTTCGCAGAACGGGATAACAGTGAGACGACAGGTCCACGATATTGCTCTCGTGTGTCTTTTTTCGGGAACAGTTGCTCAGCAAATGGTAGGAAAAATTAACCACTTAACTTTTATATGGATGTTCTTGTACAGAAGCAAACATCTCGCGTTCTCATTGGCTGATGCTGTCATGCGTCAAATCAAACAGGTTTTTCAATAGTGTACTATTGCTGACACTCTTCTGTCCAAGTAAACTTAAGATTCTTTCGCAAAAGATCGTTCAATGGTTTACGTTTCTCTTCTATTTGAGGTATGAATCTTCCGTAGAAATTCACCTTTTATAAGAATGACCGAACACCTTTGACTGTTTTTTGGGCCGCCATTTCTTTTATTGTTTTTATATTATCCTCCATAGGATGAATTCCTTCTTTGTCAATTACATGTCCTAAATACTTTATGTCATTTTTCAAAATTTGGCATTTACCTGGCTCGACTTTCAAACTATGTCGGCGCAGACCCTCTAAAACTTTGCGTAAGTTTTCATTGTGTTCTTCGATGGTAACACCGAAAATAATGAAATCATCCAGGTATATTATTGCTTTAACCAGTGGTGGTAAAGCATCGATTCCGAACAAGCAAAACGTGTTCGTTCCGAACCAAAAAGCGATCCACCATCGCGAGTATAAATTTGCCAATACCATCGTTCAAGCAAGCATCGCCGAACCAAGAAGCGATGCTGATGGTGAAAGAACCGATGCTTTAGTTTGTGAGCCTATCGTTACTAGTATGTTCACGAACATCCGATTCGAGTACTATAGGCTGTTACTTCGGATGAATAGAACTTTGTCAGCTGCGGCTGGACGTTTCAGTTTTTGGGTAGCTTAGCAGAGTATGGTAATTTTGTACATTTCCAGCGAGCGTAGGGTGGCTCAAAATAATAAATTGAAAATGTTTTAACATTTGCAAATTCGATGTTGAATAAATTGGTGAGTCAATAGCAATTAAAATTGAGTAATTTTGGGCACTTACAACGAGCGTAGCGTGCTTGTATATGGAAAATAGAAATTTTTTTGAATAATCTCAGTTCGATGCTCTATTGATTAGTGAATAAATAGCAGTTCGAATTGGATATTTTTTTACATTTTCAGCGAGCGGGGGTGACGCATTATGAAAATTTGTAAATTTTTTGATTTTTACTAATTTGATGTTTTATTAAATATTGATTCAAAAGCAATTAAAATTTAACAATTTGAAACATTTTCAGCGACCGTTGGGTGGTTCTATTTGAAAAATCGACAAAAATTGAATCTTAAACTAATTCTATGGTCTGTTGATTCTGGAAACAACAGCAGTTCGAATTGGATGATTTTTTACATTTTTATCGAGTGTAGGGTGGTGCAATCTGAAATTTTGCATATATTTAGACTTTTGCTGATTTCATGTTCCATTTAATAGTGAATCAAGAGCAATAAAAATTTGATAATTTTGGACATTTTCAGCGACCGTGGGAGTGGTGCTATTTGGAAAATTTTGAATTTTTTAACTAATGTCGATTCAATGTCCTATTAATTGGTGAATCAATAGCAGTTCCAATAGGATTTCCAATTTACAGCGAGCGTAGTGTGGTACTATTGGAAAAATGTTAGTATTTGAATTTGCAGATCCGATGCTTTATTGATTGGAGAATGAATTAAATTCGAATAGGATAATTTTTGACATTTTCAGTGGGCGTAGAGTGGCTCAATATAAACATATGGGAATATTTTACCTTTTCCTAATTCAATGTTTAATTGATAGCAATTGGAATATTAGAATTTTAAGCCTTTTTTTTCGGTGGTAAGGCAGCTCTATATGAGAAATTGTGAACTATTTTGCCAAATCGGATGCTGTATTGATTTATATATAAATAGTAGTGGCGTCGAACCATCGGATTTAAACATGCAAATCGTCGAAGTGCCTGTGATTTTGATTGTAATTTTTAACGTGCTATTGCTTTGCTCATCCACTGAAATAGAATTTGGTTTTGATGCTGTAGGTAAGCATTTCATCGAACCATAAATAATAAAACTACGCATCGAATAGAGCTCAATTAACCTTCGCCGATGGTCTACCAACTGAATGGTTTGGTACATATTGATTCTCCGAACAGCTAGCGAACTTTACCATCAACCGAATAAACAGTTTTTGCATATTTTCGCTAGGAAAATATTTCTGAACAAATATGTATAAAGCATCGGTGTTCGGTTCCCACTTTACCACCGCTGGCATGGATTAGGAAATAGTATAAAAATTGCAATTTTCTATATTAAACCATCCAGCGCTCGCTGAGAATATCCAAAATAAAAATCCAAACTTTAATTGAAATTAATGCACTAATGAATATAGCATCGATCAAGCAAATTCAAAATGTTACGCTAAACCGCTCGCTAAAAACGTCCAAAATCATCCAATCCTACCTGCTACTGATTCGCTCATCAATTGAACATTAAAATAGCAAAAATCAAAATATTTTCAAATTTTTATATTAAACTCCCACAGTTCGAAAAATTCTTGTGATTTTACATCTTATTAGATGCACATAAAAAGAGCGTCCTATTTCACACAAATTTATATTCAAGAACGTGTAAAATTGTGTGATTTGGAAATCACATGGCTTTATAACGAAAGGAATAAAAATCAAAAGATCGACAACGCGAATTGAACCGAAAAACATTACATCACAAAGCACACCAGTTAGTCGACTGAGCCACAGAAGCACACATCTGCTTGGCTGGTAAATCGTGCATATAAATGCATACAGTCTCACTTGCTAGCCGAGTGCAAATTACACTCGGGGCCAGTAAATTTCTGTGCAAATGGAATATTGTGTCATTTGAGATGTTATGAAGTTAGTAGTTATGAATTGTATCGTTTGAAGAATTATGTCACCTGTAAAATTCATAATTTCTTTCTGTGCCCCTACGATCGCTGAAAATGTTCTTATCATCATCATGAAAATCATCTTATTTGAACTGCTATTAATTCATCAATCAATAGAGCATCGAATTGACATTAGTCAAAAACTTTACAATTATACAGATAGAACCATCCTATGGACCCTGAAAATCTAAAAAATGAGCAATTTGTAATTGTTATTAATTCACTATTAAATGAAACATTTTATCAGCAAAAGTCAAAATATTTACAAATTTTCATATTGCGCCATCCTACACTCACCGAAAATGTCCAAAATTATTCAATTCGAACTGCTATTGATCCAACAATCAACAAACCATCGAATTGGTATTAGTAAAAAAAATTACAATTTTTCAAATAGAAAAACCCTACGGTGGCAGATTATTTCCAAAGATATTTTACTATCATCGAATTAGTAAAAAAATCCAAATTTTCAAATTGCGCCACTCTACGCTCTCTGAAAATGTCAAAATTATCCAAGTTGAACTGCTATTGATTCAACAATCAATAGAACATCAAATTTAAATACGCTCGTTGAAAATACCTGAAATTACTCAATTTTCTTTGCTATTGACTCACCAGTTTATCAAACATCGAATTTGCAAGAGTAAAAAAAAATGCCATTGATCGATTTATCAATCGAACAAAACAATTTGGTTTGTGCTGATCACGTGTGCATTGATAATTTCAAAACCAGGATGCGAGAACTGAAATCAACAAACCATCGTATCGAACGTAGTTTACTCGACCCTCGCCGATGGTCCGCCAACCGAACGGTTCGAATCAGATTGCTTCGCCGAACACCGAGCACAGAACACCTTCGCATTAACCGAGGGAATAGTTTTCGAACCTTTCGCATACTTACGCTCGGTGAACATTTTTAAGTAAATTTGCAGAAGCATCGGCGTTCGGTTCGCAATTTACCACCACTGGCTTTAACCCCTCCTATCACATAAAGTACCGTATTCATTAATCTTTGGAACGTCGACGGGCTGTTATGCAAGCTCATAGGCATTCTTGTAAATTCAAAGTGGCCTTTTTGAGTTTAAAACGCTGTCTTAGCTGCATATTTTGAGTTAATTGGTACTTTATAAAACTCTGATTTAAATCCAAGGTAGAAAAATATTTACTGTTCCCAAGATTATCTAGAATCTCGTCAATTAGTGGAATTGGGTATACAAATGGCTTTGTAACTAAATTTAAAGCCCATAAGTCAACCACGATTCGGTGTTTCTGGGTACCAAATTCTTCGTCCTTTTTGGGAACACATAGGACTGGTGCATTTCACGGACTTTTGCTAGGCCTTATGATACCTTGTTTACGCCTTTCTTTAACTTCTTCACGACGTATTCACGACAAAAATACATTTTGATCTGTATACGTGGTAACTCTGTTTCGCGCGGCATATTTGTAGACTAGTATAAAGATGTGTTCAACATCTTCACTTCCACTTTCGCATTGCCCTTCGTAATTGAATGTGTTCGTGAGGGTTCAAATTATTTTAACTTCGCGTATGTTGCCGAAACAAGGGCAACAGTTGCTCAGAAAATGGTAGGAAAGCGACGAAATTCAACTAGTTCTTTATGATAATCCTTAGCACTCAAAAGTGCTTTGAATTGTCTAAAAAGTACTCTGAAAAGAGCTTTTAATGGGCCTTGCTGGACTTTTTGGCTGCCTTTCTACCGCTTTTCGGTGTCATCGTGCTGACGGTGTCTCGTACGTTCAGAGTACCTGCTTTAACTTAAATGACGCTATTTCTCATGTCACATTTCATTTTATAGCTGCTACTGCCCTGCGGTGTACGGACAGCCCCTTTGTTTTTTTTAATAACTATTTAATGGAATATGAGTTAAAATTAAATTATTAAGATTTAAATTGGGTGTTCAGCCACAAGTGGTGACTTTTCAGCCCTATTATATATATATATATATATATATATATATATATATATATATATATATATATATATATATATATATATATATATATATATATATATATATATATATATATATATATATATATATATATATATATATATATATATATATATATATATATATATATATATATGATTTGGTTGTTACCATGAGGACATCATTTCTGAGATTTTTGTGTAGGGAAAATTCTAAACCTACTTGTATTGTGTAATGGGGAAAAGGAACTTATATACTAACTTACTAATACAGAGAGCGAATCGATTCAATTGAAGATTGCATCGATTTTTGTCGGAATTTGCTTATAATATTATGTGACATTACATCTAATGGTTCTATATTTGTGAGTCTGTGTAACTCATTTGTACTAAACCAGGGAGGACGCTTTAAAATCATTTTCAGACTTTTATGCTGAATCCTTTGAAGCGTTTTCTTCCTGGTGAAACAACAACTTGACCAAATTGGTACTGCATAAAGCATGGCTGGTCTGAAAATTTGTTTATTAATTAGCAATTTGTTTTTTAGACCGAGCTTAGAATTTCTGTTTATAAGAGGATGTAAACATTCAATATATTTATTACACTTTGCCTGGATTCCTTCAATGTGATCCTTGAAAGTGAGTTTTTTGTCATACGTTAAACCTAAGTATTTAGCTTGATCAGACCATGTCAATTCCAAGCCATTCAATTTGGGAATGTGATTATTGTTTGGTTTAAGAAACGTTTATTTTTACTATTAAACCTTTGTGCCAAACACTGTCGAATGCTTTTTCTGTGTCTAGAAGAGCAACTCCAGTGGATAACCCAGAAGATTTATTTGCTTTTATCATGTTCGTAACTCTTACAAGTTGATGAGTAGTTGAATGTTCATGACGAAATCCAAACTGCTCTGGTAAAAAAATTGAATTCTCATTCTCAACAAGATATTTTTTTCAAAAAGTTTACTGATAGAAGAAAATAAGCTAATTGGTCGATAACTTGATGTTTCTGCTGGGTTTTCATCAGGTTTCAGGATAGGAATTACTTTAGCGTTTTTCCATCTTTTTGGAAAGTAAGCTAATGAAAAACACTTGTTGAAAATTTTAACCAGGAGTCTCAAGGCAACATCGGGAAGATTTTTAATAAGAATATTAAAAATTCCATCATTACCAGGACCTTCATGTTTTTGAGTTTCCTAATAATTGATTTAACACTCCAAATACCAAGCCTCAAAAAAGTTGGAACGGTAACTTTGAGCTGTCATAGCTCAGCTGTTTTTCAACGAATCTCAATAAATTTTACACCCTCGAATTTTGTGAAGTTCGTAGATTGATTCCAAAACTTTGTAGCAGACGATTGGCAAAGGAAAACCAATGAAAATTTGATTTTTCCCGTTCCAAGTTTTTTTCACGCGCCTAATATGCCCTATCTGCTTTCCAATTTTCTTTCCTTTGGCATAAACGTCGCATAGAAAATATTGAATACTTCAACTTTACCGAGTCATAACTTTGTTGTTAGTCAACCGATCTTCAAAATTTGTTCTCCATTGGAAAGGTACTACTTCCATAAATACAATGCACTGAAAAAAACTAAAAATAGGGTTGTCTACCCAAAGTTATAATGAAAACTGTAGATAGATGACCTAAGAAAAGATGAGACTTTTTACTATGATCGTAAATATCTCGAAATTCAAAGCGATGACCTATATATTTTTATACATCATTCGATTGCTAGTGATACCAGCTACAATTTTCGCTCAATTACCATTCCTACACAATCAGAAGACAACATTGAGAAATCGATGAATTTATAAATATATATGAGTTTTTCAATTTTTTTCACATGTTTGTGTATAACTCAAAAATTAAAGCGATGACATGTACATTTTTTTGATTCAGAATATTGGAATCATTACCAGAAACAATGTATTGATGATCAAAATTATATATCCGTTCAAAGAATTTCAAGAAATTTGGTACAAATACGGAGAATTTCAATTATTGGGAAAATTTTGCCAAAAAAAAAAACAAATCAAAACTTTTAAATTTTATGACATATATTTTTTTATTATTTTAGTTGGAAATTTATTATGAACAAAATTTACAAAAAAACTGAAACTTGGATTTCACTGAAAATCTTAAAAATTTTGGTAAATACACCTAAACTCTAAAAATAGTAATGTTTTTGTATTGGACAAAAGATCTAAGCAATTTTTATGCACAACCCAAACGGAATTGTGAACTACCAAAAATTAGGTTCGTTTTTTTAGGTTTTCCGTAAAATCTCAGAAAATCGGTAGAAGATCGGAAATTTCAAAATTTCTGATATATATTGCGTATAACGTTTCTGCAAATCAAAGTGAAAATATTGGAATCCGTTTTGATTTCATCTGTTTCAAAGAGACGTAGAATTTGTTTCTATTAATAAAATAAATTTTGTGACAACACGAAAATTTTAAATTATTTCAATGGCTTTGTACAAAAAGAAATAGAACGTAAATTTATACGAATTCCATATACTAACCCATGGCCAAAGAAACCAACTAAAATTTAAAAAAATATATTGCTTGATTTTTGTTTTACTAGCAATTGAGAACAAAAAATATATCTTAAATTTTCTGCTATCCTAAACGACATCAATTATAATCGATAGAATATTAGAATTTAAATATCACAAACTTAGAATTATTTCGGAATGTATAGAATCCGAAAATTATTTGAATTTTCTATTAGTAAACAATTTAGAAAAAGTAGAATTCTGAATTTAACACAAAAATCATACGAAATTAAGTAAAACTTGTTTTTATCCACCTAGTTGTGTAATGATGCCTTTCTCATATCTCTCTTATTCTCATATAAAAATGTATTCTTCAAACAGTTTTGTTTGATTTTTGAAAAACATGAAAGCTAGTGCATGAACTAGTGTTACCTACAAATTGAAACAGTTCTCAAATCGGTTAGGTCATATTTCTCAGTGAAGTGAGTTCCACTATTTCAGGCACTTATGAAACTGGAATCGTCCCGAATATTGGCTTTGCAGCAGCCTTTGCGATTAGCACCTACCAACCAATCTACAGTTATCTTCGTCTCGAAAAACAACCTCTTCGTTTGAATGCTTTTTACTGAATGAAACCCTGCATCTATGTTATCAGAACTAATTGGCTCAAGTGGCATGTTCCCCTAGTTATTTTGAGATTCGTGCCTTGCGTAGCTTCTCATCAACTTCCTGATGGGAAGGGAAGGATAATAGGAACATGGAAGGGAATTGAGATTTGGGTGAGGTGGGAAAACAGCACAAAACATAAAGAAATAAGTCGTCCTGCATCCCCGAAAGGATGCTGAACGATCTGCAGGTGCCAAAATGCACGGTTGATAGAACCTCCAACCACCGAGAGGCGTTAGAGATTTTACAAAAGCAACACCATTCTGCATTCCCCGAAGAATGCAGAACGATTTCTTCCCGAATATGCACTTGAATTAATTTGACACTTTAGATGACAAAAATACCTTATATAGCTAATAAATGACTGATACGAATATTTTTCAATGGAAAAATCCAATGTATGAACATAATTTAAAAAAAATTTAAAAAATATCTCCTCCGCCTTTTTTTATAAACATGCTCGAAAATAATTTTTGTCAAATACAAGAAACGGATTTTTTTCGTTTTCCTCAATGTTAGATATAGCAGTTTAAAAATAACCTGTTTTTGAACTAGTTTTGCTCATAACTTCGGTTCAGAAAATGCTACCTGAACACGCCAGTCATTAAAAAATTGGTTTTAACAAACTCTAAAAGATGTTCAAAGATACTTATACGAAAAGAGAAAAATATAAATGCTAGAGCAAAAAATCTGATTTTTTGAGGAACACCCTAAGTTGCTCTTTAAAAATAGCTGTAACACTAAAACCGTTGCAGATACTACTATGATGTCCTCAGCAAAGCTGCTCGATATAAGTTTATCTACAGTTTTGCCGAAAAATGCAGTCCTCTATCTCAATACATCCGGAAAATAAGTTTCGGATCACCTTAATAATAAGAGCCACCCTAATACCATGTACATCGACATATGGTTTATTTTCACTGATCATTTGTTTTGAAGACATCATAGCTCTAAAGTATAAGGTTAAGACACAAAGCCCCCTAAATTGTGGATACGGACCACTGTGCAATGCAATTTAACTCGGAAATTTTAAAATTTCCGATCTTTTATCTATTTTTTGAGATTCTACGGCAAACCTACAACAAAACCAGAAATTTAAGTAGTTATCAAATGCGTTTGTGTTGTGCATAAAAATTGTTTAGATCGTTTGTCCAATACAAAAATATTTTAAGAGTTTTAGGTTATTTACTAAAAATTTTAAAATTTTCAGTGAAATCCAAGTTTCAGTTTTTTTTTGTAAATTTTGTTTATATTAAATTTCCAACTAAAATAATAAAAACATATATGTCATAAAATTTAAAAGTTTTGATTTCATGTTGTTTGGCAAAATTTTCCCAATAACACAAATTCTCTGTATTTGTACCAAATTTCTTGAGATTCTTTGAACGGATATATAATTTTGATCATCAATACATTGTTTCTGGTAATGATTTCAATATTTTGAATCAAAAAAATGTACATGTCATCGCTTTAATTTTCGAGTTATATACAAACATGTGAAAAAAAAATGAAAAATTCATATATATTTATAAATTCATCGATTTCTCAATGTTGTCTTCTGATTGTGTAGGAATGGTAATTGAGCGAAAATTGTAGCTGGTATCACTAGCAATCGAATGATGTATAAAAATATATAGGTCATCGCTTTGAATTTCGAGATATTTACGATCATAGTAAAAAGTCTCATCTTTTCTTAGGTCATCTATCTACAGTTTTCATTATAACTTTGGGTAGATAACCCTATTTTTCGTTTTTTTCAGTGCATTTTATTTCTGGAAGTATTACCTTTCCAATGGTGAACAAATTTTGAAGATCGGTTGACTAACAACAAAGTTATGACTCGGTAAAGTTGAAGTTCTCAATATCCGATTCGCGATGCAGGTGCCGCATGAATGCAGATAGGGCACGTTTTGAGCTCGAAAAAAAACTTGGAACGGGAAAAATCTGATTTTCATTAGTTTTTCCTAAAAGATTGCCAATAATGATATACCTAAAATAATCTACAAACTACACAGAATTCGAGGGTGAAAAATTTATCGAAATTGGTCAAGTAACAACTGAGCTATGGTAGCTCAAAGTTACCGTTCCAACTTTTTTTTAGGCTTGGTATTAGGAGTGTTAATTTCATCAAAATTCGTCTCAATAATGTCATCTTGTGATAACACTTGAGTTGAAATATGATCATATTTCAGT
This sequence comes from Malaya genurostris, assembly GCF_030247185.1. NCBI lineage: Eukaryota > Metazoa > Arthropoda > Insecta > Diptera > Culicidae > Malaya > Malaya genurostris. The sequence continues at coordinate 139,617,830 of NC_080572.1, read as the reverse complement.
GAGACTTCATTTTCAATAGGACTCACAACGTTCAAATTAAAATTGTGCACACTCTCGAACTACTGAGCAAGTTTTTGAGCTTTTTCGCCATTTGTAAGAAGTATTTGATTTCCTTCCTTGAGAGCAGGAATTGGTTTCTGAGGTTTTTTAAGAACCCTAGAAAGTTTCCAGAAATGTTTAGAATATGGTTTAATTTGTTCAACTTCTTTAGCAAAATTTTCATTTCGCGAAAGAGTAAATCTATGTTCAATTTCTTTTTGTAATTCCTTAACTATGTTTTTCATAGCAGGATCACGAGAACGTTGATATTGTCGTCGACGAACGTTCTTCAACCGAATGAGCAGTTGGAGATTGTCATCGATGATAGGAGAATTTAATTTAGTTTGAGCCTTGGGAACTGAAAGATTTCTAGATTCGATAATGTAATGATTCAAATTGTCAATTGACAGCCCCTTTGTTAAAATTCCTTTCCAGTTCGCAGAGTGGGAAACAGCGAGACGACAGGTCCTCGATGTTGCTCTCGTGTGTCTTGTTTCGGGAACAGTTGCTCAGCAAATGATAGGAAAAAAGTACTACACTAAGGTCTCTTTTTACACGGTATTTTTTCGCACGGTTTTTTTATACACGGCTTTTTTACACGGATTCCGGAATTAACACGGTTTTTATTTACGCGGTTTTCGCAATTAACACGGTTTCTGATGAAAGTTTAAAAAGCACTGTCATTTGTTTTTTGAGAAAAATTTTAAAAAGGGAACAGGTTGTCTGTAAGAAAACGATTATTAGAGATAATTTAAAGTTTAAAAGTTAACTAAAATCATTCACTCGACAATTCACGAGATCATTGACTGTCGTTCCATAAAATGATTAATCAGTCTTCAGATCTTCAGTCCCTGTTGTTAATTACACGACAACGTCTCTTCTCGTCATTGATATTATCGAGAATTTCGTAGCGTTGAAGAAATAATCGGATTTACTTTTTTTTTTGTTTCAATTATAGAGGCTTTAACATCTTAGGTCATTCGCCTCTTCGGACCAGAAAATCTTTCTGACCCTATGTGCGGGGTTGGGAATCGAACCCAGGCGGGCTGCGTGAAAGGCATCGACTATCCCATCACGCTATACCCGTCCCCTAATCGGATTTACTAATCTCTTCAACTCTTCATCATATCGAGCAGTACAGCCATTTGAATAATATAACTCTAGTAGTATTATGATTTACGCCGATGAAATGAGTTTCTTCAGCATTACACATAAAATACCTTTTCTAATTTCTATTCATCTCTATGAATTCTTCCCCTTTAATTCTGTCGCTGCGTGCATAGATCTGCATCTAATACCCATGCCTTCCCACTCAGTTTAGGTGAAAATAATTATTAAGATCGTTAGTGTTTATTACACATCGCAATTTCGGAATTGAAAAGAACTTATTCTCAAGCTTTATTTGCAGTGAAAGTGTTTATGGGTGGTATTATTAGTACTTCTTTAGTCGAACGTTCTAAATTGTACGTATTATCGTCCTTTTGTAAAGCGAATTCATTAAACATAAGGCATGAGCCATTTAGATTATATTGAGTATCGTACAACGTGTTTCCTGTGTGTTCTAATTTGAATTTGTCAATCAATGTGTTTTATCAAGTATGACTAGACCTTCTCGTAACCTCAGGCTGGTTTTTAGATTTCCGTTTTTATTGTGAAAAAACAGTTACATTTTATCAAAAACAAAATAAACACTCGAATCAACGGTTTTTGGAATTATTACGTCAAATTTTCCACGTGGTTTTTTTTGCACGGTTTCCGCAATTAACACGGTTTTATTTTACACGGATTTTTTTAACACGGTACGTAACCCCCGTTTAAAAAGAGACCTTAGTGTACTTAACTTTTATATGGATGCTCTTGTACAGAGGCAGACATCTCGCGTTCTCATTGGCTGGTGCTGTCATGCGTCAAATCAAACAGGTTTTTCAGTAGTGTACTATTGAAAAACTTCAATGTTGTTGCAATACACGTTCAAGTTGAAAATTTTCTATTCTATTGGTAGTTAGATTATTCAGGATATTCCTTCCACCGATAACTGAGCTATGAGCTTTCAAAATACAAGAAAGGCAAACGCGCCTTATGAATTATCCTCTTTGATACTCGTTTATACCAAACATTTCAGAAAAGTTTAATTTTGAACTATTTGAGATTATGCCACACAATTGAAAATTTTATCATAAAATTTTGATCATATTTCGGATGGCATGTAGCAAGAATTATGTTGATTCATTAGATACAACAGGAGATATTCACGATCAAAAATTTATCACTCTCTCAGAGGGTAAATTTGAAATGGCGCCCCATAGTAAAGTAAGTCGTATTCACGACAAAATCTCAGAGAAAAAAGCACCATTGTCTATTACACAATATCGTTTCGATCGTCCGACCACTTTATCACACACAACTGGTTCTCAGTGCTTTCGCAGTAAATCCAAATCACGTTCGTTCGCTCGGAAAGTTGAAACGGCAGCGGGGAATTTACAGTTGTATTATATTCGAAACTGAAGAATGGGTCCCATGTTTTCGAATCGTTACCTACGTATTTTCGTAGATAGGTTTTCAATTACTATTCGATCGTTCAACCAGATTCGCTTGTGGATGATTACATATCAGTGGTAATCTTCTTAATTTATAAAATTTCAAATACATTTTTAATAAGAAAGTTGGTTCCATTATCGGTTACTAATTCGGGAGTCTTATATTTACACATATAACTATTTACGAAAGTTTGCGAGACCGTGGCACTCTCTTGATTTTTCATCGGTGCTACAATTAAATATCTAATCAGATCATCTTGCATAACACTTCCGTATCTGTTACCCCATTCTGACTCAGGTAATACTACTATGTCCATATAAAGTTTCTCGAATGGTTCGGACGATGTCGCAATAATTTTCATTGGAATTCTGTTTGATCGATCTTTTCGCATATTAGTCCAATGGAATAACAGACTCATTCTCTTCAACATTTGTTTGCTTCCAACATGTCCACCTAGAGCATCGTGGAATTCTTTCAATGTAGTTTCGCAATCTTTTTCTGGCACCTACACACTGTCTTTTTCCGGTGCGTATAGTGAGAAAATTTTATCAAATTTCGCTGCGATGAACCTCACTACATTTGCCTCAGGAATTTTCTGCATGTTTCGAAAAGAAATAATTTAAATGTTCTTTGCATCTTTCATATTTTCAGGCAGTTGGTGAAGGCGACTATTAACCCATTTAATAGAATTCTTGTGTCGGTTATTGATTTACTCTTTACTTTTCCACTCAGATAGTTCTTCAAACCGTGTGGTATGTCTACCAGTTCGGCTAATTCTTTATATGCTGATCTACTGTTTACTACTATGAAAGTACCGTTAAATTCGCTTTCTCTAGTCTTTATTTCTTCGTACTTATTTCATATTATTCGAAACACGAGAGTGCTCCCAAATCTTCCGTCCCTTCCAAAGTCTGTGTTTTCTCATCCGTCCATGTGCGGATTCCACTCTGACTTTTGTTTGTTTTTAAAAAGCGTAAATCGTCCAGACTTGTCTGTGAGTTGTCTGGCGGGTGCCTCTGTTACCTTACTCGTCCTTCCGTTTTGCAAGTTCATTTTTCTGCATGCTGCTGTTGACGCTTTTGTTGTATAGTGGCTACTGAAATAGAGTGTAAGGACTCGACCTCCTCGGGCAGGCTAGATAAAAAGTCTGCCACAACATTGTCTTTGCCTTGTTTATAGCGAATGTCCATTTCCAACACGGAGACGTTAGGGAGGCGAGGCTTCTTCTACATTCCATATTGAAATCAACGGTCTATGATCAGTATATACAATAAATTTCTAATTATGAATAAAAGGTTTAAAACGGTTCACTGCCCATACGTTGACTAACAGTTCTTTTTCAATCGTATGTACTTTCTCTCAGCACCTACTAGACCTCCAAGGTAAAAAAATATTTACTGTTCCCAAGATTATCTAGAATCTCGTCAATTAGTGGAATTGGGTATACAAATGGTTAATTTGCCCCCCTTCAGATAGAATACATGGATATAAGATGCTCTAATTTTCTCTACATCCATAAATTTTTCTCTTTAAATGGTGTATATTTAGTGTTCCTAATGATTTATCAGTTCGGCCCCGATCAGTAGTTCGACCGTATCTTTTCCGTATTTCCGTAAGAATTACGTCTTGATTTGTATCTAAATCAAGGAAACGTTTGTCTTCCTCGTCACACTGTATAGCTTTAAACTGCCCTCTAAGACTTCAGAATTTACGATAGTTACTTCATTTTTGTCTTTCTCTACATCAGATTTAATATGTATCTTGGTTGTCCTATCTCTACTTGTGGATTTTTTATTTCTCAATTATTGTTTGCTTTAGTTGCACTGTTTGGACACATATTTGGCTTTGCTTTATTATCATTATCTTTATCTGCAGGACGCTTCCCATTGTGAACAGTTGCGTGTACCTTTTCTTTTCCTGTTACTGGTATATTTGCTACATTAATGTGCTCGATTGGTACACTTAGGCATATGTACTCGAAATTCTGAGTGACATAAATTGTATATATCTTTAAAAACTCTGCTCCAATGATTCCAGGAACACACAAATCTTTTACTATATGAAATCTAACTCTATAATGAGTTTTTTCAATCATCAACGTGACTTTCACTAACCCAATAGTCTGTGATTGAGTTTCATCAAAGCCTGCAATGTATAAATTATCTTTATAGTTTATTTTCTCTGATCCTATTTTCGCAATAGTATCTCATCCCATTACATCTAATGCAGCAGTATCGAGCGAATATTTAATTATTTCGTTAGGTCTATTCGCTGCAGAAACTTTTACAAATAATTGATTGTTTTTAGCACAATTTATTTTTAACATTTCGTGCCAATTTATTTTTAACATTGACCAATATCATTCTTTATGTTTTTTGTTCACTTCATTGGTTTTCTATTACCATCATTTTTATGCTCCTTGTATCGATCCCAATTCTGCATTTTACATGTTTGCTTGAATAAATTTGCATTCGGGTTTTTTGATGCTCCATATCTCATTTGATCAGGCATATTTCTGGTCCTGATATTATGATCATATCTTAGAAATATTTTTCTATTACTGTATGTCATGCAGTTTAGCCACAGTTGTTTTGAATTGTTTTTGAAATGTTTATTATCAAAATTGTTATCTTTGATTATACACCCGTCGTTGCGATAATATTCATTGCGTAAGCTTCGGTTGTACTGTGATTTTAAAACCGAATATGTTTCTTAAATTTCTGAACATATCCTTCACTGTGTCGGCTGTTATTATATTAATAAAGATTGCCGCTTTACCTTTTAATTTCATTAGTACTACATTTCTGGTTTTCTTCTTCCGGGATGTCTTCTGCAAAATACTCTATTTACACAATAAATGGCTCTAATTTGTCCACTGACCCCTGGAATTCCGGGATACATTGTATTGGCTCTAGCTAGCATTGGAAATTGGTACCAACCGTTATTTCGAGCCATCCTGACTTCGTTAACCTTTTTAATTTCGGTTTAGATTTACACTACTTTTTCTTGTTTTCTTTGGTTGGCGTAGTTTTCAGTTTCGCTCTTTTGTAGTGCTATGCTTCCAATATTACTCTCTATTTTTGATGGGATTGTACTATCGCAGGATATGATTTCTGATTCGTTTGATATTTTTCTATATGCTTCATATTTAGCCCTAACTATAATGTATATGTCCGTCAGTTCATCCCATGTGTATACAAACTCTTTCAATTCTTCTTTGGGAGTTTTTCTTTAGCACGCCTTGTAGCGATTTAGCCCGTGTTTGTTCAAATATACCGTTTTTCCCAGGAAGCCTCGAAATCAGTTCCATTCTTTTGTTTCTCTCAAATGGTTTGTAAATAAGATCTTAACATTATAAATCAAATCCCCTGGATGGTGCTATACATAATTTTTAGCTGTAAATAATTACGATCTTGACCGTGGTTATGGTCGACATTCATTAATGTAAATAAACTTGACCTAGTCTCACATTACTGGTCATTGTATAGCACAATGCTTCAACTGCAACGAGCCCTGCGCGTTTGCATTTTTGTTTATTATTAAGTCAGCCCAACTCGGTTCTCTTAAATTTGTCATGCTCGCTGTGTGCGCAATTTCGATCAGCACAAAATACCAAACTATATTTGTCATTCATTATTTTGTTAGAAGTCGTGCAACCTATATTCGATCGGCTTATTATTATTATTATCATATGTCTCTTTTTCCCTCCGTACCTTATTCTTATTTTGGATGCTAGCCTTCTAGCTGCAAATATGACCGCGATCGTTTTGATGCTTTGCCAATCAACTCATTTTGCTGTAGGCTCCGCCCATTCGCGCTGGTTTTCACCTTTTTAAATATATATTTCGTGGCATGCACTCCGAAATTGCTGACTTGCTTTACTATGCCGGTCCGAGAACGGCTACCGTTGCTTGCTCGCAAAATGGTGTGTCAAAATACCGGTTCCCTCGCTCATACGCGAGTTAACGACGAAGTTAGCCGGACTTAGACACCGACGTCAACAATACTAGTCCACCCGGTAACAGCAGCAACATCGAGCCTCATCAGCAGTTTGGGCGATCGGTAACAGGTGACCGATCGAACAGCGAGCTAATGGAACGAGGTGCTGAGGCAGCACTCATGAAATGTAACTTGCGCTTCAGGTGGCGAAATAAAATTCACTCTTAGTTTAGTCTTAGGCGAGCATTGTGGTTTTTTAAAAAGAAATTGTAATCCGGAAATAATTAACTGGCGCCCGAATAGGGACCTACCCGGGAAGTGTATAAGTGTTGTGTTGAAGTGAAATTTAAAAAGTCTTGGAAAAAAAACCAAGCAAATTAAATAAAAAGTCTTGGGTTAGAAAAACCTAAGTGTAAATCCTAAAAAAATCTTGAGTTGAGACTCGAGTCAGTGCTAACCAAAAAAGTCCACGAAACCTGAAGTTTTCAAAAAATCCATTAATGATTCTGGTACTACTGTGAATAAAGTACAAATTTTTCTTATCTTTTTAAGTGATTAAATTTACAGTTTTGAAATCTCAGTTTTAAATCTCATATCATTATCTCAGTTCATCACAATTTCTTATCCAAATTTGTGATAATCTGTGTTTGGTCTGAAAAAAAATTTTGTCTTCAAAATCTTTTGCTTTCGAGTCAAAATTAGTAGAAAGTCAAGAGTAGCCATCTACTTCAACCACGTCATCATGACGGAATCGTCTCATACGCCCCTGAGCACTCAAGAATTACGGCTATAACGAACCGTTTTCTAGTATGTGCCGTCTATTTAATCGATGTTCTCACTTGTTCGATTTTCACTTATCTCGCAACACCGAGAAAAAATTATCTACTCCTTAAGTATTAAGTTTAGTAATAGGGGTAGTTTTAATAATCAGTAATAAGTTTATGACATGGTATCTGCTGGATTATTGTGATCTTTCCTACTCCGTCTCTCTACAATCTCTATTGGAAACTAACTAGATTCGCTCGTTGAAAGTAACTCGGTCGTCCCTTCTACTTTTTCTTTGTCATCCACCATCCGTTTTTCGATAACTAACCAGATCTTCATGCCGATTCTAACCCCGTCGTTTTCTCTGTCTTCCACCATCTTTTTGGTCACTAATTAGATCTACATGCTTGTTCTAACACAGTCGTTAGCCCACTCTCGATTACCACCGCACCATCTCACTAACCCTTATATAATATTTACCTATTCACTTTTTTCTTCTCTTTCACCTTTTAAGCAAGAGCGCTATTACCGCCCTGCAATGCCCAGTGTCATCAACTAGTTATAGATAGTGTTATAGATTTAGTTTAAATTTTTAGTGTTAAGCCCAAATGTATCTGTTGGATCATTGTAATCTGTTGATACAAATGATGAGGAGGTTTTATGCCTGCTGGAGAGAGAGATTGCCAAATTTCATCTAAATCGGGCTTTTCCCTGCTCCAAAATGAATAAATGATTCCTAAGCTACCTCCTCCTCTTCCTCCGAGGAGACTCCCAACAAAGTTATCATCAACATTCAAGAACATTCCCTGATCCATTTAGATTTAACCTAGATAACCCATTTCTACAAACGCCAAATAATCTAATAAGAAGAAATCCATTTAATTCTAACCCGTTTGGGCCCTCACAACCCCCGCAGAAAGCGATGCCTCCACCAGAACCGATGGAAGTTGATCACAGCTTATGATCACGAAACATAAACTACGGTAACCGTCCTCCAACTAATCTAAAACGACCTTTCCCCCCTTCACAGCAATACCATCAGAATGTTAAACGACAAGCGCATCCACTCGAAACTATTTACCTTAACACCGAAGATTACAGACACTGTGACGAATACTATTACGATTACGATTACAACGAACAGTACTATGACATCAACCAATATGATTCATATTTCCATCCGACCAGTATGCTTCCGAAGTAAAAGATCCAGAACTATCCACTTCTTTAGGTACTAATTTTTTAGAGTGGAACACTGTATGGTAAGACCCCCCTTACCATCAGTGCTTGGAAAACGAATGAACCGAATTAGAGTGAATATCCTTCATACGCTTCTTGTTTCATGAATGTACTAGCAACTGAACCATTCATCATCCACTTCTGGTCTGATGGATTTGGTTCACATTTGTTTGTGTTAGTGAATTAACGCACTACTGGACGTGGAAGGTGAGCGTATAGAAGTGGTATTAGTTGCTCATTCTTTTCCACATTACAAGGCGAAGCTACGAGCGAATATCGTTCGTTCTGCATCGTAAGCAGCCACGGCTTGGAGAACGAATGATCCTCAATATGAAAAGCTCTATGGCTACAAAAAGTAAAAATCGTTCCTCAAAGGGACCAACATTGAAGCAAAAAGTGCCAAGTATGAAATAATTATTATTCGTAAACGTGAGAGGCGTGATTTTCAATAGTTGATGCTGAAAATAAGCTATGACACTTTTTTAGCTGAAGCAGTTAATAGAATTTATTCTCAATTACATTTATCAGTTACCGTTTAAAGCTAGTATTTCACTGTTACGGCATTACACTTTCACTAAATACAACAAACGTTACAATACATATGCAAATATCGACTGTTCTTCGCAATCATCATCGGTGTATTACGTCCTTTACTTATAGTTTTGCAATATTCAAAGTGTATCACGATTTCTACGTGTCTGTATTTTAACGTTTATTGTACTAAGTGGTAACTAAAAAGTGTAATTGTTTTGACAGCCAGACAATCCGATGAAGAGCGATAGAATTGTCTCATTTGTAAGTGATTTCTTTAAATTTTGATCTGAAACAATTGCCAATGAGAGATTATAAATGATATCAATCCCACTGCCGCTAATTTTAGTTCTAAGTATTGCTAAATGTTTATACGGCAGATAAATTATTTTTAATTCTGATTCATGAATGTCCACCAGTGCTTGCAAGTGCTTGGTGCTTGCTTTAAACAGCACACGCATTGAAGCAAACCGTATTGGGCAACATTATCGATCAAGCTTATCATCTTCCGAAATGAGAGAAATATGCTTCAGTGCAGTGCCCATTCATTACGAAACTTTCCTTATTCCGTACACTTGAAGCAACACACGCTCTAACTGACTCAAAAACATGAATTATAGCTACTGGTAGTGAAAGATGACGTGGAAAGTCTATTCTACAGCAGCGTGAAACCTCCTAAATTTAATTTTTTTATGCTTAAATACTTTAATGATATAAATTATTCTTACATTCAAATTCAACAGTGTGCGATAGTGTGCTTGAATCACTTATACCAGCGATGAATTATTTGAACGAATTGCCTATATTTGAGAGAAAAGAGAATACTGCATACTCTTTTTCAAAAAGGTTCAATAGTATTAAACGTAATACGGCATGGTCGTCGGCAAGTGTGTATGGAATGGTTCGCTCGTGTATATTTCCTGCATCGAAGCCGGTAACTCAGTCTGTTGGTATGAGTGCTGTAGCTGCGCTGAACCGTTTTGTTGCAAGTCCCTCGCATTGATGAATGAATGGTGAAAGCTCTGCTTACCATACATAAATTCGAAAACCAATTCAGGAGACTTCTTATTTTTGATTGACACTGGAGCTATCATTAGTATAATTAGCCCAAAATTAGCCTACACGTACAAGAGTGCGAGGCCCTACAATTTCTCCGCCAATAATATCTCTAGTGCCAATGGTTTGTCTAATACTTCTTCGGCAATCGACATAAATTTCTTTCATCCCAAGATAAATCAAACATTCCGATTTATTCTTCACAATTTCCACTTCTTTTTCCATGGCATCATAGGAACCGATATTTTGAAGTCTCTCAATGCATCCATTGATCTTGGAGAGAGCACACTCAAATTACAAAACAAAAACGGACACCTATCTATTCCACTTTTAAATTATCAACCCGTTCAAACCAACTCCAGTAATGTATTTAGAACAAACCATCTCTCTGATGATCAAAACAAAAAACTACAGACCGACATTAATAAAACAGTCTTCCATGAACCAAATTCCCAACTGACATGTTCCACCAAGGTTGAATGTTCAATCAACACGACAGACGACATCCCTGTACACCAGCGGGTATACCCATATCCAGCGACATATACTAAAGAGGTTAATAAACAAATTCAAAAGCTACTGGACAACGGTATAATAAGACCGTCTCGATCTGCCTCGACTGCACCTGTTTGGATTGTTTTAAAAAAGACAGATGCATCAGGTGAGAAAAAATTCAGAATGGTCATCGATTATCGAAAGATAAACGAAAAAAACATTGCTGACAGGTACCCGTTGCCTGAAATCAAATACGTAATCGATCAGCTAAAGGGACAGAAATATTTCTCAAATCTTGATTTAGTCACCAGGTTTCCACCAGATAAAAATAAAAGAGACCGACATAGTAAAGATTGCCTTTTCGATAAATAATGGGAAATATGAATTTACCCGAATGCCGTTCGGCCTTAAAAATGCTCCGGCGATCTTCCAGCGAGTTATCGATGACGTACTTCGTCACGAGATCGGAAAAACATGCTACGTTTATATGAATGATCTCATAATTTTTGACAGAACTACCGAAGAACTATTACAGAATTTGGATGTAATACTGAAACTCTTGAATGAAGCTAACCTGATAGTGAAGTTAGATAAATTACAGTTCATGCACACAGAAATAGTGTCCCGGGTTGGCGGTTCAATGCATAGGACGCTGGTCTTACAAGCCAGTTGTCGTATGTTCGAGCCCCGACCTGGAAGGATTCTTAGTGTCAGTAGGATCCATAGTACTAGCCATGCAATGATTCTGTACACTAAGAATCGGCTGCGAAGTCTGTTGAAACAGAAAGGCCAAATTCCACAAAAGGAATGTAATGCCAAGACTTTGCTTTGCACACAGAAATAGAATTTCTAGGTTACATAATTACATGTGACGGTATAAAACCCACCCAGAAGAAAATTGATGTTACTCAAAATTATCCAGAGCCAAAAACCTTCAAAGAACTACGCGGATTTTTTAGGTATGAAAGGATACTATAGAAGATTTGTAAAAGACTTTGCAAAATTGCAAAACTCCTTACAAATCTTCTTCGAGGGGAAAGAAATCCCGCCTCAAATAAAAAATCTCACTTTCTGAACCAACAAAACAATGCTTCGGCAAAATGAAAAGAATTTTGACATCTCATTATCTATTTATATAACCTGACTATAACAAACCGTTTGTACTGACAACGGACGCTTCAACTTCGCTCTTGGCGCCGTACTCTCCCAAGGATGAATCGGTAAAGACTTACCAATACATTTTGCCTCACGGTCATTAACAAAAAACAGAGGAAAAATACTCAGTTCCCGAGAAAGATATTTTGGGCTCTACAGATATTCCGGAACTATCTTTATGGAGTGAAATTTAAAATATTAACGGATCACCAACCACAGACTTTTTCCTTTTCTCCAAAAAACACAAATTATAAATTGAAAAGATGGAAAGCGTATTTCGAAGAACATGATTACGAGATCATATACAAGCCAGGTAAGAGCTGATGCCTTAAGTCGCATGGTGACATGTTCAATGACTAACACTCAGCACTCAGCCGACGATAGCGACGATTTTTTCATCATATCTACAGAAGCACCATTGAACGTTTTCAAACACCAAGTAATAATTAACCAAGGCCCCGACAAAATGTAGACAAAAACAATTTTTGGATCCCATAAAAGAACCACGATTTCACTTCAAACTATTAATGAAACTACCATTTTACAGGTACTAAAAAAGGCGGGTGGGTAATGTCAGACACATAACTGGATGTCGTCAATACGAAAACAACTGACATGCTCCTTAACACTTCCGAATATCAATTGTATGAATTATGCACGCTTTTCCCTTTTTCACATTTTTCGCAAAAACAAAGAAAGCTTCACTTGATCTCGATTACTGTGAATTTCACACAGCGAAAAGGGCACAAATCTAAGCAAACTGTTCTTGATTTGCAGTAAACTGAGGATATTTCCCTACGATTTGCAAACAACAAATCCTAATAGTTCTTTAGAAAACTTTTAGAGCCATTAGAACGGCTGATATTGTGCAATGCTCTCCACCGTTGTTTTTTTTTTCAATGCCAATGACTGGCAGCTGTGTCGTAATCGCTCTTGTCGAAAGCGAAACTAGCTGTGCAGACGACACAAAACACATCTGCTCGCAGTGGCGATAGAATCCAAACTGATTCAATTTTTGTTAAGAGATTTCCTTTTATGCAATTTCGTTTGTAGCTTTTTCACTAATGGGCGGTCCTAACGGCTATAAAAATAGCCGCATTCAGAATTTTAATGTTGATTATTTCATTTCGGATTTGCATAATTTATTGAAAGAAACTATCAATATGCTGAAGGGACTCGTTTCTAGCATTCAGAAAGGTCAAATTGCGTAATTCTCTACGACATTAAACTCTGGAACATTTTTCGCAAAAACAAAGAAGGCTTCACTTGATCTCGATTACTGTGAGTTTCACACAGCGAAAAGTGCACAAATCTAATGGCGTTTTCGTTTTTAATTTGCACTACACCGGTGCAGTGCTACACTGAGGCATGAATAAACGAACAAAAATGACGAAAACATAAACAGTAACCATTGACTACAATGAACGATTCCATTGCACAGAGCTACACCAAACTTTTGATGAGTGCTACACCAGTGGTATCGGTGCAGAAAAAGTGTAGCACTGGTGTAGTGCAATTGGTAAAAACGAACGGTTTAGGTGCAGCTTTCGCTACACCGGTGTAGTGCAATTTAAGAACGAAAACGACATAAGCAAACTGTTCTTGATTTGCAGTAAACTGAGGATATTTCCCTACGATTGGCAAACAACAAATCCTAATAGTTCTTTAGAAAACTTTTAGAGCCATTAGAACGGCTGATCTTGTGCAATGCTCTCCACCGTTGTTTTTTTCCCAATGCTAACGACTGGCAGCTGTGACGTAATCGCTCTTGTCGAAAGCGAAACTAGCCGGAATATTTCCCGATCTGTGGAAGTCCTCTTTTATGTTTCCAGTTCATAAAAAAGGAAATAAAAAACTAGTTGACAACTACCGTGGGATTGCATTTCTCAGCGCCATTCCAAAGCTTTTTGAAAAGATCGTACTTGAGCCAATTTTCAACCATTGTAACCAGTATATTGAACACACTCAGCATGGATTTATGCCAAAACGTTCTACTGCTACAAATCTGCTTTCGCTTACGAATTATGTTACAAATTCTATGTCCGTTGGTTATCAAACAGACGTCATTTACACGGATCTGTCGGCAGCCTTCGATAAAATAAATCACGCTATCGCCATTGCTAAACTAGACAAACTCGGTTTTGGCTCGAACGTACTTCGCTGGATTAATTCATACCTAAGCGATCGACGTCTTGCCGTAAGAATCGGTGACTGTGTATCTGATGAGTTTTGCGCTTCCTCCGGAATTCCACAAGGCAGTCATCTAGGACCACTGATATTCTTGCTGTACTTTAACGATGTGAATTTTGTCCTGGAAAGTCCGCGGCTTTCATTTGCTGATGATCTAAAAATGTATAACATAATCCGGAAAATAGATGATGCTGTATTCCTGCAACGCCAACTGTTAATTTTTGCTGACTGGTGTGAGATCAATCGAATGATTCTAAATCCCCAGAAATGTTCGATCATAACATTCACACGAACGAAAAATCCAGTTCGGTTTGAATACTGCATTGGTGACACTCCAATTGAAAGGACGACATGTATGAAAGATCTTGGCATCTTCCTCGATGAGCAACTGACGTTTAAGCAACATGTTAGCTACATAGTTGCAAAAGCTTCCCGATGCTTGGGATTTGTAATACGGATAACCAAAAATTTCAATGATATTTACTGCCTGAAAACTGTTTACTGTTCGCTAGTACGCTCTATTCTTGAATATTGCTCAGTGGTATGGAACCCTTACTACCTCAACGGTGTCAATCGGATCGAATCGATACAACGCAGATTTATTCGCTTTGCACTGCGCCGGTTGCCTTGGAATAATCCTCAACAGCTCCCGAGTTATGAAAGTCGAGCGATGTTAATTGGAATTGACACACTGCATGTTCGACGTGATTTATCACGAGCAATGACAATATCTGATATTTTAACTGATAAGATCGATTGCCCCGCACTTCTTAGCGAAATCAACCTCAACGTTCGATCACGTGTTCTTCGTAACAGTTTGTTCCTTCGCTTACCATTTCGTCGCACTAATTATGGAATTAACGGTGCTATTACAGGAACGCAGCGGTTCTTCAACAGAGTTTCATCAGGATTTGATTTCCATCTGCCACGCCGTGCCATACGATCTAATTTTTTATATATACTAAGAAATAATCATTTGGACTAAATTATGTCTGTTGATTCAAATAAATAAATCCACGAAAAAATCCACGACACAAAACACATCTGCTCGCAGTGGCGATACAATCCAAACTGATTCAAGTTTTATCGAGATGCTTGTTTCTACCTGATTTCGTTTGTAGCTTTTTCACTGATGGGCGGTCCTAACGGCTATAAAAATAGCCGCATACAGAATTTTAATGTCGATTATTTCATTTCGGATTTGCATATTTTATTGAAAGAAACTATCAGTTTCCAGCATTCAGAAGAGTCAAATTGCGTAATTCTGTACGACATTAAACTCTGGAACATTTTTCGCAAAAAAAGGCTTCACTTGATCTCGATTATTATGAATTTCACACAACGAAAAGGGCACAAATCTAAGCAAACTGTTCTTGATTTGCAGTAAACTGAGCATATTTCCCTACGATTTGCAAACAACAAATCCTAATAGTTCTTTAGAAAACTTTTAGAGCCATTAGAACGGCTGATTTTGTGTAATGCTCTCCACCGTTGTTTTTTCGAAAATGGAAATAACTGGCAACTGTGACGTATCGCTCTTGTCGAAAGCGAAACTAGCTGTGCAGACGACACGAAACACATCTGCTCGCAGGGGCGATAGAATCCAAACTGATTGAATTTTTGTTAAGAGATTTCCTTTTATGTGATTTCGTTTGTAGCTTTTTCACTAATGGGCGGTCCTAACGGCTATAAAAATAGCCGCATACAGAATTTTATTGTCGATTATTTCATTTCGGATTTGCATAATTTATTGAAAGAAACTATCAATATGCTGTAGGGATTCGTTTCTAACATTCACAAGGACCAAATATAGGAACTCACTGCGATATTCACCACTTTTCGGAACATTTTTCCCGGACGATTTGTTGTACAGCAGCAGATATTTTGTTCTCTTCCTTAGAACGCGTTCTGATTGGTTGGTGTTGACATGGAGCAAATGAGACAGGTTTTTCAATAGTGTACTATTGAAATACTTCAATGCTTTTGCTATACACGTTCAAACTGAAAAATTTCGATTCTATTGGTAGTTAGATTATATAAATCCTTTCACAGATCACTGAGCTATGAGCTTTAAAAATACGAGAAAGGCAAACGCGCCTTATGAATTATCCTCTTTGATACTCGTTTATACCAAACATTTCAGAAAAGTTTAATTTTGAATTATTTGAGACTATGTCACAAAACTGAAAATTTTATCATAAAATTGTGATCATATTTCCGATGGCATGTCGCAAGAATTATGTTGATGCATTAGATACAACAATAGATATTCACGATCAAAAACTTATCACTCTCTCAGAGGGTAAATTTTGAAAAGGCACCCCATAGTAAAGTAAGTCGTATTCACGACAAAAACAACTTCGATCCTCATTCATAAACGGATTATTAACATCTGAACCAATTATGGGCCAAATAAAAAAAGTTTACCGCAAGCATGTCGGCAATAAGATGTTAAAAATTACCACCAAAAATATTAGTGATGGATGGAGAAAAATCCTTCGGCACGTATGGTTTAACCAGTTTTTATGAATCACTTCAAATAAATTTATTCATTACTGCTACCGGTAGCAGTGAGATGAATGGTATCGTTGAACGATTCCAATCAACTCTTGTGGAAATCAATCGTATAACAAAGATAGAAAACCCCTCAATGACTGTTCCTGACCTTCTCGAAATATCTGTTAACAAATACAACAATAGTATCCATTCCTCAAACAAACATACCCCAACTGAAATAATTCTGCCTTCTCCTCGATCATCCCAGATTACCGAAGAAGTATATAAAAACCTAAAAGAAAAACAAAGAAAGGACCTTTCCTTCAGTAACAAAACAACATGTAAGGCTATACGATGTATACGAAAAAACTAGAGCTAGATTAAAACACAAACCTAGATATAAAAACACTAAGATCACAGAAGTTAATAAAAGTACTGTAAGGATTGAAGGAGATAGAAAAGTAAAAAAAATTTAATAGGTTTCTTAATTTCTATCTTTTCCACCACAGACTCACACACCTACAACTCATACAGCAAATAGACAGCCCCATACTTGCTTTCGATCACGGAATTGGAAGAATCCAGACGCAATCCTCCTACTACATTCACCATTTTAGTTTGTCTTCCATTAAAACATATGTAGAAACCAAACAGAAACAGTTCGATGAAGAAGATACTAACCAATTCTCAAGCCTTGTAATAGATCAACTTCAAAAAATTCATGTATGTCTTGAAAACTTAACTCCATTAAAAGATTCAAGCGACACTCTAGGAACAGGTTAGAAAATCATTGCAGGTAGCCCAGACGCGAATGATTTAAAAATTATAAATTCTTCTATCAATATGTTGATTAACGACAATAATGAGCAGGTCAAAATAATCAGAGAGATTTATTAACAAATGAAGGAAGCCATAACTGAAACTCAAGATTCTATCAAATTGTATAACACTAACGTTTCAGAAACACATATAATCAACATTCTTTTTTATCTAAACTTTTTGCATGAAAAATTAGAACAAATTAGATACAGTATATCTGTTGCCAAACTAGGAGTTTTGAACGCAAACATTTTGAGTAACCAAGACTTAAACTTACTTGCTGCTGATTTTATTAAGCAAAATATAACAATCACCACACAAATAGGCGCTTTGACGTACGCAAGGATCAGCGTTGCCACCAACAACAGAGACCTCGCCATACTCTTCAAGATGCCAAACCTCAACCCAAAAACGTTCCAAAATCCAAAAAAAATTCACTAGCGCTGTTGGCGTTTCCTTACCGCTTCTTTTCTCCCAGCGGCGAGCACCGCTGTCACCACTTGTGTAGCCCTGTATTGCAGCGCAATCCGAGCGACGTGCTCGGTAATATAAAAACTGGTTTCACCGCTTACACAAACTTTTTATTCATTGGCACCATTGCAATCTTCGACTTCGCGTATATGTAGAAGCGAGTTGCCTCAAATCAGCATATTAATAACCAATTATTAGTTTTGGAATATTTATTCTTTCGCGCTATAGCGCTTTCTAAACACCAGTTCTCTAGAGTTTTTACATCAGTTCCCTAGAGTTTTCACTAACTAATCTAACTACTCTTTATATTATTTCTCCCAGTACAGTATACTATACTACTGTACGTAACTATGACATTAAAATTTCACTTCACGGTAAGCACGGCAAAACTGACTGATCCGGGCGTCTACGTCAAAAATTTCAACGAAATCGGTTGTGTGAAATTCGTTGATTTTCCATGAAAAGCGTGAAAAGGTTTTCCAAAAATGTATCCGAATGTGAACCTTGTAGCCAGCATACGGTTTATTTGAAAAAAAAATTCATTCCATCGAATTATTTTTTCAAATATTTGGGAAAGATCTAAAAAAAATTCATTTTTCCATAGCCAGTATTGATAACACTCGAAAAATCCTCCGAGTTTGTCAGCCACTTTTGCTCTGCAGATAGATAAAAGCTTGTCAAAAGTCTGTATGTTTTTGGTTTTGGCAAATTTTTCAAAATTTTTATCGAAAATTTCTTAAAACCACCCACGCGCATGGTATTTTAACGATTGCCTTAACACAACCTGTCTACTCGAATGCTCTTTACTGAATGATAATAATAATTATTATTATTATTATTATTATAATATTATTATTATTATTATTATTATTATTATTATTATTATTATTATTATTTTTATTATTATTATTATTATTATTATTATAATTATTATAACGTGTAGTGATTGGACATGAGTCTGGGAATCACACGAATGAAGTCCCTACTCACATCCAGTCCCCTGAACCATGCCTTTGTCGATGTTTTAGTAATAATTGAGTGCATCCACCGACCCAGATCATCTTTATCCCAAGAAGCTTGCCAGCTGGAAAATGCTCATTGGTGAGACGCGCTATAGAATTCGTTGAAAGCAATCGGTCGCTCATAAATTTCTTCCTCAATAGCAGCATGTTTGGCTAAAGTATCGGCTCTCTCATTGCCTGGAATGGAGCGAGACTATAGTGACTTGATAATTATTATTTAATATGTCGTTCAGGTACTGTTTAATTTTGCCCAGGAAAAACGGTTAATTTTTGCCAGAATCGTTTGAGCTATTGACTTCAATTGTGCTCAGACTATTTAGAGGTTTTGTTGGTTTGTGCAAAAAGCACATATTTTGTTTTTATTTGTTCACGTTTCGCCTTCGGCTCGTCTGTGCTTAAAGCAGTTTAAACTGAACTGCCATCTCGCGTGTAACAGTTCAATTTAAACAACTAAGCAGTCGCAAAGTTCGCACTATTTATACAATCCTCATATGATATTGCACAAATAATAAAATACTAAGACAAGACCGGACAACTGGGGGGGGGTCCCTTTTGTTCCCAAATGGACCAGTTTCTGATTGGCTTATGTTGATGTTGCTACCCGCCCATTGTGTAAAGAAAAAATACTTCTAGCTACAATTTTCGTTCATCTACCATTCCTGCACAATCAAAAGAAAACATTAAACAATCGATGAATTTATATATATATATATATATATATATATATATATATATATATATATATATATATATATATATATATATATATATATATATATATATATATATATATATATATATATATATATATATATATATATATATATATATATATATATATATGTATAAAGGATTTTTTTATTTTTTTCACAAGTTTGTAAATAACTCAAAATTTAAAGTGATTATAATTGATGTCGTTTAGGATATCGGAAAATTTAAGATCGATAGAATATTAAAATTTAAATATCACAAACGTAGAATTATTTCGGAATGGATTGCAGTTCCATGTTCCAAGTTTCCAATCGTAGTCCTTATTTCGTCGCGTGGGTCTATGCCGATTGTTCCGGGTCGTATTCTCTCCTGTATTGTTTGTAATTAATGTTTTATGGGCGGCTTATTAGGCCTACGCCAACCTCCTGTCTCGCCAGAGGATCATCGTGCTTGCTCAGTTTAACGTCCAACTAGCACTAGGACGATCCCGTTGGTGGGGTATCTACCTTGGATTTAGCTGGACGGGATGCAGCATTTCATACTCAGCCGCTGGATACCAGAACAGACGCTGTTTGAAGCCGCTCCTAACATGGAGTACAGACGCTCCGACATCCTCTAAAGAGGACCCCCTTCCCTGTCAGCATACGACCAAGGTCCCACCGGGGTTGGTTACCCGATCTTTCCTATGGTTGCTCGTACCCCAGCCGGCGCCGAGGAAAGGTAGGGATATGAGTTGCTGTACAAGATGCTAAGAGCCACATTGGGGCCTGAATTACGTATCAAAGTACAAAATGTGTAAAAATAATACAAAATTCAGAATCAATTCACTTTTGCTCGATATGACCACCTTTTGCCTTGACTTGATGACTTGAGAGAGCGAAGGAGTTGCTTCGTTTGGCCGAATGTGACTTGCAGGTATTTTGGCCCACTCGCGGACAATAACTTTTTTCAGCGCCTCGAGACTGGTGTATCTTTTAGCTCGGACTTTGCTCTCCAAAATGGCCCAAAGAGAATAATCCATTGGATTCGCATCTGGTGAATTCGAGAGCCATTGTGTGGACGTGATGAAGTTCGGAACGTTGTTTTTCAGCCATTCTTGGTTCACTCGAGCTTTGTGAGACGGTGCCGAGTCCTGCTGAAACGTCCATGGTCTGCCACCGAAATGTTTGTCTGCCCACGGCTTCAAAGCAACCTCCAGAATACTTTCCCGATAATATGTCGCATTTACCTTGACGCCAGGCTCGATGAAAACGATTGGAGAGCGCCCATCTGCAGTTACAGCGGCCCAAACCATTATCTGTTGCGGGTGCTGCCTCCTGGTGGCCAATCGATGACTCAAATTCTCGTATGAACGGTCGGTCAAGTAAACCCTATCGTTTTGAGAGTTTACAAATTGCTCAATTGGAAAAATTTTCTCGTCAGAAAATACAATGTTCGGAAATTGATCGCTTTCGGCCGCTCTCTCAAGTCATCAAGTCAAGGCAAAAGGTGGTCATATCGAGCAAAAGTGAATTGATTCTGAATTTTGTATTATTTTTACACATTTTGTACTTTGAATTAAGTAAAAGTAATTTTCCAAACTGAATTTATGGCCTTTTTAATTGGTTACACTTCGAGTGCCCGACCCTGTACTATGATGTTATGGTGTCCTCAGCAAAGCTGCTCGATATAAGTTTATCTACTATTTTGCCAAGAATGCAGTCCTCTATCTCAATACATCCGGAAAATAAGTTTTGGATCATCTTAATAATAAGAGCCACCCTAATACCATGTACATCGACATATGGCTTATCTTCACTGATCAGACATCATAGCTCTAAAGTATAAGGTTAAGCCACAAATGTTTTTGTCCCCCTAAATTGTGGATCCGGACCACTGTGCAATGCAATTTAACTCGAAAATTTAAAAAATTTTTGATCTCTTACCTATTTTTTGAGATTTTACGGCAAACCTACAACAAAATCAGAATTTTAGTAGTTATCAATTGCGTTTGGGTTGTGCATAAAAATTGTTTTGATCGTTATCCAATAAGAAATGTAACTATTTTTGGAGATTTAGCTTATTTACTAAAATTTTCAAAATTTTCATTGAAATCCAAGTTTCAAGCACCAAAAAAAATTGTTTATGATAAATTTCCAACTAAAATAATAAAAAAAATATATGTCATAAAATTTCAAAGTTTTGATTTGATTTTGTTTGGCACAATTTTCCCAATAATAGAAACTCTCTGTATTTGTACCAAATTTCTTGAACTTCTTTGAACGGATATATAATTTTGGTCATCAATACATCAATGATTCCAATATCTTGAATCAAAAAAATGTGCATGTAATCACTTTGATTTTTGAGTTATATACAAACATGTGAAAAATGAAAAATGATTTCTCAATGTTTTTTTTTTTGATTGTGCAGGGATGGTAGTTGAGCGAAAATTGTAGCTGGTAACACTAGCAATCGAATGATGTGTAAAAATATATAGGTCATCGCTTTGAATTTCGAGATATTTACGATCATTGAAAAAAGTCTCATCCTTTCTTAGGTCATCTATCTACAGTTTTCATTATAACTTTGGGTAGACAACCCTATTTTTAGTTTTTTTCAGTGCATTTTATTTGTGGAAGTAGTACCTTTCCAAATTTTGAAGATCGGTTGACTAACAACAAAGTTATAACTCGGTTAAGTTGAGGTTCTCAATATTCGATTCGTGATGCAGGTGCCGCATGAATGCAGATAGGGCACATTTTGAGCTCGTCAATGATATACTTATATAATCTACAAACTTCACAAAATTCGAGGGTGTAAAATTTATCGAAATTTGTCAAGTAACAACTGAGCTATGATAGCTCAAAGTTACCGTTCCAACTTTTGTTCAGGCTTGGTGCTTTTTAGGCTTGGTATTAGGAGTGCTAAGATGTATAATTTTAGCTCATCAATGAAAATGAAAATTTTCAGAGAATGTTTCACTTTTTTTCAATCTCATTTGTAATAAATGTTTATAGTGGCAGCACTGTGTAATTAAAATCTGCATCAAACCGTTTTTCTCTTTAGTGAATTGAAGTGTAACCAAAAAAGATTTCACTATTTTTTTTTACCTCGAGCTTTTAGTGGAATGTATTCAACAGTTTCACTTTTTCTGTACCATTTAATTCCATATGTATTGTAACGTTTGTTATGCTTCATTAAAGTAGAGTGACTTTGTGAAAGTGTAATAACGTGACAGTGAAATAGTGGAATTAAATGGTACAGAAAAAGTGAAACTGTTGAAAAAAGATTTGTTAAATTAGGGTAAAATCGAAAGTGTATTTAGTCTTACGAGAAGAATGAACTGTTGTGTTCCACACTGTGGACGCACTAAGCATTTCTACCCAAACTTGATTTTTCCGGTTTCCAAAAGATCCGGTAATACATCAATGGATTCGATTTTGAGTCCAACATGAAATATTTCGTGTTTTGTCATCAAAGCTCAAATAAATGTTTTTAAGCATTAATATCCGGATCGGGAGGTCAGATTCAAACAATTATCAGGAATTTTGTATGGGACCACAAGACCTTTCATTTGAATCTAAGTTTCTAAAAATCAGTCCCAATCATCTCCGAGCGAATAAAAAACGTTACATACACACATACGCACATACACACACAGACATTTTGCGTACTCGACGAACTGAGTCGAATGGTATTTGACACTCAGCCCTCCGGGCCTCAGTTCAAAAGTTGGTTTACACAGTGATTGCATAACCTTTCTATATGAGAGAGCAGAAAGGGGAACAATTTCAATAGCAACTCCACTATCGAATCACCACATGAGAATAAGCGATGAGAAACTAAGTCGACTTGTAGGTCTTAACGACTTAGGCGACTGACTGAAGTTCTGACTCCATTGGTTTCCAATTACCAGAATTTCCGGAAGTAGCAATCCAAAGTTATAATCGGAATCGATCGATTTCTCAAAAATATCCCATGAACTGCAAATCTGTACTGTTCTCGTGTCGTTGATGACTAATCAAACTGGAAGAGAGGGGGGGGGGGGGTTAATTTAGCGTGACGTTATAATGCATGACGCCTAACCAATCAGTCATGCAATCGTTTCACGGAATCTTGAGATAATTGTATGGATTCTTTCAATATAACTTGGTTTACCTAAAATTCGGCGTATTTTGGAACTTCAAGTAAAAGTAATTTTCACAATTTCATAGTCGCGACGGCGTATCAAAACTTCGCAGTGTTTGGTGCATAAAACGTGAGGGGCCCAACGTAATCGATGTACTTGCAGATAACTAGAACTAACATGCCGGTGTTAGAAGGCAGAATAAAAACTGCGAATGTGAGCATTTTGAAAAACACGCTTGTATCATACAGTTTTCATAGTGTTTGTCGGAAACATAAAACAATGTGTTTCTCAACATCACAGCTACCAAGGGTAAATATCAACAAACATAAAAATTCGTCATTCTTCTTTATAATGGGATACCATAACATTCTCCCTTACATTCCGGTCAAAACAAAACTTGCAAGTAACTGTAGAATCAGTATATCAGTATACCTGGTGCTATAACAAGTCGATTTTATCTGAAAGGGGTGGAGCGGTGGGTGTACACGTGTGTAGAGGTAATATTTTTGTGCGTTTCTTTTCACATGCAATTAAGGGCTTGATCACACCGCAATAAGCTATGACTCATGCATCTTTACCTTCCAAATAATGCTTTTTAGGGTACAAAATATTGCCACGTTATTGCAACACAGTCGAATTAAGTTACAATTATTCACCATGTGTCAAGACTATTATTAAATATTTTAGATAAAATGGTTTTACTGTTACTGGGTATAGTGTTGAAAATCTCAAACCGTACATAAAGCAGCAAAAACACGTGCAGAAATCCTCAAAACATGATCACTAAACTATTATTATTAGTAGGTCTGGCTAGTTGATTGACGAACAAACATGCTTGTTGTCATATGTTGTGGGTATGCAACCTATGAAACCGACATATGCAGGCATGAAAAAATAATTCAAGAATAACATGCAATAGACATCACAGTTTGATTGGAAACCATCATCGATGCAAAACTAAACTGAATTGCATTGAATCTTCAAAAAATAGAAATATATTTTGCAATTAACGGTAAGTTTCGCAATTAAATTTTATTGAAATGAACAGAATTGTAAAGTAGCTTTATGTTCAATTGTTTGTTCCAAATGTGTGCATGAAAATAGATGTAAATTCACAAAATATTTCTATCTGTGTAACACATATCTCTTGCATTTTTATGTTTATGTTTGATACAAGTAAAACTACGTCGCCTTATCATAAGCTCGGTATTAATGCTATAGATTTCAATCACTCGTATAAAGTCGAGTCATTGATCGAAGTAGGTTTTAATAATTTGTGTTATAGAATCTATAATTCTATTTTTGGCTGTGCAAAGTGAGAAACGCATGATTATAGAATTCAAACAGATATTGTGCAGTTTTAGAAAAATTATAGAGTGAAATACAATTTAATTTACACATATATACATAATTTTATTCAAGACTAAAAAATTAATAAGCCTATTTTAAGGTTATCCATCTAAAGAAATATTCTTCGAACTAATCAGCGTTTATTAGAACTACCACAAAATCTGTCTTTATCAAGACTTAAGAAAACTAGGAGTCTAATCGACGACTAATTTAGCCTAATTAATTTATATTCTTCATAATTGCCTGCGTCAAACCGGGAAGGGAACAAGCCTAAGGTTAAAAATAATACAGTTTGGAAGAAATTCCAATCCATTTTTCCAAATTTTTCTAACAACATTAACGATCTTATAGAATCTGAATGCTAAAATGAAAACCTGTTTTAATCCACCTAGTGGTGTAATGATGCCCTTCTCATATCAATCATACTATCATATAAAATACTATGGTATTCTTAAAAATATTTTTTTTCGATTCTTAAAAGAATAACCAAAATCAGTTTGTTTAACCGTCTTCTGATAAAAACTATCAGTTGTAGAAGATACGGTTTTCGCCCTATTCAGTGATGGTATAAAACCCTGTATTTCTGGATACGGAAGTTGGATTCGGATGAAATTCAGGAATTACGTATGGGACCACATGACCTTTCATTTGAACCTAAGTTTGTGAAGATCGGTCGCGCCATTTATGAGAAAAGTTAGAACACATATTTTTATTTTTTGCACATTTTACCCCATAACTCCGGAACCGGAAGTCGGATCCAAATAATATTCAGGAGTTTTTCATGGGACCCCAAGACCTTTTATTTGAATTAAAGTTTGTGAGAATCGGTTCAGCCATCTCTGAGAAAAGTTAGTTTATTTTTTTTACAATTTTCTGCACATTTTACCACATAATTCAGGAGATTCCAAATAGTTCGAAGTAACGATGATGCTGTTTTCCTCCAACACCAACTTGAAATTTTTTCAAAATGGTGTGAGGTAAATCGAATTGCTTTGAACATTGATAAATGCTCAATCATCACGTTCACACGCAAAAAAGTTCCTATAAGATACAACTACTGCCTTGATGAAGTAGTGATCAACAGAACCACGTGTGTTAAGGATCTCGGTGTAATTCTAGACGAGCAATTATCTTTCAAGCAGCATATCAACTTTATTGTAGCAAAGGCATCTCGTAGTTAAGGATTTGTAATGAGAATAGCAAAACATTTCACAGACATTTACTGTTTAAAGTCTCTATATTGCTCACTCATTCGTACAACGCTCGAGTACTGCTCTACGATATGGAACCCATATTACCTTAACGGCTCCTACCGAATAGAATCAATACAGCGCAGCGCATCAATACAGCTACCTTGGAATAATCCTTACGGCTACGAAAGCCGTGTATTATTGATTGGACTCGACACCCTTGGCATTCGAAGTGATTTGTCCCGTGCTATGTTGATCGCCGACATGTTGAACAACAAAATAGACTGCCCTGCACTCCTCAGCGAAATTTCTTTAAATGTACGCAGTAGAGCTCTTCGGAATAACGTCTTTCTTCGATTGCCTCTTAGCCGTACGAATTATGGATATAACGGTGCTACTATCGGTCTACAACGAACTTTCAATAGAGTATCTGCCGGATTCGATTTTCATATTACGCGTAGCAGAATTCAAACGATTTTTTTAAACATACTTAGAAATAGGAATAGTTTTTGCCTTTCTCATATAGAAAGGTTATGCAATCACTGTGAAAACCGACTTTTGAACCGAGGCCCGGAGGGCGGA
The DNA here is from genome assembly GCF_030247185.1 of Malaya genurostris. Lineage (NCBI taxonomy): Eukaryota > Metazoa > Arthropoda > Insecta > Diptera > Culicidae > Malaya > Malaya genurostris. The sequence continues at coordinate 139,591,131 of NC_080572.1, read as the reverse complement.
GTGTCATATACCATTCGACTCAGTTCGTCGAGTACGCAAAATGTCTGTGTGTGTATGTGTGTGTGTGTGTGTGTGTGTGTGTGTGTGTGTGTGTGTGTGTGTGTGTGTGTGTGTGTGTGAGAGAGTGTGTATGTGCGTATGTGTGTATGTAACGTTTTTTTGCACTAACTTTTCTCGGAGATGGCTGAACCGATTTTCACAAACTTAGATTCAAATGAAAGGTCTTGTGGTCCCATACAAAATACCTGAATATTATTTGGATCCGACTTCCGGTTCCGGAATTATGGGGTAAAATGTGCAAAAAATTGTGAAAATAAGTGCACTAACTTTTCTCAGAGATGGCTGATCCGATTTTCACAAACTTAGATTCAAATTAAACGTCTTGAGGTCCCATACGAAATTCCTGAATATTATTTAGATCCGACTTCCGGTTCGAGAGTTATGGGGTAAAATGTGCAAAAATAAGGAAATATGTGTTTTAACTTTTCTCATAGATGGCGCGACCGATTTTCACAAACTTAGATTCAAATGAAAGGTCCTGTGGTCCCATGCGTTATTCCTGAATTTCATGCGGATCCGACTCCCGGATCCGGAAATATAGGGTAAAGTGTTTTAAAAAATTTATACCATCACTGAAAAGAGCGAAAAACCGTAAAAAGTTTTTTAAATCGACCTCAAATCTTTTCCAATTGATAGTTTTTATCAGTAGACGGTCAAACAAATCTATTTCGATTATTCTTTTAAGAATCGAAGAAAAATAATTTTGAAGAATACCACAGTATTATATATGATAGTTTGATTGATGTGAGAAAGGCATCATTACACCACTAGGTGGATTAAAACAGGTTTTAATCATTGGGACTACACATTGTCTGTTGATTACATGTAAACAAATAAATAAAGTGTTCAAAGTGTTCAAAGACCCGGACGTCGGATTAAAGCAATATTCAGAAATTTTGTATGGGACCACAAGACCTTTCATTTGTTTTTAGGTTTGTGAAAATCGGTTCCGCCTTTTCCGAGAAAACTTAGTGCATAAATACGTCACATATACACATATGCGCATATACAGAGAGAGAGAGAGAGAGAGAGAGACATTTTGCGTACTCGACGAACTTAGTCGAATGGCATATGACACTCGGCCCTCCGGGCCTCGATTCAAAAGTCGGTTTTCACAGTGATTGCATAACCTTTCTATATGAGAGAGGAAAAACACGTGCGCCTTCCAACCCATTTTCTAACGAAAACAATTTCTTGATAGGTGGATCGGCCACGTCAGTTTTTTTTAATGACAGTTGCCCTAGCATAACAGGTAGACAACTATCACTTAATTCTTCTAATGTAAATAAACAACAAGTGATAAGTTTTTGATCGTGAATATCTCTTGGTGTATATATCTAATCAACATAATTTTTGCTACATGCCATCGGAAATATGATCACAATTTTATGATAAAATTTTCAGTTGTGTGACATAATCTCAAACTATTCAAAATTAAACCTTTCTGAAATGTTTGGTATAAACGAGTATCAAAGAGGATAATTCATAAGGCGCGTTTGCCTTTTTCGTATTTTTAAAGCTCTTAGCTCAGTGATTTGTGAAAGGATTTATATAATCTAACTACCAATAGAATCGAAATTTTTCAACTTAAGCGTGTAAAGAAAAAACATTGAAGTATTTCAATAGTACACTATTGAAAAACCTTTCTTATTTGACCCATGTCAACACCAGCCAATCAGACCGCGTTCTGAGGAAGAGAACAAAATATCTGCTGCTGTACAACAAACCGTTCGAGAAAATGTTCCGAACAGTGTTTAATATCGTAGTGAGTTCCACAATTTGGTTCTTCTGAAAGGCAGGAATGAATCCTGTACAGCATCCGGATAGTTTCTTTCAAAGAAATGCAAATCCGAAATGAAATATCGAAATTAAAATTCTATATGCTGCTATTTTTATAGTCGTTAGGACCGCCCATTAGTGAAAAAGCTACAAACGAAATTGCATAAAAGGAAATCTCTTAATTAAAAAAATTACCAAAAATTGAATCAGTTTGGATTCTATCGCCACTGTGAGCAGATGTGTTTTATGTCGTCTGCACAGCTAGTTTCGCTTTCGACAAGAGCGATTACGACACAGCTGCCAGTCATTGGCATTGAAAAAAAAACAACGGTGGAGAGCATTGCACAATATCAGCCGTTCTAATGGCTCTAAAAGTTTTCTAAAGAACTATTAGAATTTCTTGCTAGCAAATCGAAGGGAAATATCATCAGTTTAGTGCGAATCTAGAACTGTTTGATTTGATTTTTGCACTTTTCGCTGCGTGAAATTCACAGTAATCTAGATCAAATGAAGCCTTCTTTGTTTTTGCGAAAATTGTGGAAAAGGGTTGCATAATTCATACAATTGATCAACTAATTGATATTCGGAAGTGTTAAGGAACATGTCAGTTGTTTTCGTATTCACGACATCCAGTTATGTCTCTGACATTACACACCCGCCTTTTTTGTTTTGTTTTCGTTTTGGCTATACGTGAATTTCCTAACCTTACGGTGGTCCTCGTGTATGTGTTTTCCTTTGACGCCATTCTGTTCCATGGTATGCTTCTATCGTTGCTATATCTGTGGGGTGATCGAATGGTTGCTAGTCTCGGACTCTGGGTACCGTGTCGTTTTCATTCCTAATGGCTTATTCTTCTGTGTTGGTGATTCGTATTAGAGCTTCTCGGTGATTAGTTACTCACTTCATTGGGCATAGTTAAGAATTGATCGTTTTCTCATTTGCGTTTTGGGCATCATTGGGATTACTGTCAGTAGTACTAATAGTTCCGCAAAAAAAATGTGGTGAAGTTTCTTCGTACAATGTGTTGAGGCTCCTAGCAGCTTTTATGTGTTTATTGTGTATACGATATAAATTACCACAATAAAAGCACATGGGATTTATAGAACACTAACACGAAATACGCTGAAGATAGTATATATAATACAATGATACCAATAACACAGATAAGACACAAAATTATAATGCAACACGAATACATAGGCACAAAACGAGGCTTAAAAAATGAGACATAGGCAGAAGCAAGTCAATTGGAATCAAATTATTGGATCGTGAGTAGCTTACATGGATGTAATAAACGTTTTAATGTTACAAAGGTGATTGAACTTTGTTAGAGGGCATTGACCCGCAAGTGAGATGAGAAATAAAGAATCCGGCCTCAATTTTATGATTTTCAAATACATTTAATGGTCCTTCGAGCCGGATTTCTTCACAAAGATAAAAGATAAAAGGTGCGGTAACCACAAAGAATGATCAAAAGTGATAGTATAGGCGGCTTTGTGATAGGAAAAATCGATCAAAGTGTGCTGCTAGAGACAGCAAGAGTACTAATAACCATTTGCAATTCCAATGCAACTTGTAATCGTGAAAATCGAATGAGATAGAATTCATCAATTGTAAAACGGCGATCGGAAATAACGGCTTGGTGGTGGAGCTGCTAGTAAATGGAACAGGTGGGTGAAAATCATTCGTCAATATAAAATATACCCTCTGTTTGGTTCGTTAATTTCGCAAATTCTTTGTTCGCCTGTTAATATTACTCCTCTAAAAGCGAAAAAATGAATGACGAAGAAAAACATTTGGACAAAGGAAAACTCCAACAGCGGTTGTCAAATCTACAGGAATCAATGCCTTTTCTGGAAATGTTCTTGAAAAAATACAAGCCAGAAGAGCATTTATGTCAGGTTCAGATTCGGCTAGAGAACTTAGAAGAATTCTTCACACAGTTTGCGGAAGTAGCTGCAGAGTTAGAATCATATTCAACAGATAAATTCCCGATCAGCTTCAAAAAGGAGCGTTATACGTTCGAGTCACTATACTATTCAATTAAAGCAAGCCTTTTGTCTAAGCTACCCAAATCAGAGTCCACGCTCGCTTCGTCAACTTCAGCTACTACCACTGTTTCATCTATCGCGCATTATCATTATCCCGAGCTCCCGTTAATTAAATTTAGTGGCCGATCGGAGGATTGGGTGTCGTTTCGGGACAGTTTTATCACTGGAGTCGGGAAACGAACAGAAATCCGTGATATTGATAAATTGCAGTATTTAAAAGGTTCGGTACAAGGTGATGCACGAAGATTAATCGGTCATATAGAACTTAGCGAAGAAGGATATCAACTAGCTTGGCATGACTATTTTTATTCATTAAGACACCTATTGTCAGATGGATTATATAGCAACAAATAAACAAATAAACAAATAAACAAATTATTAATTCGTCGTTATGAGAGTAAACGGCGGTTAACTTTGTGCCATTTGCAAGCTCTGTATGAAACACCATCGATGCAAAGGGAATCTAGTGATGAGTTACTTCGGTTAATCGATAGTTTTGAGGAGCATCTGTCTACGCTGAAACATTTAGGTGAGCCAGTTAGCGGTAGGAGCTCAAGTCTAGTGTATCACATGTATGTGCGGTTGGATACAAACACAAAGCGCGAATGGGATAGACATTGCAATGATGTTGATTCATTAGATCAAGTAACAGACAAGCGAAATGATGCGGATGGTATGCCTGTTTATAGCGACATGATCCGTTTCTTACAAGGTTACGCTAAGGTTTTGCGTTTGTCGAAGCAAGTGTCAACCAGCAAAGGTGAAAGGTCGTTTAAAGGAAACAATAGTGCACGGTATGCTTCTCATTTCACAACAAATTCGGGGCAATCGTCGTCAACGCCGCCGGGTTGTTTTCAATGCAGACAAAACCATTACATTTATCAGTGTCCAGATTTTCGGAATCTTTCGATCAGTCAACATTACGATTTGGTGAACCGCAACGGATTGTGCAATAATTGTCTCCGTACCACAAAACATACTGCTGGAGCTTGTCCATCAAGAACAAAAAGCACAATACACTACTTCACGATCCTAGAGGTGATCAACGAGGTGATTTAAATCAGCAGCAGACCTCGGGATCTCGTAATCATTCTAATGCGCAATCACAATCATCGACTACAGGGGGACCATCGAACAATCAATGTCAACAATCTGGTAGTTGTCAGCAACCAGGTCAATCAACAGGCCGATGTCCAGGCATGTCCAGGTAACCCATACTGCCACTCCAGCTATTGAATGTTCATATGCAGCGCAAAGCAAAAATCAAAATCGCATTGTGTTGCTACCAACTGCGTTTATCAATGTGGAAGATAAAATGGGGAAGTTGATTCAGTCTCGATGTGTTTTAGATTCAGCTTCACAGTGCCATTTTATTTCGAATGACTTTTGCAACAAATTGAAACTACCGCGCAGAAGAATTCCGTTTCCTATCATTGTCTCTGGAATTGGTTGTGCATCGACAAACGTAACTCATTATATTGTTGCTGAAATTTCGTCCCTTCATTCCAGGAAACGCTTGTCGCAATAATTCTTCGCTTTAGGATGCATCCGTTTGTTGTAGTAGCGGATATTACTAAAATGTATCGTCAAATATTAGTTGATCCAGACGATCAATCGTTGCAAAGAATTTTCTGGTGTTGCTTAACTGACGATCAATTAAAGGTTTATCAACTGTTAACGGTGACATATGGAACTAATTGTGCTCCCTTTTTAGCAACCATAGTTCTTCAAAAATTAGTAGAAGATGAATCAATAAACTACCCTTTAGCGGCACAAGTGGAGCGCAAAGGTTTTTATGTGGACGATATGTTAACTGGGAGTGATAGTGTTCAGGAATTCCGAGAAATCATCAAGCACGTGATTGGAATGATGTCATCGGCAGGCTTTATACTACGAAAATGGTCACCGAACAATCCGGAGGTGCTAGCTGACATTCCTATTGACCATCAGGAATGCCAGCAAGAACTAGATTTGGATCACGAAGGCTCAACAACCACGCTGGGGCTTCGTTGGGTGACTACGGCAGATGAGTTGCGATTCAAGCAACAAAAATTTTTATACAAACGTTGTGGAAGCTTCATATCGATTGGGACACTCGTCTTTCTTCATGCTTCCAAGTCGAGTGGCGGGAATTCCAAAAACAAATTCTCAACATAGGACAACTCAGTGTATTACGTTTTTATTTTTATCGTTGAATAAAGCCAGTTCATGTGAGTTGCATGGCTTTAGTGACGCATCAGAAGCACCATATGAAGCATGTTTATATCTTCGTTCGATTACTCCAGACGGATATTGCACCGTGCGACAACTCACTTCAAAGTCACGTGTTGCTCCGATTGAGAACAAATCCATCCCGCGTTTGGAACTTTGCGCAGCGCTGTTGTTGGCGCATCTGTTGGAAAAGACAGAGGAGAGCCTCGAGATCAAGGCCTATGTATACTTGTGGACGGACTCTACCGTTGTACTGAGCTGGCTTGCTAGCATTCCCTCAACTTGGAAAACATTCATTGCCAATCGAGTTGCAGAAATTCAAGAATTGACACCGCATGCTACTTGGAATCATGTGCCTAGCGAAGACAATCCCGCAGATTTGATATCCCGCGGCCTTGACGTGATTTCATTATTGAATTCATCATTGTGGTAGAATGGTCCGTCGTGGTTATTAACTACTCTCCTACCTTGGCCAGCGAAGTTCATTGCGAGAAACAAGGCAAGTCGTAGCGGCCCAGAATTCGAAACACGAAAAACTGTTACCTTATCAACGATCTCAACACGAGAAGATGCTGACCTCATCTCCAGATTTTCGACATTACGTCGTTTACTTACCTTCTCCGCCTGGGGACTGAGATTCGCACACAACTGTCGTAGGACACCAAGTAAACGTCGGGTAGAACCATTGACACCGGAAGAGAAACACGTAGCACTCATCCATCTCATTCGTAGTATGCAAGAAAAACATTTTAGTTTGAAAATTGCTGCCTTGAAGAAAGGGAAAATGATATCGAGATCTTCGAAACTCCGCTTTCTTAAGCCAACATTAATTGATGGGCTTATTAGTGTCGGAGGACGTTTGCAAAATTCTAGGATTGCCATCGATACCAAATATCCATTGGTATTGCCTGCGAAGGAACACCTAACAAAACTCATTGTCTGGGCAGAACATTTTAAAACTCTTCATGGGGGTCCACAACTTCTGTTGTCTACAATCCGTTAACGATTCTGGCCATTAAGTGGACGAAATCTGGTCCGTCGTGTGGTTCAATCATGCGTCACATGTACAAGAGCCAAACCTCAAACACTAGAACAATTGATGGGGAACCTTCCACAAGATCGCATCACCAGCAGATATGTTTTCGAAAGGGTGGGAGTTGATTTCGCTGGACCAATGTATATTCGATCCGGAATCCGTAGAGTGCAAGCTATAAAGGGGTGTGTAGCAGTTTTCATCTGTCTGGCAACCAAGGCAACACACCTTGAGGTTGTGATGAATTTGAGTACACCTGCCTTCTTGGCAGCAATTCGACGTTTTACAGCCCGGCGGGGCAAACCTTCTGATATTTATTGCGACAATGCAAAAAAAATTCGTGGAGCGATGGCTTAATTCGAGTAGCTACAGTGCGAACAGCGAATGGAGTTGATACGCGAGGTATATCTAAACTCTGCTTATTGCCAGTGGAAGTAGATCCAGAAAGAACATCAATGACCACTCGACCATGTTCCACGGCGGCCGGCAAGCCGAAGGTAGCAACCGAGATTAATGAGGTGTTCGGCGAAAGGAACCAGATACACCATTGAAGGATAACGAGCAGTCCATCTTGTCAGAGTACAACGGTGAAAAATAAACCCAGCAGGCGGTTCCAGCAAAATTGCGATGGCATGTACTCCCGAAGCCCATGGCTTCGGGCACAGTTAAGTATCGAAGTTCTAATTTTCATGTATTTCTCTGCAAAACCTTACATGCATCATATGTTGCAGATATATACCATTCAAAGACGTTGACGGCGCTGGAACCCACCAAACGATACACCACGAAGATCGAAGAAGCAACTGGAAGCAGTACAGATAGTAAGAGGATGAGAAAGATGCATATCGAAATGGCATCACTAGCAACGAGGATCGAGAGTATAAAGATGTACACAGAGCATCGACAGCGATGAACAGCTCAACACAATGAGACGGCAGCGTGAATACTACAATACGAGAAACAGCGAAATAGTAACATATTGAAATGAAGAATACAAACATACGATACAAAAATTAAAAAAATATATATATATGATTAACTCAAAATTCAGGCGACCGGTACACTAACACAAAATACGCTGAAGATAGTATATAGAATACAATGATAGCGATAACACAGATGAGACACAAAATTAATATGCAACACGAATACATAGGCACAGAACGAGGCTTAAAAGATGAGACATAGGCAGAAGCAAGTCAGTTGGAATCAAACTATTGGATCGTGAGTAGCTTACACGGATGTAATAAACGTTTTGATGTTACAAAGGTGATTGAATTTAGTTAGAGGGCATTGACCCGCAAGTGAGATGAGAAATAAAGAATCCGGCCTTCATTTGATGATTTTCATATACAGTTGCCATTTCTTCAATTTGTTATCACGTCTTCCGTACTAAGCTTTGGTAAATTTTCTGTCTCGATTTTTCAACTCTGCTGTTCTTCCTTCTGACATCTTGGTGGTTCCACGGTTCCCTTTGTCTCCAACCTGCCACCGCATCCGATCACACCCTCTCGTTTCTTAGGTAGCTTGGCTAAGCTACCGACATCATTCCATCTGCGACGACTATTTTCGAGCAAGTACACAATTTGGGACTCCAAATTGTAAAAATAACACTCCTAGTCATTTTGTATGATTCTGTGCCTCTAATGTAAGTTTTCATATTTATGTTTTTTTTTCGTTCAAGTAGCTCGCACCTCTTTAACCCGTAGATGCAGGTCGACAACCCGTCTGTCTGTATAAAGAAAATTGTTATTAAAATTGCGGCATGCTTGTAGCAGGTTATTAATTTTGATAATGTGTATGCTATTTTTTTCTAAACTGTCCCAGAACTAGCTTCCATGCCGTATTCATTTTAATGGTGCCTTACCATCCTCAGAAACCATAGCATCAGAAGTCGTCCTTCCGTTCTATTACTGGAATCGGTTCTAAACTGGTCGGTTGTCTAGTATCCATGCCGCAGCTCCTCTCCCCGACTACCAGGGCTGGTTCTTCCGGTGTGTATTCCTGTTTTCCTTTCTAAAAATAGACTCAAATCTAGGTTTCAATATTTTTCCAATAATAACAGTAACCCATAAAGTAACTTAGATTCTAATTACGTGCTGAATGTGTTGTCTTCAATCAAAAATAATATAATTTTTTATTTGTTTTGTTATGTTTAGATCACCCACGTGCTGTTTTTTGGTACTCGTTTTGTTTCCAAACTATTCCCCTTTATGCTGCAAATTTCTATCTCTCTGTTTCTTGAGGATTCCAATATTATTAATTTGTTAGTGACAGAGTTTTCATATATATGTATTTTTGCCTTTCTCATATAGAAAGGTTATGCAATCACTGTGAAAACCGACTTTTGAACCGAGGCCCGGAGGGCCGAGTGTCATATACCATTCGACTCAGTTCGTCGAGTACGCAAAATGTCTGTGTGTGTATGTGTGTGTATGTGCGTATGTGTGTATGTAACGTTTTTTTGCACTAACTTTTCTAGGAGATAGCTGAACAGATTTTCACAAACTTAGATTCAAATGAAAGGTCTTGAGATCCCATACAAAGTTCCTGAATATTATTTCGATCCAACTTCCGGTTCGAGAGTTATGGGGTAAAATGTGCAAAAAAAGAATATATATGTTTTAACTTTTCTCATAGATGGCCCGACCGATTTTCACAAACTTAGGTTCAAATGAAAGGTACTGTGGTCCCATGCGTTATTCCTGAATTTCATGCGGATTCGACTTCCGGATTTGGAAATATAGGGTGAAATGTGTTAAAAATTGTACACCATCACTGAAAATGAGGAAAAACCTTAAAATATTTTCTAAATCGACCTCAAATCTTTTCCAATTTTAAAGTTTTTATCAGTAGACGGTCAAACAAACCGATTTCGGTTATTCTTTTAAGAATCGAAGAAAATTTTTTTTTGCCTTTCTCATATAGAAAGGTTATGCAATCACTGCACAGTGGTCCAGGAAGCAAAATTAGCAGGAAACAATTGTTTACGCTTTTATTATTGGGCTTAGAAATTTGAAGTCTTCGGCACATTAGTTGCAATTAATAAACTGCGTTTTTCGGCCACAGTGGTTTTAGGGTGGTCCTAAAGCAAACTATGAATTAAAAAATTATTTCAAAATCTGAATGAGATAGAACAATGCATCCTTCCACAATAATTTAGAATAATCAATTTGAGGCAACTTTGTCGAAGATATTGGTTGTGTATCTTTAACCGTTTTTACATTAGAACGGTTTACATATCCTAAGTTAGGGTGCTTCTTAAAAAAACAGTTTTTATTCAATAACTTTTTCATTTGAATTTTCTCAATAAAGTAATGTTCTAAGAAATTCAAGAGCCTAAAATGGCGCAACTTTTGGTAGAAGAAGATTTTTTTTATACTACCTGGTTCAATAGTTATGATAGATTTTAACAAAAAAATACGCCTTTTTTAAAAAACGGTTTCCAAAAATGGCGCAACCCGAAAAAAAAATTTTCGATTGCATGTGATAGCTTATACATTTTTATATAATATGAAAAAATTTGGAAAACAGTTATTTTTCTATCTCATTTAAATCAAAATTCCGTGCAAGTATTTTTGTACTTTATCATATAATATCTAGCTTAGTAACATACTAAGGAGTGTTAGAAAAAGAATATTTCATGACAAATATTTACAATCTATTCTTTGGACATTTGTCGTACATGTAATAAGATGTAACTTTTAAATTTTTTATCTTTCTCATAAAGAAAAGTTTTACAATCACTGTGAAAACTGAGTTTTGAACAGAGGTCCATAGAGCCGAATATCATATACTAATCAAAAGTGTTTGTGTTTGTCACACTCAGTTTCAATGGGGATCTCAGAGAAACCTCCTAAATTTCATTTCATTTATATGCAATTACATGGTGAAAAGCGCCAACAAATCAATTTCCAAGTGTTTCTTATAAGTGGCCATGGAAAGGAAGGGAAAAAAAATCTAAAAAAAAAGAAAGGGAAGATAAAATCTCCACAACTCCAAAACTACTTAGTAAAATTAATTTGAACAATATGTATATTAACGAGTATCATATTACAATTTTAGATGCCGTGTATTTTCTGGAAGGAAAACTTTTTTAGTATTTTTGTTTATTTTGTTTTTCAGAGAAATGATGGGATCGGAAGTCATTAGAAGCCTTAAGAACAGATCTTCTAAATTGACCTGCCTGTTGAATTTTCTTGTATTATTCTCCCTAAATCTTCGAATGCATTTCTTTCTCGTTTCTGCTGCTTCTTCTGAGAACATTCCAATTGGAAGAATTTCATATTGTACAATAGCGACTCCATGCACGAGTAATTTGTGTACAGTTGGTGACAAAGCGTACCAACCATACAACTTGTTTTATAGCTCATGTGTACTGTTCGTATATATTCCGAAAGACACCACATGTTAATTAGACACGAAAGTTATTAACGATTTGACGGGAACTTCTTCACAAGCTTGCTTCATTTGTCGGTGATCCGTAATGAAACTTAATCTTCCAAAAGAAGCAGTAGACTCGGATGATGATCCTTCCAAATACGAGTTCGGACTCTCTCCGCTTCATGCGTATATTCGCACTATGGAGTTGCTTCTCAAGATTTCTTATCGACCAACGTGGAATGTTTCAAAGAATAATAATGCAGTGAGTCATCATGAAAAATCTATCTGTTCGGCTCTTCGAGAACAATTGGGTCTACAATCAGTGAACCTCGGCCAGGGGGAGGAAATTCAAACAGCGGTAATGTTGCGAGGCGGTTTTTTGAAGGAAGAGAAATAGTTGCTAAAATTACAGGGCTGAATCATGATTTATTGGAAAGATTTTATGTTATACTATCACTAATTAACAGCAAAATGGAGATCGATGTGGTGTTTTTCGGAATATATACGAACAGTACACATGAGCTATCAACAAGTTGTATGGTTGGTACGCTTTGTCACCAACTGTACACAAATTACTCGTGCATGGAGTCGCTATTGTACAATATGCAATTCTTCCAATTGGAATGTTCTCAGAAGAAGCAGCAGAAACGAGAAAGAAATGCATTCGAAGATTTAGGTAAAATAATACAAGAAAATTCAACAGGCAGGTCAATTTAGAAGATCTGTTCTTAAGGCTTCTAATGACTTCCGATCCCATCATTTCTCTGAAAAACAAAACAAACAAAAATACTAAAAAAGTTTTCCTTCCGGAAAATACACGGCATCTAATATTGTAATATGATACTCGTTAATATACATATTGTTCAAATTAATTTTACTAAGTAGTTTTGGAGTTTTGGAGATTTTACTAAGTAGTTTTTTTTTCTTCCTTTCCATGGCCACTTATAAGAAACACTTGGAAATTGATTTGTTGGCGCTTTTCACCATGTAATTGCATATAAATGAAATGAAATTTAGGAGATTTCTCTGAGATTCCCATTGAAACTGAGTGTGACAAACACAAACACTTTTGATTAGTATATGATATTCGGCTCTATGGACCTCTGTTCAAAACTCAGTTTTCACAGTGATTGTAAAACTTTTCTTTATGAGAAAGATAAAAAATTTAAAAGTTACATCTTATTACATGTACGACAAATGTCCAAAGAATAGATTGTAAATATTTGTCATGAAATATCCTTTTTCTAACACTCCTTAGTATGTTACTAAGCTAGATGTTATATGATAAAGTACAAAAATACTTGCACGGAATTTTGATTTAAATGAGATAGAAAAATAACTGTTTTCCAAATTTTTTCATATTATATAAAAATGTATAAGCTATCACATGAAATCGAAAAATTTTTTTTCGGGTTGCGCCATTTTTGGAAACCGTTATTTAAAAAAAAGGCGTATTTTTTTGTTAAAATCTATCATAACTATTAAACCAGGTAGCATAAAAAAATCTTCTTCCACCAAAAGTTGCGCCTTCTTAGGTTCCTGAATTTCTTAGAACATTACTTTATTGAGAAAATTCAAATGAAAAAGTTATTGAATAAAAACTGTTTTTTTTAAGAACCACCCAAACTTAGGATATGTAAACCGTTCTAATGTAAAAACGGTTAAAGATACACAACCAATATCTTCGACAAAGTTGCCTCAAATTGATTATTCTAAATTATTGTGGAAGGATGCATTGTTCTATCTCATTCAGATTTTGAAATAATTTTTTAATTCATAGTTTGCTTTAGGACCACCCTAAAACCACTATGGCCGAAAAACGCAGTTTACTAATTGCAACTAATGTGCCGAAGACTTCAAATCTCTAAGCCCAATAATAAAAGCGTAAACAATTGTTTCCTGCTAATTTTGCTTCCTGGACCACTGTGCAGTGTAGTGATTCAGAATTATTTAGCTGATCGCACTCTTCAGGTTAGATATCAGAATTGTAAATCTGAATTGCTACCCGTACGAGCAGATGTTCCGCAGGGTTTGAGCGTAGCTCCAATCTTGTATAATATTTTCACTTCTGGTCTTCCAAATCTACCCGTCTACCCGTTGGTTGTCAGAAATCGCTATACTGTGACGACACAAGTCTGTTAGCCAAAGGAAGAAATCTAAGAGTGATCCAAAGTCACCTACAAAGAAGCTTAAATATTTTCAGCGATTATCTGTCATAATGGAAAATTAAACCAAATGCAGCAAAAACGCAATTAATTATCATTTCTCATTCGCCAAGAGCTTCTTTTCTTAAACCAAACAATAATCATGTTATCAAACTGATTGGATTGGAATTGACATGGTCTGATCAAGCTAAATACTTAGGTTTAACGTATGACAAAAACTCACTTTTAAGGATCGCATTGAAAGAATCCAGGCAAAGTGTAATAAAAATATTAAATGTTTATATCCTCTTGTAAACAGAAATTCTAAGCTCTGTTTAAAGAATAAATTATCAATTTATAAACAAATTTTCCGTCCAGCCATGCTTTATGCAGGACCAATTTTGTTGAGTTGTTGTTCTACCTGAAAATGATTTTGAAGCGTCCTCCCTGGTTTAGTACAAATGAGTTACACAGACTCACAAATATAGAACCATTAGATGTTATGTCACATAATATTATGAGCAAATTCCGACAAAAATCGATGCAATCTTCAATTGAATCGATTTGCTCTTTGTATTAGTTAGTAAGTTAGTATATAAGTTCCTTTTCCCCATTACACAATACAAGTAGGTTTACAATTTTCCCTACACAAACAGCACAGAATTGCGGAAACAAATGATGCCTAAATGGTAATAACCAAATCATATATATGATAAATAATTTGATTTTTCCTCGCGCTGTGTGGTAAGAACTACTCGTATAAATTTTTGATGTCCAAGTTTGTTTGATCATTAATGAACGAGTGTTACTTTAATAACAGCTGATTTTGTTTTGGATTTAAGGGTTGATAACAGTACGCTACAGACGTAGATTTTTTTGCTATTCCACCGTTCCAAATTTTTTTTTTTTTTGAGACGGTGATGAATGTTGAAAAACCCATCTGATAATGTCTTCGAAATTTAGTTGAGAATATTCTGTGAAATTTTCAGAATGATTCATTGAGATTACCGCTCGTGTTGTATTTATCTGACTGAAGATCTGCTGAAAATAACATCGCTTGGAATGACATACCTCTACTTGTTCATCGAATATCTCATCTTTGAAGGCTTATATCTTAAATCTACCGTGATAAAGTCTAGATAATTTTATTCGTTTCGATTTCGTGGTAGTTTCTGTGAAAAAAGAGGAGAGAAGAGAAAAAAATCTACTCAGCAAGACTCCTAAAGACACCGATGCAAAGGGAATTGAGGGAGTCAGGGAGGAAGATTCAAAATCTATACGCGACCCACTGTCCTCAGACCTTAAGGTTTGCGTCGGTGACATGCCGGGCCCCGTATGTGTATTTAGTAGATCTTACAAGAACAAGCTGTCAAAGCTTCATAGTTTATTGCTAGTCAATGTTCTCTTTGCGTACGCGCACCTTATATAATTTAATTATGCATTTTTAGTTTGCGCTTGTTATAAGATAAGCCTTCCATAGCTTTGTGTTTCTAATTATCTACTTTAATATTTTGCAACAACAGAAATGAGTTTTTTAAAAAGTTTTAAATACTTCATCGCTTATGAATGTTATCTTTCTTGGTGGTCTTCTACGCGGAAGAAAGTTGGGTTTATTCGTCAGTCTGAACGTTGGTCGTTTTGTAATTTGTCGTTGTCCATTGTATTTCTTATGGTAGAATGCACTGATGACTATAGCTGAGATGAGTAATTTTGATATACATGCCGGGATAGCTGTGAGTTTGTATATTGAGCCACGATCGTTCTAAGATATGTTCTGCTGCTGATTGTAGTGTGTAGTTAGAAGTTCTTCTGTAGTTTCCATTTATTCTAGAAGGCTGATTGTTGAAGATGGGATCTGACCTTTGAAAAATATTTCTATTTTTATTGATGTTCCACCAATACTAGTGGGTGACATGCTGTGTTTACTTCTAAGCTCGCAGTCAGGATCTATGATTTATGATTTATGGTGATTGCCCTCAGGTCTTCAGCGAGATATAGTATTGTTTTTAATCTGGATAATGAAATTACCTCCATGTAACCGGTAGGAAGACAAATTGAATTGTGTGAAAGATGATTGATTTGTTTAATTGCTTTGTGTCTACTGGTGGATAAAATTACTTATAGTGTTGATGAATTGCTATTCTTGGTCGATCAATGAAAATTCTTGTCCTGTTTTTTAAAGTCTGGTATACTTTTCACCCTCAATGTGTCGCCCGGGTTGGCGTTTCAATGCATACGACACTGGTCTCAAAAACCAGTTGTCGCATATTCGAATCTTGACCTGGAAGGATTCTTAGTGTCAGTAGAATCGTAGCACTAGCCATGCAATGATTCTGTACGATATGAATCGTTGCGAAGACTGTTGAAACAGAAAGGCCAAATTTCACGAAAGGAATGTAATGCCAGGATTTTGCTTTGCTGAATGTGTCATATGTTTCCTTCGAAATAATCATGGATTTCATTTTTATTTTGTATGTGTAATTTTTTAGGTTGACTTCAAATTGGGTTTCAAATTTATCCAGTGGTACAAAACTGTCATTAGGAAGTTTTTTATTTATATGTTGGATAAATTCATGTTTTTCTTCTTAAGTGATAGGATGATTTTTAGTTCCTTATGTCTGAAGATTATGCTTTCTGTCAGTTATTCAGTCAACAAATGATCGGATAAGATTCTGGCAAAGGCGATCGTAAATCTTTGGTTTAATTTTTGTATTCTGTTCCCGTGTGGCTTTCCGGTAGTGTCAATATTCCGGAGATAACGCGTCTTGTCGACGACAAAAGATTGAGACAAAATACTAATACGTTTAGTTCTACAATGAAACGCAACGCGTGTTCTCTTTAATCCGATTATCTTAAAAACTGACAGCTTAACATACACTCAACAAAAAAGATACATTGTTAGTTTATGAATGCATACATAATATCTTGTATACCGTCGAAAGCATGACAAATCCTTTTCTCAGAGAGATTCGTTTGTTGATTCATTTTTTCACTTAGTTGATTTGAGCTATACGTGACGTCATGAATCTTTTGTTCTTCGTTCATGGGCATTCCCGTAATTTAATTTTCTACACGCAGAGAAACGGAGCATGCTTAATATAATGAAACTGTTAGTAAATTTTAAAATTTGATTTATGATGATTTCTACCTAGAATATGATTGTTTTGAACTAATTTCTCCCTTCGACATCAGCATTGTTCCCTGTTTGATTTGATTCGAAATTTTGGTCTAGTCGAATGAAACAAATATTTGTTACGACTGATTTTATTATTTAAATAAATTAACTATTTATTTAATGTCAATAAAAGTTGACTTGATGTTATCGGCAATGTCAATGTTGATTCAGTCCTGATAGACCTTTGCATCTAAAAAGATTTTGTTCAATTTTTCTTTAGCCCTATTTGTTATTATTACACAAACTAAGTTCATTGCTTAGATGAACCGTATTAGTTCTATTTCTTATAAACCAAAGCAATTCCGCGCGAATAAATCAGAACATTTTTTTCCGTTTTCTGCGCTTGTTCTAAGTAAAATTTTAACTGCTTCCTCCATTTCCTAAGGAGTTTCTTCAAAGATTCAAGCGTATGTATTGGGGGTTGAAAATATTTTTGAAGATTGCATAACACTTCATAACACATTTTCTTTACAAAAAAATATCAGTTAAAAAGATCTTGACAGGACTGATGCAGGCTTAAATAATTGGATACTAATTAAAATACCAGATTTTGATTGCATTGTGTGTGCATAATTCGATCGCCTCGCGGCAAAATTGCCAAATTTATTGGAAATTATAAATGTCAAGCAAAAGCTTGGCTTTTAAAAATTTTGAAACAAACATAAATAGAAATAAGAGGAGCCTCAAAAGTTACCTTGCAGATTAGTTTGAAAGGAATCATTTCATTCTTAGAAGCAAACAAAACTGTATGAACCAAAAGTGTTAGCTGTAAAAACTAAATTTAAGCAAAATTTATTTCAACTAAATAGTTTAAAAATTTAAAACGCTACAATTATGTATATACTTCAACTACAGTTCGTTCATTAGAAAAAAATTAAAATTGAATTTACTATTAAATTGCTTGTCAATTTCAGGAACGCATAAGTAATTTGTTATTTTTTTGTAAATTTATATATTTTTTCATAAATACGTTTATTTCTTAGGCAATATATGTTACATAAGTTTTTCTTCGCCGTGGCATTGTATTAGTCTTAAAGCACAATACATAGTGCTTTAAGACTAATACATTTCGAATATCATATTAGCATGTTGGTATTCATTAGTTAATTTAAGCACTGTTTTTATCAAGCGATTTGCTATTAAAAATTACATTAAATAAAATACATTTATATTTTACTTGATCTTATAACTATTTCAGTTTTGTTTTTGAGATAAAAAAATGGAGTAACCCGAATTTTGTATAAAGCACTTTTTAATATGTATATTTAAGTACAAAAAATGATCAGTTTTAAAAATTGAAAAGCAAAATGGCGGCTTGGTGGCATTTCCGCGAAAGTGCTGCATTTTTGACGGCCGGAAACATAAGTCAAGTAAATCTTGACCAATCGATTCAAAAATTTTACAGAATATTTTCGATAGTTATCTCCACAGAGGTACGTAGGGGTTTTTCAATTAATTGATTTTCTGTAAAATGGCAGCCCTTTGAAAATAAAACCGCATTTTTTCATCACAAAATTGTTCATAAAAAAATAGTCACAATTTTCAAAAACCCCTACGGAGATAACTATCGAGAATATTCTGTAAAATTTTTGAATCGATTGGTCAAAATTTACTTGACTTATGTTTCCAATCGTCAAAAATGCAGCACTTTCGCGGAAATGCCGCCAAGCCGCTATTTTGTTTTTCAATTTTAAAAACTGATCATTTTTTTGTACCTAAATATACATTTTAAAAAGTGCTTTATAAAAAATTCGGATTACTCCATTTTACGGATTCATAAATAATTCCCCAAAAAAGTCCTTCTCTTTTTATTTCTACAGTAATATAACCCCTTAATGAAATGATAAAGTAGTTTCATGTCGCGAATTGGGACATTGGATAGTCTACCTTAGGTACGCAAGGGATTTATTAGTTGAGATCTGACTTCACGATACTTCACGCATGTCCAAACGACATGATCAATATCGCGATAACCTTCACCACAAGCACAATGATTAGTCTCGAAAAGTCCAATTCGAAGAAGATGTGAATCTGGACATCACACGAATGAAGTCAATCTTTTAACGGAAGAACTCCCGCAAAAATTTAAGACTCAGCCTAAAGCAATTCACAAACAACGGTACTGAATTCGACCAATTTTGATAATATGAGAGTACGGGATGAGGTTGTCTTCATGATGACAACAGATCAAACGCGATCTATGATCTTTGCGATAACTTCAATATGACTATCCTGAATACCAGAGAAATAACACGGATTTCTGCACCACCCACAAGACCAAGCGCGCTGGATTTATCCTTATGCTCGACCTCGCTACGGTTGAATTGGCGATCCCCGATCCCCACGGTAGCGATCATCTACCTATCGTAGTTTCAATCGCTTGCGGATCAAGACCATCGGAGACAATCAATGTTTCGTATAATTGATTGCGAATGCGAAACCAAAACACCACGAACGAAAGCGACGAATATTAAAACCGTTGGATATTCGATTTCGCTTAAAAAGTATGTTCAGACTTTGCTCCGGAACAGAAGATCTCCCGCGCCGCGACAACAAATACAAACGAAACACCGTTTTCGATGGTAGAGTTCTCACTTGCACTCTTGTCGTGTCACAATAAAGCCCCGGGACTAGACAGAATTAAATTCAACTTGTTGAAAAATCTTCCTGACTCTGTTAAAAAGCGCTTGTGAAATTTATTCAACACGTTCCTCGAGGGTAATATTGTCCCACACGACTGGAGACAAGTGCGAGTGATCGCCATCCAAAAACCAGGAAAACCAGCCTCCGACCACAATTCGTATCGACCGATTGCTATGTTGTCTTGCATCCGGAAATTGTTTGAAAAAATAATTCTCTTTCGTCTAGACAATTGGGTCGAAACTAACGGCTTACTTTCAGATACACAATTTAATTCCCGCAGGGGCAAAGGAACGAACGATTGTCTTGCGTTGCTATCAACAGAAATTCAAATATCATTTGCTCGTAAAGACCAAATGGCGTCCGTTTTCCTAGACATCAAGGGGGCTTTTTACTCAGTTTCCATAAACATCCTATCTGAGAAGTTGCATCAGCATGGTCTTTCACCAATTTTTGTATAATCTATTGTCCGAGAAACACATGTACTTCGCGCATGGTGATTTGTCGACAATACGATTCAGTTACTTGGGTCTTCCTCAGGGCTCATGCTTAAGGTGAAATGTAGCGTCATAAAATGCGCGCAAAATTTTATCCGCTTCAGTTGAACGAACCGTCGCACAAAGCATACCAAATAAAACGGACACATAGAAGCAAGAACTTTTATCAATGATTGAGGGCAGTGGGTTTACCTCTCGTTAAATTGGATTGTAAAAAAGACTGGACGTAATGGATTTTTGAATCCTTCACACTTTGAATATATGCTAATTCAATCGTTATTGTTAGTGATTACTCTTACACTAGAGCTATAAATCATGAGTAAATATGAATGACTAACATGAGGCTAACCAACTTGTTAACCATGTATATGCCTGAGTTTAGTAGCAAGCATGGATTCTCCTTCAAAAGAACGATTGAAGACGAGATAACATTCAAGTATTTTCGATATCTTTGCCAGACCCTTCCCGCCGATGAGAAAGAATTTACGTAAAAGTATTTACTTGATCGCATGATAGAGCGCGGTCGAATTTACTTATTGAATACTTCAATGCCAATATATTCCATTCTAATTGACTTTCATTATCATCTTCGAATAATTAGAAAGTATTATTTCTGTTGTGTCAATATCATCGTAGCACTAGCCATGTAATTCGCTATCTCTGGAAGTGTCACGGAAAGTGCAATCGAAAATTTCATGCAGCCTGCGTGGGAACACAGAGAAACCACGAAGAATTATTAAGGACCTTCATTGTACCTCTCTGTATTGACTGTCAGCAGGAATTTGCCGAAGAACTGCAAATGAAAAAACTTATCCATCAACAGCAGGAATTGAACCAAACAGTCCGTGCCCAAATTGAAGCAAACCATGCTTTATTCGCACAAATAAAAAGCATGAAAGTATCACATGACGTTCTCGACAGCATGTAATCTCTTTTGCTGAAGCTAGAAAAGGACATAAAAAATTTAAACATTAATATATGCAACGCGGCCAGTAAAGTCATAAATCACATTTCATCACTTTTGAATGAACGCGACGAAACTTTTTTAGCTGACATAAAAACCGCCAACAAGCAACTGTCCACTAAGACAGAAGTAAACCTTGAAAAAGTGTTTACTTTTTTCGAAAACAAAATTGACGGCGTGCAAACAAATATTAATGAAATAAAAAGTATCGATCCACCATGCAGCTTATCATCGAAAGAATTTTTGGACGACATCAAAGCACTGTGCAATGAAGCAATAATGAAGAAAGAGCAAGTCCCTCAAGCTCATCCATGTATTGCTGAAGAAATGGGAATTAGTGCCCAGTATGCTAAACCTTCACCGGAAGAAAAAGCTGACTCAGAAGTCACGTCAGGCTGGCGCTTTATCGGCAGCAAAAAAATATGGAAATGCGACTGGAGCGAGTATGACAAAAAACGGCCCACTCGACGACTGCAAGAAAAACAAGCAGAAAAAGCAAACCTCAGACGAAAATATCGGAAGCGGAAACAGCAAAATAATACAAATTACAGTATACGCAGTAATAACAATAACTACACCAACAACAGCAAACACGACAACAACAACAACAACAACAACAACAGCAACAGCAACAACAACAGCAGCAGCAACAACAACAACGACAATAATGTGCACTACAACAGCAACTTGAACACTAATAGTAACAATACCTGCCACAACAATAACAATAATATGTCATTACAACATACCTCACCCTTGGACAAGGACTTACTAGCAGCTGCACGGGTTCAATTCTCCGGGCATCCAGGTGCAGATATTGCTTCAAAATTCATAAATTTTCGAAAAGGTGAAACAATCAACCCTTACAAAAGAACAAGAAGTATTCAAAACAACACTACTCCGGTCTTAGGAAGTAATGACATCGAAGCTGCACCATCCACTAACTATGTGAACACATCTTCTATATCACAGAACATAAATACATCTACAGTATCACAGGACATGAGTACAGACAGCCAATTCGAAATTGATCCAATGCGTCCTCCAATTGTACGTCTTACTTCACAATCTGCAAATGGCAACGAACGCTTCTTAAAAGCAAGGCTTCGTGACCCGAAAATAATGCACGTCGTCCGTCTGTATTTGTCATACATGAAAAATCAACAACCTACAGTATGCATCGAGGGTATGACACCAACTAGTATAAAAATGCTATTAGCATCAGAAGGCCTTCCAACAACACCTGACCACCTCCTACGAATCTTCATCGAAGTGCATCAGGAATATGGAATGAAACCTAAGGAAGCGCTGGCCGACCTGGACGCTTATGGGAAATATTTGACAAGTGAACGTACCCGCCGACTCCAACTAATGCGGGAAGCCGAACACAATTTTACAAGGCCGAATTTTCGGAAATAACGACGCCCTTTGACGAAGGAATAGAAACAGGAATTAGTAATGTAAGTATTCCAGAATTCTCAAAAACTTCTTCGCTTCATAGACAAAATGTGACTGAAATTTTAGTCTATTGCCAAAATTTCAACCGCATGAAAAGTCCGGCCAAAATGAAAGAAATTCATCAAAATTTAATAACCGCCTCTTTCGACGTAATCCTTGGAACTGAAAGCAGCTGGGATGAAAGTGTTAGAAGCGAAGAAGTTTTTGGAAATAATTTTAACGTATTCCGGCACGACCGAAATTTATCTCTCTGTCAGAAAAAATCTGGAGGTGGAGTCCTCATAGCCATAAACTCTTGCCTTACTTTTGAAGAAATTATTACTCCTAAAAATAAAGAATTTGAGCATGTATGGGCCAAAGTCTCAATATTGGGAGAAGAACATATTTACTGCTCTGTCTACTTCCCACCCGAAAATGCGAACAAATTCTCCTTTGAATTATTCTTTCAATCTTTAGACACAATTATTTCGAATATGGAACCTGAAGTAAAGCTTCATATTTTTGGCGACTTCAATCAACGTAATGCGGACTTCATTTCTGACATTGAAAATAAATCAATCTTACTTCCAGTCGTGGGAGAAAACGAAACATTGCACTACTTTTTCGACAAAATTTCTAATTTTGGCCTACATCAAGTGAACTCCGTAAAAAATCAACAAAACGCATATTTAGACCTTCTTTTCACAAATTGCACAGAAGACTTTTGTGTGAATGCATCAAACCTGCCATTATGGAAAAATGAAGCATTTCACACCGCAATTGAATATTCATTATTTACACACAATGCATCCCTTCCCTATGACTTGGAGTATGAGGAAGTGCCGGAATACAATAAAATTGACTTTGAAGTAGTCAAGTGTAGACTAAGTATAATAAATTGGCGGAACATACTGAGTACAGAAGGAAATGTCGACGTCGAAGTAAACAAATTTTATCACATTATAAACAAAATATTAGCCGAAACTTTGCCTATGAAAAGAAGAAGAAAAAATCATAACAGCAAATTACCTGTATGGTTCAATTCACAACTAAAACATTTGAAAAATAGGAAACAAAAAGCACACAAAACTTACAAACAAGAAAAAAGTGACGCTCATCTTCAAAATTACTTAAATCTATGCAATCAACTTAAAATAGCCATTAACACAGCACATGAAGAATATAACCGCAAAATTGAAAACGAAATAAAGACTTGCCCTAAGAACTTTTTTAACTACACAAAAACTAAACTAAAAAGCAACAATTTTCCATCTCAAATGCACCTCGACGAACATGTAGGGAAAAATAGTACAGAAATCATCAATCACTTTGCAAATTTTTTTCAAAAAGTATATACATCTTATTCAGAAACTGAACGTGACCGTGAATACTTCTCTTTCATTCCTGCATTTTCCAACTCCATCTCTGTAAACTATCTATCAGAACATAACATTTCGACAGCACTGAAAAACTTAGACGCCTCAAAAGGGCCTGGACCTGACAGTTTACCACCAATATTTTTAAAAAATCTTGCTGAAGAACTTACACTACCACTACAACTACTTTTTAACCTATCACTTAATAAATGTACTTTTCCTAAAGCATGGAAATCTTCCTTTCTTGTACCAATATTTAAATCTGGTGCAAAATCTAACATTCGGAACTACCGTGGAATAGCCATTATCTGATGCATTCCAAAATTATTTGAAAAAATTGTAAATGAAAAACTTTTTCATCAACTTAAAAATGTAATAACAAACAAACAACATGGCTTTTTTAAAGGCCGCTCAACAACAACAAATCTCTTAGAATTTATGACATTCACTCTGAATGCAATGGACGCCGGAAACTACGTAGAAACTCTTTACACTGACTTTAGCACAAACTTCTACTTCTACACAAACTACAAAAATATGGCATAAAACATACTCTTCTGGAATGGCTCAAATCATACTTAACGAATCGTGTACAGATAGTCCGCTTCCAAAACATTCTGTCTGAACCAATTAATGTAACTTCTGGCGTACCTCAGGGTTCTAACTTAGGGCCTCTCCTTTTCATTTTACATATAAACGACATTTCCTTCATACTCAAAAATCTGAAAGTGCTTATATATGCAGACGACATGAAACTCTTCATGGAAATTAAAAATATCAACGACGCTGTAATATTCCAGAACGAAATCAATCTATTCCACATTTGGTGCTGCAAAAGTCTACTCCAACTCAATGTAAAAAAATGTAACTCAATAACTTTCAGTAGGAAAAATGAAACTATATCTATAAACATACATCTAGGAAATCAACTTGTAGGAAAATGTAAAATTGTAAGAGATTTAGGCGTAATCTTAGACTCCAAGCTCACTTTTGTGGAACACTACAATACCATAATCAATAAAGCTAATAGCATGCTGGGCTTTATTAAACGCTTCAGTCATAACTTTCAGGACCCATACACAATTAAATTATTATACACTACATATGTCAGACCTATTTTGGAATATTGCAGCCTAGTATGGAATCCATACAATATTATTCACGAAGAACGCATCGAATCTATTCAAAAACAATTTCTTTTATATGCACTTCGTAAATTAAACTGGACAGCATTTCCTCTACCATCATATGAAGCACGCTGCATGCTCATCAATATACAAACACTTAAAGAACGCCGCGACTTTGCAATGCTTTATTTTATCAGCGACATTATTTCTCAACGCATTCAATCAGCTCCATTATTATCGCAATTAAATTTTTATATACCTAGCCGTCAATTACGTTCCAGGAAATTATTTTTAGAAAAACAAGCTGGAACAAATTATGCAAAATACAGTCCAGTCAATCGAATAATGCGCCATTGCAATCAATACTGCGAACATCTTGACCTTACTATGTCCAAAAATCAAAACAAATCTCAGCTTTGTCGTAGAAATAATGCGTAGTATCATAAATCAAATAAACATAGATTTCTCACTGTACGGTGACACTAACAGCACCTCTAGTGACAAACGGGTGTACTTTTTCCATTAGCTACTGTGGTTGTGTTAAATGCGCAGGCAACTTTTTGCATGCATTTTAGGAGCATTTACGCACCCATTCTCCACCAGACGGTGCTTTTGGTGTCACGGGTTGCTCAACTACATTACTATTACACTGGGAAATCTATGTTTATTTGATTTATGGTAGTATGTAAGTGAACATTGTAAACAATTTATATGTAGTCTACATTTGCTTGACGAAATAAATAAATAAATAAAATCGAAGCTATGTTATGAGTCGGCTGCGAAGTCTGTTAAAACAGAAATGCCAAATTTCTCAAACGGAATGTAATTCCAAGACATTCACACCCAGACATTTTCCTGGTGTGGATTCAGTATTCTCCCAATACGGTTCCGCTACTGCTTGGCTGAGAAGTCTGTTGAAACAAATGGTCATATTCAAAATAAATGTAATACCAACACTTTGCTTTGCATGACGACGTTTATTCGAGTTGTTTATTATTATTGTTTGTATCACAGGTTAATGAACGATTATACTTGTATTCATTTCATTCAGTAGCTTGTCAATGATGAAGCTATAGTTTTGCTATAAAAATTGCTACAATCTAAAATAATACCTGTTATACGATATTACACAGCCAAGCTTTATAGCTTCAGCAATATCAATGCATTGAACTCAAAAGAATAGGACATTATTAACATTATAAATGACAGTTACTTAGAAAATAAACGATTTCCTACAATACCCATTTTATTGTATTCAACTCGGTTTTATTTCAACACAAAACTCAATGCTGCATAAATTCGCGTCATTACTTTATATGTAATTTTTGCTCACGATATAATGCCACCGTGCCCACCATGCATTTCTCACACCACCTTAATACGAAACAGCAGCGCGCAAGCGATAAAAAAATGCGGAATAGTTTATGCAAACTTTTTCAAATTTCGGTTGTTTTAGCTAATATTTTATGATTTTGAGTTGCATTTTCAGATTCTTTGTGAAATTCTGCTACAAACACTACTTTTCAGTTCTAAAATCATCCCCGTGGAACGGAACAGTAACTATTTATACACTTCAAAAACCAATTACGGCTCGGCAAAGCAAAATTTCAAAATTCTAAGAATTATTAGTTATGATAAATTTGATTTCGAGAACTTTTTGGTTTTTTGAAAATCGGTCTAGTTTTTAAATAATTGATCAAAACCCCGATTTTCGCATTCCGCTACATTTCACCTTATACAATTTTTACGTAAGCAATATCGATGAATGTATCAACACATCTTGCACGCTAAGACAACTTGCAGACGACAGCGTTGTGTCCATTATAGGACCCAAATCTGCCGATCTCCAACGACCATTACAAGATACCCTCGACAACTTGTCGACATGGGCTCTTCAAATGAGTATCGAGTTCTCTACGGAGAAAACTGAGCTGGTTGTATTTTCGAGGAAGCGAGAACCAGCACAATTACAGCTTCAACTAAGGGGTGAAACCATAGCTCAGGTCTTCAAATTCAAATATCTCGGGGTCTGGTTCGACTTCAAAGGCACCTGGAGATGTCACATTAGGTATCTGAAACAAAAATGCCAACAAAGATACAATTTTCTTCGTACAATAACCGGATGAATCAACTTTCGTCGTACAATAATAGGATGAGCCTCGAAGTGTTGGCGGGCGTCTTACCGTTGAAAAATCGATGGTGATTCAAAACTTCGAAAGGCTTCTCATATACCAGAACCTTAAACACATTAATATACAAGTGTAGCCCGTAGGATCCTCTCTCTTGTCGAGGCTAAGAATAATCTTCACCTACATGTTCGAGAAAAGCATTCGCCCGATTCTCCCAATCCCTCGCCTGCCCACCGTCTCTTTCGAAAATAACAAGATCTTTTTGTTGTCACTAACTACTTCGTTCCCTCTTCCTCCGTTTCTCCACCATCTCGATGTCAACTAATTAGATCTTTGTCGTTTTTAGTCATTCGTTCCCATACCCCCTTTTTTCACTCCGTTTTCCACAAAATTACTTCTCCATGTTTCTTTCAATCTCTTAGGCAACATCACCATCATCGTCCACAGAAAACTGCTCCATTCGATGACCAACATGCGGGCCACCCGCCGGGTACCCGTGGCCTGGGGGTGGTTCTCGCGGATATGTACGTATGATATGTTGATATGTAGAATGTGGAAGACACTCATGTTATATTCAATCCACCGACCATTGCCGATCGCCAGCTGCAAGCTGAATCTGCAAGAATTGACCATTGCTACCGCAATACGTCACTACCCTAATGATAATACCCTAGTTTTAAGTTAGTCGTTAATCAAGATTAGAAAATACCCTTGGCATCTTAGAACTTAATCAGTGTGCCTTTAAATGTATGATTATTGAATAAAAAAAACTATGCAACAAAGTTTTAAATGAATCAAGTGTTGGTATAATTCTTCGACAATTCCACTGCAGGACAGTGATTGAATCATTTGCGGCGAATAAAAAATTATTCATCAAATGACACAAAACCTGAGAGAACTGGCCATTGAACTTATAACTGTTTCAAATAAGTTGTAGCTATTGGAAGGAATGCCGTTATGATGGTCTTCAGAGGTTTTGAAATATTGAAAGCAGCGAAAATCCATTCTACAATTTCTGAAAACTTCAGTAATCCTGTTGGTGAATGTGAAACGGAGCCCACTGGATTATTGTCTTTTTGTCTTTTATTGTGCTGGTTCCTGAATTGGCTTTTTATATTTATTTTATATTGGCTTTTTATATTTTATGTAAGTTTGGGTGTCTTTTTAGGTACTTCTTCCTCTTAACAGAACCTTGAGGAGTGACTCACTATTTTCATCAGAGTCAGATTCCTCTCGCTCTAGATTTGAAGAACCGTTCACTGTTTCGAGTGGAGGGACATCAATAATTGTTTTAAGCATTTCTGTATATGTGCGTTTAGACCGTGCTTTTAAAGAAAATTTAATTTTGTCTTTACGCAACTTAAATGCAGCGCATACTGAGATATCATGAGGACTCTCCCCGCAATAATCATATTTTTCAATAACTTTATCACAAAGATTATCTCTATGGGGCCCTTGACATTTGATACATTTAGACTTCTATTACAATAAGTAGCTGTATGTCGGAATTTTTTACAGTTCGTGTAATTGATAACATGCGGTACGAAAAACCGGACAGGAAGACGAATTTTATCGATGTAGACATGGCTAGGCAACGCATATCCGGCAAATGTTACTCGAAACTAATACAATAGACAATAGATGCTGAGTACAATTGTTTGCACTCGAGTATCTTAACTCCCTCAAGCATGGAGTTTATTACCAACTTCACTTTCACGTAAATCATCGGCTGTCAGACTGGCAACACCGTCAATTTCTACCTCCTTCGATGAAATGCAAACTCTATAATAAGCAAATAATTCAAAGGTTACAATTTCGTTCGCCTGGTTCAAATAGTTAACAACAACTCGAATTTTATCTCTATTAACTTTAGGGATTTCTACAAGTTCAGAAAAATTTGATGTCAATTCCTTTGTAATTCGCATCAAATTTAATACCTTTTCTTTTTTTTCGAAAATAGACTATCCATGGCCCAGTGGTACCCGCTGGATAATGTTTAGCCCTTGGAGTATTAAAGATCTGACTAGTATCCGGAATCGGATTCGGATGATCTTCCATGAGATCATCCGTTACATGAACTGTTTTTTTTTTGTAAATTAATAATATCGAAATGAAAATTTTTGTATAGTAAAAATTTCAGTTATAAGATAAATAAAAAAAATTAAATTAAATTAAATCTATTTTGTTGCTGTTGCTGTCTTCCTCTATAGTAAAGAACGATGTGAAGCTCATCCAACGATTTCCAATTGGCAGTCTTTTGGTATCGTTTTCTGCTATCTCAGTTACTCTGCCGTCGTTGTGGTCACCACTGAACTTGGTGTGCTGCCTGTACGTGACCCCAGGTGAAGTGCTATTGCTCTTGGTGGCGATCAAATGTGTTGCTTGCAGTGTAGCACCTCACGATATATGTCATCCCTTTCGATCCTACGCAGCGTACAAATTCAGGAACCTGTTAGGTCAGCACTGGATTGCTGTGCCTTTGCACCCCTTCGTCTTCGCACATTCATGCGATGGTACTTCTGTGATTCGTCACTTCTATGCGCTCGCTCCTCTGTGTCTCTACACTTCTGTGCGTAAGAACGGGATAGCCTTCGTTGATAGCTTTCCAGTCGGGAAACGCCCCGAATATTGCCTTGGCGATTAGCACCACCAGTTTTAACTACCTGGAGCCGTTAACTCACAAGCCAGTATAAACGAAACACAACCTTTTCGCTTGAATGGTTTTTACTGAATGAGAAATTTATATTTATTAAAAGAATTAGGGTAACAGAGCTATTTTATCATCTTCATATATTTTGGCCTAAATAACAAACTGTATGGATTTCATCGATGTTAAGCGACCCATGTTGCATCAATTTGAAGATAATCACATTCAATTACTTATTGCGGAAGGCTTTTTCAAAGATATTACAACTTTGATGGTTATTTCTACAAAGTGGAAAAAACAAAATCAATCCTAAAGCGGGCCAAAATACCTCTGTTATCCTACATATCGTTGTTCTATAGAGGTGGTTAAATCGATGAATGTCATGCGATCCATACTTCTTCAACAGCGATCGATTCTTCTTTTCAGTGGTTTTGATATTCACGCAAATACTGTTAATAAATTTTGCGTCTTCGGTCGGCGATACATCAGTAGTAATTTCAATACTCCAGACACCTGAATTCCGAAGACAAGTTTTAGTTATATTATATGGACTTTAGTTTTCATCCGGAAGATTTTTTAACGATAATAGTGCTGCTGTCGTCACGAATATTTTAGCCCACATGTTTGGTTTAGCTTTTATTACTTGTTTTCTTGGTCTGTATCAGTTTTATGTTTTTCGGTTTACTGTTTTACAAAATCTATGTCCATATTTCACCTGTCATATTTGCTATTGAAGCTGAAGTCTGGTTGCTTTCTTCATCGCTTGTCGTAAATTCCTGTATACACTCAACGAAGTTGGACGTTTCTCCCTCGACACCGAATTTGGTTAATATCACCGTAGGTCGTATAAGTTTTGTGCTTTATGTTTGTACGAAAGCGGACCTAGTGCTTTTGAAGCTGAAGTCTGGTTGCTTTCTTCACCGCTTGTCGTAAATTCCTGTATACACTCAACGAAGTTGGACGTTTCTCGCACGACACTTAATTTTGTTAATTTCACCGTAGGTCGTATAAGTTTTGTGCTTTATAGTTGTACAAATTTTTCTCTTTTATTTAATTTGAGGAGGTATTCGGTGCTCCATCTATCCCCAAAAGTGGTCCTTGTATACATAATTCATCAGCAATCTTATCCAGAATGAGACTGTTCGAATATCCACAGTGAATGTATCTCACTGTTTACCTTGCACGTGAATAGTTATAGGAAGGATTTTGTAATAGACATTGTTTCTCCTGACGGTGTGTATTCGTGCGTGTAGTTTCTTCATCTTGGTTATGAGAAATATCTGGATAGGTAGATGCTGCGCTTGTTTCATTAGTATCGCAAAAGTCATATCTTCAACTTCGAAACCAAACGTCTCGTTCCAAAATTCAGCGGTTCGAAGTGCTGGAGTAGTTTATACTTACGCCAGTTGACAGTGGCACTACGAACGGAAGAGCAGCTTAGGACAGCTAATCTTGAAAATGACTGGGGGAGACCCGTTCTGCCATAGGTAGCACTGCATCAGCAACATTTGATACGGTGGCTCCGAACGTAATAAATGACTGGTACGACGACAAATGTGAACAGTTAGAGGCCAAGAATAATGCAGTTTGGGTGAGCAAGCTGCAACACCGGACGAGAGCAAACGAGGAGCGATACAGTTTTACGAGAAGGTGAACCGTTCGCGCAAAGGCCATATGCTACAGGCCGATATGGACACCAACGAGAATCTTCATACGAACGACTGTGAGGTGATTGAAAGGTTATTATTATTTTACTTAGTCTTCGATAATCGCACAGACACCTAATTACTAATTCTTAATCTAAACATATTTTTGGACACATTGAAATCAAATTTATCGTAAACTTCGTTAAAAAGACGGCAACATACATAAAAAGGGTTGTTTTGTCCATATTGAGAGCGATGGATTGGCAGCCGTAGAAATTGCACACGTCGAGTTCGTCGTAATGGAGCAGAGAACGGCAATTTTCCTAACAGCTCTGCGCAGTCAATGCTGTTATCTATTATATCGAATATCAGGAGCCGCTGCAAGACCTGTCTCTGGCTTTCCAGTGTTGGTAGAATGATGAAGCTCCTTTGCACGATCTTCTGATATGGACACTATGGAACGGTGCCCATACCGGAACGGCATATTCTAAAATACGGCGAACAACTGAACAGTACAAAGTTTTCAGGCAATAGATGTCGAACGACTGAACGGATGAAACC
This sequence comes from Malaya genurostris, assembly GCF_030247185.1. Lineage (NCBI taxonomy): Eukaryota > Metazoa > Arthropoda > Insecta > Diptera > Culicidae > Malaya > Malaya genurostris. The sequence goes on along the minus strand of NC_080572.1, from coordinate 139,559,271 downwards.
CAACATGGAAAAGGCCTTCGCGGTGATCAGTACGACGTGTTCCGAGAAGCGTAGTTTGTTATCCAAATAGACTCCAAGATCCTTTATTATAGTGACTCGTTCAATACTTGTTGTTGAAATTTTATAGTCGAAGTACGTAAACGAGAAAATGTGACAGCATTACATTTACGAATGTTGATGCCCATGCCATTGATATTGCACCAGTCGATAAGTGTTTCAATATCAGATTGCAGTGCGTAACAATCCAGTGTAGATATAATACTGCGGAAAATCTTCAAATCCTCCGCGTATAATGATTTTGCGGATTTTATCACCTTGCAGAGATCGTTGATAAATAGAACGAATATTAACGGACCAAGATGGCTTCCTTGTGGTACGCCCGAAGATATATCGAACGATGACGATGTTATGTTTCCTATACGTACGAAAGCGTTGCGTCCAGTTAAGTATGTCCAAATTCACTGAGTAAGATAATCTGGAAATTCGAGTTTTTTATATTTTTCAACAGCAAGACGGTGAGGGACTTTGTCGAATGCTTTTGATAAGTCGACGTAGATGGCATCCACTTGCTGCCGTTTCTGCATTTTCTCGATTAAACTCGAAACGTCGCACATCAAATTTGTCCAGCACCTTTCGAGGCATCAATCGTCAACAGCTTTCCAGTGACGTCTTGGAGACCAAAAACTAAGCGTGATATGTCCAGGTTGTAATGGGCCAAACCACTCAAGAACGGTTCTGACAAAGGCGGTGAGTTGTTACTTAACACACTTTGAAAGAAGGACTAGAATAGGTTAGCAGTGCCTAGTGATGTTTCAGCAGATTCACCATTGTAGCATACGTTTATAGGTATACCATTCGATTTTTTGCGGCTAGTGATGTAGTTCCAAAATACTGTTGGATTATCCTTCACATTGCCTTCGATTTGCTGTATGTAATTGCGAAAACAAGACACATGAAAAGAGTTATATTGACGTTCTATTTCACGATATTCGGCTTTGTGCCGTGGGGATTTAGTTTTAAAATAACGGTTTTTCGCTTTCTGCAATCGGTTGCGCAAATGTTGAAGTTCAGAATTCCACCACGGTTGGTTGAATTTTTTCCAACGAAAACGTTATTTAATTGGTACATTATTTCCAATGATTTCGCACAATTTTGAATACAATAATGAAACGGCATCATCGATAGTGTCACCTCGAATAATTTCAGCCCTCAACTTCGGAGATCATTTCGTTCAGATTAGAATAGTCAGTCCTACTGAAATCATAAGTTGTTTCGTTTTGGTCTCAGACACGAGCATCTGCGAACTGTAGGTGAAGCAAAAATGGGTTATGGTGACGGTCGACTTTCATCAGTGGCATAGGTGGTTCAAGCAAATCAATCAACGCAGGATCATTGGTAAACGCTAGATCTAATAATCGACCATTAGCGTTTATGAAATTGTTGATCTGTAACAACTTTTCAACTAAGACAATTTCATGTTCCGATGAAGCATTAACTGGCAACAGTGAATTGGTATCTTTTCGAACTGGCAATCTAAGTGAGGCAAGTTGTAGTCACCCATAACAACAATAACATCATTTTCGGCTGCATGTGTGAAGAGACCGTTAACACAAGAGAAGTGCGCTTGGTACGATGCAACGTCTGAGTTCGGTGGAAGATAGATTGTGCAGATGCAAAGAGAGAAAATTTTTAGTTTTATTCGAACGGTCGCTTGTTCTAGCTGCTGGCTGTTTTCTATTGTGACGGAGGAGCTATTCAGTTCTCTTTTTACATCGATTAACACTCCGCCACCTCGTTGAAATGAACTGGTATCAGAACTTCGATCACATCGATATAAATAGTAGTTTTTGGTGATTTCACTGTTTGTGATATTTTCATGCAGCCATGTTTCCGTTAGTACTACGACGTCGTAATCGCACTCTGTGAGTGCTAAAAACAGATCGTTTGTTTTCGTGCGAAGACCTCTTACGTTCTGGTAGTAAAGTGTAAATGAGTATGGGGCGTAAACGGACGGTGGTTCGTCAACGGACTCGATACTTCGGTTTCGAACGGGAATTAAGCTGTGAATCCGGTTGGGGTTTGTTCGTAGCGGCGACCTATTGGTTGACTGCTGATTCACTCTGTGACGGTTGAAAGCGAAAAGAAGTGCGTGTCGTTGTTTTGCGATCAAAATCAAATTGTCGGAACGTGATTCCCTTTTGCCATGTCTCCGCTAATAATGCCGTATCTTTGTACTGCAGACCGATTCCCACTTTAAACGAGACAAAAGTTAGCTCATAGAGACTTTTGCCTTTCGGAACTAACTTTGTTACGTTTATAGTATCGTCGATGTTGAGGTTATGCTTTACTAAGTCAGTTAGCTGCTCAGTAGTGGCTTCGGGTGCAAAACCAGAAAGATACATCCAAAAATGTTCACTCTCAGACAGTTTTGCAGCAAGGGGGACTGTAACACCCGGTACCGTATCCGTTATACCGACAAATTCACGGTTCGAACTCGAACTACTTTCCACAGCATCCAGCAGTCGCCGTTTTTTTCTAACAATTTGGCCAGTGGTGGTATCAAAAATTCGATGTGGTGTTACTTACGGTCGATTTAGAATTTGGTTTATTTTTGCTGTGTTTTGTTCTATCTCCCTTTTCAGCTCCTGCATCGTTTTAAGATGTTTATCATTTATTGACTGCTGGGCCGAATTGGTTGATAATATTGCGTTACGAAATGTTGCGTGCATGTGCATGTTGGTTTTAGATCCAGTGCATGTTGGTTTTAGAGACGATTAAGTCTCTTTCGACCGTGGAAAGTTTAGCGCACTTCAGGTGGAAAGATGAGCGACAGAAACCTCGGCAAATAATTTTATCTTCCACATTCAATTAACAAGCACTAGCGTTACACAACAATACGACCTCCATTGTGTTTTCGTAGCCAAGAGCACCTTCGTATGAAACGATGATTTTTTTCCGAAAAAACAGCAAAATATGTTCACGACACTATTCAGCTTGAAGTAGATACGTTGAAGAAATCGGTTTTATTGACGAAATAAATCTAACGATGACTCGGATATACGAAAGCAAGCGAAAAACCTGTTTTAATCCTCCTAGTGGTGTAATGATGCCTTTCTCATGTACATATAATATTGTGGTGGAAATTTTTTTACGTTTTTTGTTTCGCCGGTTTAAGTGACGGTGTACAATATTGAACACACTTTACCCTATAACTCCGGAACCGAAAGTCGGATCTGAATGAAATTCAGGAATTCCGTATGAAACCGGAAGACCTTTCATTTGAATCTAAGTTTGTGGAAATCGGTCAAACCATCGCTGAAAAAATTAGTGAGATCTATTTCCGGTACCTCCGGAACCGGATACCGGGAACCAGGATAGCCGGAAATGGTTTGTTTAGTTGCCTACTGATAATGACTATCGATTTGTGTAGTTTTGAGACCAGTTTAGAAATGGTAGCACTGCTCTCCATTATGCCTTTATAAAAGTTTTTTTTTCAGATCCACCATTATTATATCATAAAGAATTATATTGGTTATTTGTTAACCCTTTCACGACCAGAAGATGTGCAGGACAAAATATGTCAGTACAAGACAATATTTTAGCTATTGGGGGTGTAAATTAAGAGAATATCACCAGAAAAACATACCACGGTGTATAAGTTTCCTATAATTTCATGGAAAATATTTTTCCCTACACGGAAAGACCGAAATCAGCATTTTGGCGAGAAAATGAGTTGAATTTATGATTTAAGTTAGTTATTTTGTAAGACAACTAAAAAATCTTACTTTTGCTAATTTAGATTTTGTAATTCTCATTTTCTTAATAATAATAAAATATTTGTTAAAATGGCTATTTTTTTAGCTAAGTTCACTAATTAAACGTGCTGTCATTTCTTAGCTAAGGCACACTTAATTTTCATTCAACTAATTTTTTTTGTTGAATTAGAGAAATAAAACGTTGTTTTCAACCAACATAAATGGTTGAATTGGCTTCTGAAATTTGCAGCTATATGGCGCACTGTCACCGAAAAAAACGTTAACACCGTAATGACTACTAGCCACTAGATGGCGCACTACTACCGAAAAAAATTTCAGTCGCGGTTGTCTTTTCTATATGGGCAGGTATAAATACGATGTTGTATTGGAGAAAAAGACATAAACGAAGCATAAACTTCTTTTTGATATGTTTACGTTTCGTCTTTGACTCATCAGTGCATAGCAGTTCAAATTGAACTGCTTTATGCAAAACTCGGCAGTTCAATTTGAACCGCTAAGCAGACGTAAAGTTTCTGCTACTTACAGAAAACTTGTTTTCTTTGCATCGAAATGCTATGCCTATACTGACGTGCCGAACGAAAACGTATTTATATATATATATATATATATATATATATATATATATATATATATATATATATATATATATATATATATATATATATATATATATATATATATATATATATATATATATATATATATATATATATATATATATATATATATATATATATATATATATATATATACCCAAGTAGCACGTTAAGTTGCTGTCCTGTATTTTTCTACTTATTGTACAATTTATCAATTTAGTTTATATTACTATTCTGGTGACTGTTCTGTTATGGAAAAAGCGCAATTTTTCTTTGTTGTGCAACATATGTTTAAATTCTTCCCTTGTTACGAACATTTATTCACAATTATTGTGCAACTAATACAAAAACTCATGCATCGATCCCATCACAAAGGCAGTAATAAAATCAGCGAAAAAACAATTGTGAAACTCATGGATACTACTTCGTAATGTAAACAAGAATTGAATTGATGTTTTCAAAAACATAGCAAACATAATTTCTAATGAATATGTTTCACATTTAATTTTCTATACAACTGCTCGTAAGACAAACATGGAACTTTAAAAATATTCTGCACATGAATAAATGGTAATACTTCATATTGCAGAATTGATCTTTTATGTTTTAGTAAATATAAAATCGACAACGAACTGCATTTTTATGGTGAAACATGTCTTCGTACGCATGAAATTTTCAAGCGCCTTTGAATGTACGTGTTTTGATGATTGCACATCAATTTCTTTGGGAATAACAATCTATTTTTTTTAAAGAATATGATCGGAATAGTGTTCAAAATATGTATAAGAAAGCTATCAAACATTCATACACCTTTTCAGACGATTTTAATCATATTGATGTTTTAATTAATCCGAAAAATCTTGGAATGAATTTTTCTTCAATATTTTCCATTATGGCATCGAGGGTAACAGTGTGTCGAAAAGAAAATGGTTCACCCAACGTAATGATTTACTTTACCTAAATAAATGGAAATATAAACATGTAAATATTGAAAAGAGAAATTTTGGTTTTTATTTTTATCAAACTAGTTGACTTAAACAACAATACAGTTTAGTTATTCATCTTAGTGAACCCGACATTTGTGATACGCACTGTAGGTATTGTTTTGGTGAGTCCATGTGCTTTAGTTGCAAAAACAAGTTGCTCAAGCGGTAATATATAACTATCAGAGTAACTATGATGAGCTCAACATTTCGTTCAATATCTTTGAAAGTGATGTCAGGTCTGTGCATTTTTTCGCGAGATGAAAACCGAATACAAATTATCTGATTTGATTTTTGTTTTCATTGCGTATGTAATACTGTATTTCTGAAACTTTTATGATAATATTCTCATGTCGCCAAGTTTTGCGTTCATTTCAAGCTGATAAATCTGATACAACTTATTTGCAATTTTTTCGAATTGTTTTTCTTAAAATGAAGAAAACTGCACACACTGCACACACACCTAAAATTTCATGAGGCAGCCGAGACTATGCGGACTCGGCAGCAAAATAGTTTTTAGTGTGAAGTTTTCAATTCGGCTTATCATGTTTTGCCTTGCGGAGAGCATATATCCACTAATTTTTTCTTCACTCGAGATAAAGAGCCATTTCGGCACATATTGTGTCCAATGCCAATTATGACAGCCATTTGGAAAATGTTTGATAAGTTGAACAATTGTTTTAGTTACTTCGTTTTCACGTGACGATGTATTTTTTGCAGAGCTTCTATAACTGCTAGTGCAACGTGGGCAAGTTAATGATTTGCTGCACAATTGTTTTGGATGCACCTTAAATTGTTCTGTAGTGATTTTTTCGGTAGTATTGTAAAACTTAACAGTGATAAGTTGCACAACCGATTTTAATATATTTAAAAATCTTCCTCAACTTATCTAACATAAAAAACAGTTCTAAAACAGTTGTAGAACCTCTAGAAATTTCAATAAGTTACATTTGCTACTTGGATATATATATATATATATATATATATATATATATATATATATATATATATATATATATATATATATATATATATATATATATATATATATATATATATATATATATATATATATATATATATATATATATATATATATATATATATATATATATATATATATATATATATATATCTATATATATATATATATATATATATATATATATATATATATATATATATATATATATATATATATATATATATATATACGGTTTAGAAATTTATACACACATTATTTTGCCAAAATTCGTTTTTATTATTCAACATAATTGCCATCAGAGGCGATACAGCGATTATAGCGATCTTCCAACTTTTCGATACCATTTTTGTAGCACGATTTGTCCTTTGCCTCAAAATAGGCCTCAGTTTCAGCGATTACCTCTTCATTGCTTCTAAATTTTTTACCAGTGAGCATTCTCTTGAGGTCTGCTAACAGGATAAAGTCACTGGGGGCCAAATCTGGAGAATACGGTGGATGAGGGAGCAATTTGAAGCCCAATTCGTTCAATTTCAGCATGGTTTTCATCGACTTGTGACACGGTGCATTGTCTTGATGAAACAAAACTTTTTTCTCCTTCAAATGAGGCCGTTTTTTTTTTAAATTTCCTTCAAACGCTCTAATAACGCTATATAATAGTCACTGTTGATGGTTTTTCCCTTTTCAAGGCAGTCGATGAAAATTATACCATGCAAATCCCACAATACAGACGCCATAACCTTACCGGCCGATTGTTGAGTCTTTCCACGCTTTGGGTTCGGTTCATCGAGTGCAGTCCACTCAGCTGACTGTCGATTGGACTCCGGAGTGAAGTGATGGAGCCATGTTTCGTCCATTGTTATATATCGACGAAAAAAATCGGTTTTATTTCGATATAACAGCTTCAAACACTGCTCAGAATCATCAATTCGTTGTTGTTTTTGATCGATTGTGAGCTCACGCGGCACCCATTTTGCACAAAGCTTTCTCATATCCAAATATTCGTGAATAATATGTCCAACACGTTCCTTTAATATCTTTAGGGTGTCAGCTATCTCGATCAACTTCACTTTACGGTCATTTTGTAGATTTTTTCATTTTGTAGATTTTTTCACTTTTTTAATCGGTAACAGCATTTTTTGGACGTCCACTGCGTTCATCGTCTTCGGTGCTCATATGACCAGTACGAAATTTTGCAAACCACTTACGAATTGTTGCTTCGCCCGGTGCAGAGTCTGGATAACACTCATCAAGCCATTTTTTTGGTATCGGCGGTACTTTTTTTCATCAAAAAGTAGTGTTTCATCAACACACGAAATTGAATTTATTCAATTTTTTTCACAATAACAAAAGTAGCTTCACTCAAAATGCAATATCTCACAAACTAATAATCAGACAGCCGCCAAATTTATACACGTATTTTTTGAAGGTTGGTACTAACTGAAAATGGTATGGATTTAATTCTAGTGGCGCCCTCTCATAGAAACGATACGAACTTTTCAGCCGATCTGTTATATCGTAACACATGCGAAAAACATTTAAACAATTTGCAAGCAGTTTCAACAAGACTGTCCTTTTTAGCTTTGATTGTATTGTTTTAATTTGATACGTCTCATGAGTTTTTGGCAAATAGACTTGTTAATAAAATCAATTTAATTTTTGTTTTCTTTGTACTGTCCTTCAGCAATGATGGTAATAGATAAATAGAAACAAATTTTCTGATTTTAATGACAAAATTAGTTGTCTATGAGAACTTCGTGATGGATTGAAATATTGCTGGCTCATGTCCAGGATATTCGCCAACTAAACTAATTTAATTTATTGCTTTAATTCCTTTTATTTTATCATCAGGATAGTAAAATAAATAGTTAGCTATGGCATTCTACGAAACGATTTCATGTACTTGTGGACGTTGCATATAACTCATTTCTTATGTGTTCTATTTTCTATACGTCATTTTGCACAAACTTTTTCAGTGCAATAAAGATTGATAGTTCTTTTTACTTATTCGTTCAGAAACACATTTGTCGCTTTGGAAATAAGTTTTCTCTAACATTCAGTAAAAAAACTACAAGGATCAGCCCCATGGGGTTGCTCGAGACATTGATGTGAAACTAGGCAAAAAAAATTTCTAATGATCTACAATCAAACAGTTCAATCAATCGTCACACTTTTGAATCAGCAATTGCACGAGAGTCTGTTTAGATTGATCTTGATTAAGAACCAACACCGAACATTGTTTGTTTTATAGCCAACGAAATTACACCAATATTCCAAATGTATGCAATTATATCTTTGCACATACAAGCTTGTGTTCAAGTTTTGTATGCAAGCATTTATTTTTATATCGTTAAATTTCTCTACCATTCTGCGATTTCGGTTGAAACGATAAACTTTTTCTCATTACCAATCGAGTTGAACTTATATAAATTGGAAATTAATTTTAAGCACTCAAAATTTACCCTATGAAGTTGTCAATTTCTCAGACGAAACGACATAACATGGAATTTCATCCGAGCTTGCATGGCACAAGATCAGAGCATACCAATTAAAGCTTCAAATCGTTTTATGGCACATTTTGTCTTGCTGTCTAGCAACAACCTACCTCTAGCATGCTAAACGTAGGACTGAAACGTTAGCTTTAATTTTGCTTCTATTTATAATATTATCAGTATCTTACGAGGAAACAGATTTAAAAACTGACATATGAACATAATGATGTAATGAAACCCGCGAAATGTTACCGCAGAGACGAGACTCGAACCCGTAGCTACCTCATAACCGGGGAAATTGTTTTACCAATTTAACTACCCTGCATATGAAAACTCATGAAGAGAAAGTCCAATTGATTGGATAAAACTAAGCATGCTTCGCTGTACTTAGCCACCACGGGCAGGCGCGGCAACTATGGGGGGGCAAAGCACATTTTGTTCCCCAAAAAATTTATTTTGGGGGGCCATTTGCTAGGTATATCTTATGATATAAATATTTTTTCTGTTATCCCCGTAGTTCGTCTCCGAAATACTTCACATTTGTTAACTAAGCTACTAAAAATTTTAAATGAATTTACTATAATGTGAAATGTGCTATACTGTACCACTTTCGAATATTGGTTATTACTGGAATAGTAGAAGACGGAAAACTCAAATTCCTCGATATGATGTTGTTCCGAAACAACGATCACATCGAACGAATATGGTTATCCAAACAATCTGATGGGAGATATCTGGATTTTGAGTCCGAAAGTCCTTATTCGCACAAATGCAACACTGCGATTGCACTAATAGATCGAGCAATCAAACTATCCGACTGTAAGAATCGTCCATCAGCCATAAGAACAGTCAAGGAAATTTTGCAAATAAACCATTACCCTAAATGGTTTGTTTGCAAAATACTGAAGGAACGTGTCCACAAACACTACAACAGCCTGCAGGAGGAAAAAGAAAAAGATCTAGTGCAGTCGTATGTTGCAGTTCCGTACATCCCCGGACTTAGTGAAAAATTGGAAAGAATTTTAAAAAAGTACAGCACAAAACTTGCTTTTAAACCGAGGGATAAAATTAAGAATCAAATTTTCACTAAGTTAAAAGATCCAATCCCACCAGGGAAACAGACGAACGTGGTGTACACAATCCCATGCGGAATAGACGATGGCAAAGTTTACATCGGACAAACAGGAAGAAAACTAGAGACAAGAGTAGCGGAACACAAGAACGATACGAGGAAAAAACTTGCAAGAACTGGGTTATCTCAACACACACAACAAGAAGGACACATCTTCGACTTTGCCAACGCCCGAATACTGGAACGAATCGAGAACCAGGAGAGCAGAGTTACAGCAGAAATGTTTCACATAAAAATACTCGGCGAGGAGAGAACAGTCAATCTCCAGAGAGAATGTGGAACTTTCTGCACTACGTACAATGGTCTGGTGGCTAAGTTCCGACAGTATTGGAATAGTAAGGATGATAGGCGGTCAGAAGCATACGATAACCCAGCCGTCGGCAGTGAGTGAACGAATGATAGAATGGAGTGATTGAATATTGTAAAAGTTTTGTTGAATGTAAGTCGATTGATTGCTTTTCTTGTGACTGTTATTTGATGTAAATTTGTATTTGAATTGTAAAATGTATGTACTTAATGACGAAAAATATATGTTGTAGGCGTCCGACGATGGCTGAAGAGTAGTAAGCCGAAACGTTATGCTGAACAAAAAACGTTAAGAACAGTGTTTCAATTCTCACCGAAAAAAATCAACAAACAACCATAATAGTAGGGAAAATGTTTGTTATTTTTACTTGGTTGCTTTTTATTTGCTTAGAAGGGTTAGATTCCGATTCCTTTATAAAATGCTTTATATATTGAAAAGTTTAATGACCTGTAGTAATAATTTTTTGTCCCCCCCCCCCCCCCCAACATTTCATCGAACTTGCCGCCCCTGACCACGGTATTCACTTACAGTCCCGTATCGATGGAAACAAATTCAACAGAGAACATATACAATGATCACGAGTCTATTTCTACCAATCTATTTTTGGCGCACGATACTGATTCGAGACTTTTGTTTTTGTCTATTTCGCTATCTACGAGGTAACACACGATAGTTTCATCCATCGATTTCATGGATCTCCACTAGTGTGTGGTAGCAGCAGTGACGATTGTGTGATCTCAAACACAATGGCAAAGGTACACCAACCTTTTATTGACCTTCAACGATTTGTTTTAGTCTTTTTTAAGACGTAGAGCCGTCTTGAGCTACTTTTCATATTATCAGTATCTAACGGGGAAACAGATTGGAAATCTGACATATGAACGTAATGATGTAATAAAAACCGCGAAATGTTACCGCAGAGAAGGGATTCGAACCCGTAGCTAACTCCTAACCGGGGAATTGTTTTTATTTATAGATTCGCGTGCTTCCAACAGCTTCGCTTTTGCATTTCGCCTAGTTCTCTAATAATTTTACATTTCTTTACTGGTTGTTATCCTAAATATATGTCAATAGAAGGAGACATGATTTCTTTTACTAAATGATATTCAACTACATTTTTTAACATTCAGCTGGAGTAAGCTTTTGTTGCATGGAATATTAAATCCGTTGGGTTCAGCAGTACTTTCTGATGTTTGAATAAAATGGAAATGTCGTTTACGTACAAGATAAAACGAAGAGAGTCTAAATGTGAACCTTCGGGAATACCTGAAGTAACATTAATTTGTTTGAAGTATGTGTTTTGGTCGCAGACAATTTGTTTACGTTTTGTAAGATATGATAAAACCATTCCAAAAGTTTTTTTTGTGTGCCATATTTTTTTTAATTTTGAATTTGGTCGAAAGCTTTGCTGAAGTCAGGATATAGAGTTTCTACATAGTTTCCATTGTTGATAGCTTTCAAGGGAATGTAATGAATTAACCAGTTGAAGTTGAACGACCTTGTTGTTTTGGGGTTATGTAATTTTTTACTTGTTGGAATATTTTTCCATTGATCATTTTTCAAATAATTCCGCAATGCACGAGATAATGGCAATCCTTCGATAATATGTCTACAAGATAAAATTTCTAACATGAAATCATGAAAATACAAACATCTCAGCGTTTCTCATTATATTTATTGTAACGTAAGATTTTCTTTTAGTAGTATTTTGCCAGAATATTTTTTTTTAGCTGAGATTAGTTTGCATCCACTACTAGGGTGTTTCACAAATTGAAGCTCTTTGGTGAAGGGACTTGTGGTGAGCAAAAGAAAAAAAACTTGATCTGTTGATAACAAATAACAGCCAGAAGGTTTTAAAATTCGGCCAAGTAAGTTTCTCGACATTATAACAGCATGATCAGATCTTTGCGTCAATTGATATCAATTGAGATTTCTCGACCTTCTGACCGTTGCACGTATCGTGGCTATACGAATTTTGATTCGCAAACTTTGGAAAATGCTTTGCTGTCTAGTCCCTGGAATAAATTTTATGAAAATGAAAAGCCCGGACGATGTTATCGTTTTCTTCAACACATATATTAAAATAATACACGACTATTGTATTCCGCTTCGTGTTCGGCCAACCCGTAAACGATATCATCCTTGGTTTTAGGAAAGTGTACGTTAATTTTTACTTGAACGAAACTTGGCTTATAGGGATTGGTTTCAGGATCCAAAGAATTTCAAAGACGCAAAACGATAGCGTTACAAGGTGATGAGAAATCGCGCTAACACAAGCCTAATTCATGCCAAACAACAATATTTGAACCGATTTTTGGACAGTAGGACTCCATCAAAACCCTCTGGAATCTTGGAGTTGGTAAAGTGAAAACAACGCTACCGTGAGCATGATCCAGACGAAGTAAATCGTTCATTTTTGAATAATTATGCTGATATCACTCCTCCATATGGAAGACTTTTTTCATAAAATTATGATTATATCTCCGAAGGCATGTAGACATTAAATACAAAAAAGATATTCACGATCAAAAACTTATCACTCGCTCATAGCGTAAATACTGAAAAGACGCCCCATAGTAAAGTAAGTCACATTCACGACAAAACTTCTAATGGTGTGCAGAACAATTTCTATTTCGCGTTGCGCGTCTTTTTAGAGCCAATATTCACATAACATCAGATCTAAAATAGTACCTTGAAATTTCTTGGCCCTCGTCTTGCTGTTTTGTACGCTAAAGACAGTATAATGTTGACGTGCGTAAAGTGTTTCGCACTGTTACTCGTGATGCAGAAATCGCTCTAGGAGAAATTATAGAGAAGTGAAATTTTACGCGCTGCCGTACTGCTGTTTTAACCGTTCTGGACAGAAAAAAGTTGAAGTGTGTAAAATATTTTGCACTGCCCATTTTGCTGCAAGAACCACTTCAGAAAGAGTAATGAAAAAAATCAAACTATAGCTTTGATATTCGCGCAGTTTGCAGATTGCCCTGAAATCGTGTTCTAATTGACTTGTGAAAACATAAGTCAATTCAAATTAATTTTTCAATGTTGTACTATATTAAAACATTTCCGCTTTATATTTGCACATTTAAGATAAGAGTTTTCGAATAGATTGGTGATTGAAACATATAAATCCATCAACAAATGAAGTTATATGCGTTCAAAATTATGTCAAAAAAGTTGGCGCAGCTGTATGTGAAATTTTTAATTGACATCCGGCTGTGTATAGTGAAAAGTGAGGCATTTTTAATGCCGAAAATTGATTGCCGCTTCAATTTTTGTAATATATTTAAAATACTGAAACTTAGAAAACAATATAACTGTGATGATCAGTCGGTGTTAAATAATCTTTCGCACCTCACACGAATGGTTTGTGGCTCCTTGAATATTTCCTGCCTGCCTAAAGTGGTATCATTTCAAGACTTCGATCTTTTTAAAGGCTACCTGTATCACTAAGAGTCTTTTTAAAGACTATGTTACGTTTAGTGGCCAGCGTTATCCGAAACCGTGCTCGAAGGGTTGGGATCCGATATGTTACTTGAACAACCGTTGATGTACTTCGAATAAAGAACTACCTTCTTCCACTACATCAAAGCGATATGATCACATTCTTCAATAAATCAAGAATACACCATTTTTACACTGACGAGAATTTATTTTAATACTGATACTTGATATACGGAGAGACATTTATTGTTAAATCGAGATTTAAGTTTATTCACAAAAACATGTCCGATCTCTTCGGCTGCTTAGACTTATACTGGTATCCATACCCTTTCCTAGATCGCGCGCAATTTCTCAAACCTTTAGTTATGCAAATTTTATCTCTTATCAGGCAACGGTTGGAAAAACTGATCTAGATCAACCGATTCGGTACAATCAAAATGCGCACGTAAACATAGCCGCCACCTTGAAACATCGTTTCAACAGCTACTATTACTACTACTACTACTATTACTCTTACTAGCTTACAGTTGCAAAGAGGACAAGTGTATACAATTTTTTCGCCACAACATATTACAATATTCAATTATATGTATTCAGCCAAACTACGACGACGTCTCAGCTTCTGTCTCGGCATTATTCGCTGTTTCACTGTTGCTCGTTGCTGAAATTTGCTGACATAATTGCTGATCATCCGCAGGTAGCAGGCATATTTGTGATACAGGACGTTTTAATATTCCGCTACTCGTTCGAAGAAGAACAACGCGTGTAACGACATCATCACCAGGGTTTGCTTCGATTATTCGTGCTAGAGGCCATCTTGTTGGATATAGAGAGTCATCTCGAAGTATCACCATAGTGCCGGCTTCCAAATGTGTGCTTGGTCGACGAAAGGGTTTTGTATCTCGTTGCATTTCCTTGAGATAATCATTTCTCCACTGATGCCAAAATTGTTGTACCCTTTCTTGCAGTTGCTGATACCTGTCCAACCGATTGAGTGGAGTGTCTCGCAGGTTGGGATCCGGTAATGAATGAAGTGAGCAACCGATTAAAAAATGACCAGGTGTCAATGCAGACAGATCGCTTGTGTCTTCCGATAAAGGTGCCAAAGGTCTCGAGTTCATGCATGCTTCTATTTGTGCTAATACAGTTACCATGTCCTCGAAACTTATCAGCGAATTGCGTAGCTGCCGTACCAAATGCATTTTTGCAATTTTCACCGCTGACTCCCATAGCCCACCGAAGTTGGGAGCCTTTGGTGGGATTAAATGCCAGCAGATGACTTCTGTCGCGCATTCGTTGGTAATACGATTTATTTCCGACTGGTTTTGTAGACGTATGTAGATTTCGTGCAACTCGTTCCGTGCTCCGATAAAGTTTCTCCCATTGTCGGAGTGAATGTGCGTTGGCTTTCCCCGACGCGCAATAAATCTGCGTAGCGCTGACATGAACGCTGCGGTTGAAAGGTCTCCTACCAGCTCCAGATGCGTTGCCTTGGTACTGAAACAGACGAATACGCAAATATATGCTTTGATTGGTGTTGCCTTTCGATGAGTTGGTCGCAAATAAACAGGTCCACAGTAATCAACTCCTGTGTTACTGAAGGCTCTACTCGGGGTTACTCGTGCGTGAGGAAGTTGACCCATTGGTTGTTTTACAGGTACCGGATTCGCGCGTGTGCAGTCATAACAACTCCTTGTGATTCCCCGTAGTAATCGTTTGCCGTTCACTGGCCAGTATCTTTCCCGAATGACTGCGAGCATCAATCTTGGCCCGCCGTGAAGAAGTTTGTGATGATAGTGTCGTGCTAATAGTTTTGTAAACGGATGATTTCCCGGTAACAAAATAGGATGTTTGGTATTGTACGGTACATCAGAATGCCTTAACCGGCCACCTACTCGAAGCAATCCTTGATCATCGCGAAACGGGTTGAGAGCTCGTACAGTGGATTTTGGTGAAACAAATTTTCCAGCTAAAATATTCTTTAGTTCTTGAGCATAAGATTCAGCCTGTACCAATTGAATAAGCTGAGTCTTCGAGTTTTCTATTTCCTCTAATGTTAAAGTTGTGTTTAGACACAAATCCATTTCCAGGGCTTGGGCAACCTTACAGTACAAACGTGCGGCAAGCAAGGCAGCGCAGAGCTCGAGTCTGGGTATACTGAGTCGCTTTAGAGGAGCAACTCTAGACTTTGACGATATTAGTTGGACCTTAACCGTATCATCTTGATCTACCGTGCGAGCATAAACGCAACAACCATATGCTAGTTTAGATGCGTCCGCAAAACAATGTAATTGTTTAGTTTTCGCCTTTGAGCTAAATATAAATCGATCCACCTTGAACTGTGATAGTTGAGTAATTTGGAGTCGAAAATCTTGCCATAGTTCGCGTAAGTCCGTAGAGACTTCATCATCCCACCCAATAGGAACAAGCCATAAACGTTGCATAATTATTTTAGCTGGTATTACGACCGGTGCAATCAATCCCAAAGGGTCGAAAAGTTGGGCGATGCATGATTGAATTTTCCGTTTGGTGAGTGGTCCATTCGTTCTCCTTGATAGTGATGTTGAAACGCAGATAATCCTACTCGGGTTCCCATGTGATGCCCAACGTTTTAATCATCTCATCCGGAACAAACTTTATGGACGACTGTGTTCCGATTTGATCTGATGGTAGATTCTGAAGTACATCCAGCTTGTTTGATGCCCATTTACGTAATATAAAACCTCTCTTTACCATTAGATTGCTCATTTGATTCCGCAGTTCTATAGCTCCCTCAACTGTATCATCACCTCCAATGAAATCATCGATGTAATACCCTTTCGATACCAGCGGTGCAGCTTTAGGGTAATGGCACCCTTCATCCTCAGCAAGTTTCAAAAGCGTTCTTGTGGCTAGATAAGAGGATGGTCCTAGTCCGTATGTTACGGTACACAACTGGTATGTTTGAATTGGATCCGAATTATTAAATCTCCAAAGAATTTGTTGTAGGTGTCTATCATCGGGGTGCACCATTACCTGGCGATACATCTTTTCGATGTCACCGACCAATGCCACAGCGTATTTTCTAAAGCGAATCACTATCTGCAAAAGCTCATCTTGCACTACCGGCCCAACCAAAAGTGCATCATTTAACGATTTTCCGGAAGACGTTTTAACGGACCCATCAAACACCACCCTTAACTTTGTTGTTGAACTGGATGTTTTAAGTACAGGGTGATGGGGCAGGTAAAAACCACCTTCATGTTCTACCTCTTGAGGGACAAGTTTCATATGATTTAATTGAATGTATTCATTCATGAAATCAAAGCGGTTTGAGTTCACAAGGTCCAAGCGTTTCTCGATTGGCATTTTAGGGAAATCCTGGCATTCGAACAGACGATGATTGTTCGAGCAAGCCACGCATTTGAATACCCGTTCATCCGTAAAATTTTGTGAATACACCTTAGATGGAACAAAACGTTTAAATGGTTCTGATGGCACTGGTGTTTGCGATGCATGAGCCGTGTTAACTAAAAGCGAGATTCGAGTACGCGCGTCCTGCGTTGTAAAAATTCAATAAGCGCACCATAATTGGGGTCCGAGAGTGTAGAAGCCTGATCTTCCCATAGTTTCAACGTGGTGTCATCTAATCGGAAACAAATCAAATGTACCATGATCGTACTCCAACTATCCACTGGTTCCTGTAACTGTTTTAATATTTTACTGTGTCGTTCGAAAGCGTCTACCAAACCGTGCAATGCGCTAGCTGATTCCCGTTTGATCTTTGGGTGGTCCAACATAGTTTGCATATGACGTTTCTTCTGTAGATAACTATTTGAGTACCGGTCAACCAGAATCTGCCATGCTACCGGGTAGTTCATGCAACTAATGGTTAGAGACTCTATAAGTTGCGCGGCTTCTCCTTTAACTGCTGCTCGGAGAAAATGAAACTTCTGCACGGTCGAGATCTCGGTAGATGAATGTATTAAAGCCATAAAGGTATCATGGAACGTCAACCATTGATTGTAATCGCCGTCGAATTCTGGTAGGGTGATGGTTGGAAGCTTGACTCCAGATAAATGCGACGTGTTCGACGAGTGAACTGGATCGGAGGACAGTTGTTGCGTATGCGTATCCGGAGTTTTGGACAATAAAATACCCTTTACACGGAAAAATTTCGTTTCAAATCTTTCACGCAATGCCATATGATGCGACTCAGCTTGCAGAGATTCCTCGTGGCATTCGATGTCTGTTTGTACGTCTTCAAATGAACTCCAAAGCTTGTCCATACTATCGAGGCGAAGATTAATCTCGCATCGGTTCTCTAACCCATTACAGTACTGAGAATAATCTTCGCAGCGGTCCAAGGATGCAAGGATGTTGGTTCGCCTTTGCTCAAGTTGCTTTATCTTCTTTTTCGGCATGATGGCGCTGAGCTGGTTACGCCTTTGGGTAAGTTTCCCTTAAAACAAAGATCCGGTAGATACGTACGGAAAGAGTATGATCTTGGAATTGCACTCACCTTTTGCAAGGCGTGAAATGCCTTGTATTTTGTATTTGTAGCAACGAAGGATTCCAGCAGTAGAGTTCGAATCGATCAGGTTGGTTTAGAATGCCGTTTACCTTGAATAAAGACCCGGTAGAGACGCTAGCTAAATGTATGATTTTTGGAACCGCACTCACCCTTTGTAAGGCGGAATATGCCTTGTATGTTTAAACTTCAGCAGCCAAAACCTCGACCCCGAAGGTGGTACATTAGAAGCTTCTTTCTCGTAATTCAACGTAGGTAGTAATCGAAAAGGACGCTCTCGATTGTTCGGAGAATGGCGGAGAATAATGAATTATTAACATACAATGGGTTCAATATCCGGAGCTTGGAACTGTTCTAACGCCGGAAATCCTGGTCACGGCACCAATTTTGTGTTACGTCTAGTGGCCAGCGTTATCCGAAACCGTGCTCGAAGGGTTGGGATCCGATATGCTACTTGAACAACCGTTGATGTACTTCGAATAAAGAGTTACCTTCTTCCACTACATCAAAGCGATATGATCACATTCTTCAATAAATCAAGAATACACCATTTTTACACTGACGAGAATTTATTTTAATACTGATACTTGATATACGGAGAGACATTTATTGTTAAATCTAGATTAAAGTTTATTCACAAAAACATGTCCGATCTCTTCGGCTGCTTAGACTTATACTGGTATCCATACCCTTTCCTAGATCGCGCGCAATTTCTCAAACCTTTAGTTATGCAAATTTTATCTCTTATTAGGCAACGGTTGGAAAAACTGATCTAGATCAACCGATTCGGTACAATCAAAATGCGCACGTAAACAGACTATTTATTAGTCTGCCTTTTGAAGGCAATTTTTTCAAAGAGTGATATTATGAGTTAATCTGTATTCTCTAAGGCTAATAAATTAATCGGTCCGTTTTAAAGATAATTATACAAACAAAATACTTCGAGCCTAGCAGTTTTTTTTAAGATTGCCACTAAATAAGACCTATCCAAGCTTGGAGTCTCAGTTCGCTTTTATATCTCATCCAAGCCTTGGATGACCAAAACCGCCTACGTTCGGGACGGAAGGAATCAAGTGCAGTATTGTGTGATGAACAATAGAACGATCTTGCAATGAGTGAAGCAAATGAAAAAAATTACCGCCGTCGAATGAATGGAGCAAATGACAAAAGCTGCTGCGAAAGAGTACAATTATTGTTGATTCCAGGCAGTGCAAAATTCGGCCTTCGATTCGTTTCTCAAATAATTCCCAAACAAGTGCATTAACTTAAATGCAATAAGACAAAATATGTTGTTTATATCCACTTTGATAAAATTTTTCTAATTGTTTTCTAAGCGAACAAGCATTTAAATTTGTTCCCCTAAAGGACGTTTCAAATGATTGGATTTATGATTTCCATCACAATTAGAACATGCAAATTTATCAGTAGTCATTTAAGTTAAGTTAAGTTTGAGTGTAAGTTAAAGTAAGTTTCCAATACCGGTATGTCGTCTATAGTGTTCCCAAAAAATTTTATCGCTGAACATAAAACGTACTGTTTCAAAAATTTTACAATTGTTTACTTCGCTTCGAGGCTTAGGAATGCTATTCGATCTTTCTACATAAGTATGACTTGGAAAAACCTATTCCTTTAGTTCATTTTTGAGTTCATCAGTACATTGGTCATAGATTGCTTTGAATAGTCTATTGGATTTTATGTCATATAAAAAATATTATGAAGTTTCTCAGACGAATACCGAAGAAGGCGTTCTAGATTTTCTAATCCATAAACCTCGACATTCTCCTATTCGGCTAATTTGATATAAGACTTTCACTTCTGGGAGAAAAGTAGAAAGGGGAGTACGGAATATATTAATGTGAGTGATCATCACCGTTACTGGAGGCATACGTTATGTTTCTTCCCAGAACGACAAACGTCAATTTTAGGAATTTTTGAAAATGCTTTTCTATGTCGTTACAATCAGATCCAAGAATGAAGGATTTGAGTTTCATTTTATTTTCAACCTTAGGCTTGTTGGCTTTCCGGTTGGCCACATGCACTCTTGAAGAATATAAATTAACTAGGCTAGATTGTCTCGTAATAGACACCTAGATATTTTGCATAAACAATTTTTTATTTCGGCTCATGTACGCTAACGCTTAACGCGCTGGCCGTTAAACAATAAAAAAGTTATATTTTTCTTTTGGCTGGATCTGGTTGTCATCTCCTTCCTTGGACTTCCTTGGAAGAGATGAGAAAGATTGTTTAACACCGACTGATCATCACAGTTATATTGTTTTCTAAGTTTCAGTATTTTAAATATATTACAAATATTGAAGCAGCAATCAGTTTTCGCCTCACTTTTCACTATACACAGACGGGTGTCAATTAAAAATTTCACATGCAGCTGCGCCAACTTTTTTTATCATAATTTTGAACACATATAACATCATTTGTTGATGGATTTATATGTTTCAATCATCAATCTATTCGACAACTCTTATATTAAAGGTGCAAATATAAAACGGACATGTTTTCCAATAGTACAATATTGAAAAATTAATTTGCTTTGACGTAATTGAGAGAACACTATATCAGGGCATGCAGGTATAATATAAAAGCTATAGTTTGATTTATTTTCATTACTCTTTTTGAAGTGGTTCTTGCAGCAAAATGGGTAGTGCAAAATATTTCACACACTTCAACTTTTTTCAGTCCAGCAAAGTCAAAACAGCAGTACGGCAGCGCATGAAATTTCACTTCTCAATAATTCCTCCTAGAGCGATTTCTACATCACGAATAACAGTGCGAAACACTGTACGTCAACTTTATTCTGTTTTGAGCGTACAAAACTGCAAGACGAGTGCCGGGAAATTTCACGGTACTAATTTAGATCTGGTGATTTGCGAAAATTAGCTATTAAAACTACCAGGATCAGCCCCAAAGGGTTGTTCGAGCCATTGATGTGGAACGAGGCAACCAAAATTTCTAATGATCGACATTTTTAATTAATCTTCACACTTTTGAATCCGCAAATGCACGAGAGTCTGCTAAGATTGATCTTTATTTGGAACCAACACAAAAAACGCGAACCCAGAACATAGACTCTATTTGTCGTGATTACATCAATAGCCCAAATGTATGCAATTATATGTTTGTACATGATTGCGATACGGATATCGACATTTAAGCTTCTCTTCGCCAAGCTTGTGTTCAAATTTTGTATGCTAGCAGTTATTTTTATAGCGTTTCTCTACCATTACTGTCATTCTGCGATTTCGGTTGAAGCGATAAACTTTTTCTCATTATTAATCAAGTTGATCCTATATATATTAGAAATTAATCTTAAGCACTCAAAATTTACCCTGGGTAGTTGTCAATTTCTCAGGCGAAACGACAAAACATGAAATTTCATCCGAGCTTGCATGACACAAGATCGGAGCAAACCATTTAAAGCTTCATATCGTTTTATCGCACTTTTTGTCTTGCTGTCTAGCAACAATCTACTTCTAGCATGCTACGCGTAGGACTGAAACGTTGGCTATCATTTTGCTTATATTTATAGCTTCGCATGCTTCCAACAGTTTCGCTTTTGCATCGATTGACCAATCAGAGCGATGCTTTCCCTTTGATATATCGCTTACTCATTCAAACCCGTCCACTATGGCAGGGAAATCCGGTATGCCGGAGATTTTTAGCAGACAAAATATTACACTGCTATTTATTAATCAATATTTTAATGATATACAATTAAAATTACATGGCTATGAACATACAAATCAATACGTAGAAATATTTCCAATCAAATGGTGACACAATATTAATAATTGATACAAAATTGATTGAGCTGTAATTGTTCAAAACCTGACCACATTTCTACGTGTATTTTTCTTCAGTTTTTAATTTGCACTCCTATATAGCAAACAAAAATGTGTTCCACATTAAAAGACGCGCAACGCGAAATAGAAATCGTTCTGCACACCATCAGAGGTTTTATCGTGAATATGACTTACTTTACTATGAGGCGTCATCTCAAAATTTACCCTCTGAGCGAATGATCATTTTTTTGATCGTGAATATCTTTTGTTGTATCTAATGTATCAACATAATTTTTGCTACATGCCATCGGAGATATGATCATAATTTTATGAAAATTTTTTCAGTTGTATGACATAATCTCAAATAATTCAAAATTTAACCTTTCTGGAATGTTTGGTTTCAACGAGTATCAAACAGGAAAACCCATGACGCGTGTTTGCTTTCTCGTATTTTGAAAGCTCATAGCTATCAAACCTATCTGATTTGATCCATGTTAGCACCAACCAAACAGAACGCGTTGTGAGTACGAGAACAAAATTTCCACTACTATAGAGCTGCATTGATATAAAAAACGAATATTTCACCTTTTTGTATCATTTCCTGAGCAGCAACGAAGACTTGACACTTTTGGATTGAACCGAGCGTCGAACAACGGAATTGTGTCGCAGCCGGGCACACACCAAAAGCCTGCCAATGGAAGTCGTTATTCTTCATGGGAGCGCCACTCAATTAATTTGTCAGGAGATAGAGCCAAATTTCACTGTGTGTTTCAAATGCACCAATTGATTCCGTCCGAAATAGATTGTTTCATCTTTGGAATCCAATAGAAAATCACAATGAATTCCAAGTCAAATTTGGACGGGTTTAGCGAGTTTAAGAATTATTTGAATTTGCTCCATTTCTTGCCAGAAACATCAGACTCGTCAAAATGGAAGTTGAATAAGTTTGCGCTGACACCAACACATTCAAATGCGACGGCAATGCTCTCTTGCAATGCGAAAACGAAACTATTGATGTATAACACATTGTTCCGAAATATACTCTGCGAAACGGGGTTGCCACATATACAGATCAATTTGTGTTTCATTCCTCCTGAAAAAGACAGATTAAAATGTGGCGAAAGAAAAGAATTTCTTAGCACCACTAAATAGTTAATTTTGTTTCAAAAGTGTTTTGCTAAATATATTCCATGCTCATGTGATTCATGTGTGTGTTATTAGCATGTACAATATTATATTTTTTCTAAAATGTCATAGTACTAAATAAAAAATCACTATATATATACATATACTTTATGTAGTGATTTTTTATTTAGTACTATGACATTTTAGAAAAAATATAATATTGTACATGCTAATAACACACACATGAATCACATGAGCATGGAATATATTTAGCAAAACACTTTTGAAACAAAATTAACTATTTAGTGGTGCTAAGAAATTCTTTTCTTTCGCCACATTTTAATCTGTCTTTTTCAGGAGGAATGAAACACAAATTGATCTGTATATGTGGCAACCCCGTTTCGCAGAGTATATTTCGGAACAATGTGTTATACATCAATAGTTTCGTTTTCGCATTGCAAGAGAGCATTGCCGTCGCATTTGAATGTGTTGGTGTCAGCGCAAACTTATTCAACTTCCATTTTGACGAGTCTGATGTTTCTGGCAAGAAATGGAGCAAATTCAAATAATTCTTAAACTCGCTAAACCCGTCCAAATTTGACTTGGAATTCATTGTGATTTTCTATTGGATTCCAAAGATGAAACAATCTATTTCGGACGGAATCAATTGGTGCATTTGAAACACACAGTGAAATTTGGCTCTATCTCCTGACAAATTAATTGAGTGGCGCTCCCATGAAGAATAACGACTTCCATTGGCAGGCTTTTGGTGTGTGCCCGGCTGCGACACAATTCCGTTGTTCGACGCTCGGTTCAATCCAAAAGTGTCAAGTCTTCGTTGCT
Source organism: Malaya genurostris (assembly GCF_030247185.1). Classification (NCBI taxonomy): domain Eukaryota; kingdom Metazoa; phylum Arthropoda; class Insecta; order Diptera; family Culicidae; genus Malaya; species Malaya genurostris. The sequence goes on along the minus strand of NC_080572.1, from coordinate 139,535,284 downwards.
GCTCAGGAAATGATACAAAAAGGTGAAATATTCGTTTTTTATATCAATGCAGCTCTATAGTAGTGGAAATTTTGTTCTCGTACTCACAACGCGTTCTGTTTGGTTGGTGCTAACATGGATCAAATCAGATAGGTTTGATAGCTATGAGCTTTCAAAATACGAGAAAGCAAACACGCGTCATGGGTTTTCCTGTTTGATACTCGTTGAAACCAAACATTCCAGAAAGGTTAAATTTTGAATTATTTGAGATTATGTCATACAACTGAAAAAATTTTCATAAAATTATGATCATATCTCCGATGGCATGTAGCAAAAATTATGTTGATACATTAGATACAACAAAAGATATTCACGATCAAAAAAATGATCATTCGCTCAGAGGGTAAATTTTGAGATGACGCCTCATAGTAAAGTAAGTCATATTCACGATAAAACCTCTGATGGTGTGCAGAACGATTTCTATTTCGCGTTGCGCGTCTTTTAATGTGGAACACATTTTTGTTTGCTATATAGGAGTGCAAATTAAAAACTGAAGAAAAATACACGTAGAAATGTGGTCAGGTTTTGAACAATTACAGCTCAATCAATTTTGTATCAATTATTAATATTGTGTCACCATTTGATTGGAAATATTTCTACGTATTGATTTGTATGTTCATAGCCATGTAATTTTAATTGTATATCATTAAAATATTGATTAATAAATAGCAGTGTAATATTTTGTCTGCTAAAAATCTCCGGCATACCGGATTTCCCTGCCATAGTGGACGGGTTTGAATGAGTAAGCGATATATCAAAGGGAAAGCATCGCTCTGATTGGTCAATCGATGCAAAAGCGAAACTGTTGGAAGCATGCGAAGCTATAAATATAAGCAAAATGATAGCCAACGTTTCAGTCCTACGCGTAGCATGCTAGAAGTAGATTGTTGCTAGACAGCAAGACAAAAAGTGCGATAAAACGATATGAAGCTTTAAATGGTTTGCTCCGATCTTGTGTCATGCAAGCTCGGATGAAATTTCATGTTTTGTCGTTTCGCCTGAGAAATTGACAACTACCCAGGGTAAATTTTGAGTGCTTAAGATTAATTTCTAATATATATATAGGATCAACTTGATTAATAATGAGAAAAAGTTTATCGCTTCAACCGAAATCGCAGAATGACAGTAATGGTAGAGAAACGCTATAAAAATAACTGCTAGCATACAAAATTTGAACACAAGCTTGGCGAAGAGAAGCTTAAATGTCGATATCCGTATCGCAATCATGTACAAACATATAATTGCATACATTTGGGCTATTGATGTAATCACGACAAATAGAGTCTATGTTCTGGGTTCGCGTTTTTTGTGTTGGTTCCAAATAAAGATCAATCTTAGCAGACTCTCGTGCATTTGCGGATTCAAAAGTGTGAAGATTAATTAAAAATGTCGATCATTAGAAATTTTGGTTGCCTCGTTCCACATCAATGGCTCGAACAACCCTTTGGGGCTGATCCTGGTAGTTTTAATAGCTAATTTTCGCAAATCACCAGATCTAAATTAGTACCGTGAAATTTCCCGGCACTCGTCTTGCAGTTTTGTACGCTCAAAACAGAATAAAGTTGACGTACAGTGTTTCGCACTGTTATTCGTGATGTAGAAATCGCTCTAGGAGGAATTATTGAGAAGTGAAATTTCATGCGCTGCCGTACTGCTGTTTTGACTTTGCTGGACTGAAAAAAGTTGAAGTGTGTGAAATATTTTGCACTACCCATTTTGCTGCAAGAACCACTTCAAAAAGAGTAATGAAAATAAATCAAACTATAGCTTTTATATTATACCTGCATGCCCTGATATAGTGTTCTCTCAATTACGTCAAAGCAAATTAATTTTTTAATATTGTACTATTGGAAAACATGTCCGTTTTATATTTGCACCTTTAATATAAGAGTTGTCGAATAGATTGATGATTGAAACATATAAATCCATCAACAAATGATGTTATATGTGTTCAAAATTATGATAAAAAAAGTTGGCGCAGCTGCATGTGAAATTTTTAATTGACACCCGTCTGTGTATAGTGAAAAGTGAGGCGAAAACTGATTGCTGCTTCAATATTTGTAATATATTTAAAATACTGAAACTTAGAAAACAATATAACTGTGATGATCAGTCGGTGTTAAACAATCTTTCTCATCTCTTCCAAGGAAGTCCAAGGAAGGAGATGACAACCAGATCCAGCCAAAAGAAAAATATAACTTTTTTATTGTTTAACGGCCAGCGCGTTAAGCGTTAGCGTACATGAGCCGAAATAAAAAATTGTTTATGCAAAATATCTAGGTGTCTATTACGAGACAATCTAGCCTAGTTAATTTATATTCTTCAAGAGTGCATGTGGCCAACCGGAAAGCCAACAAGCCTAAGGTTGAAAATAAAATGAAACTCAAATCCTTCATTCTTGGATCTGATTGTAACGACATAGAAAAGCATTTTCAAAAATTCCTAAAATTGACGTTTGTCGTTCTGGGAAGAAACATAACGTATGCCTCCAGTAACGGTGATGATCACTCACTTTAATATATTCCGTACTCCCCTTTCTACTTTTCTCCCAGAAGTGAAAGTCTTATATCAAATTAGCCGAATAGGAGAATGTCGAGGTTTATGGATTAGAAAATCTAGAACGCCTTCTTCGGTATTCGTCTGAGAAACTTCATAATATTTTTTATATGACATAAAATCCAATAGACTATTCAAAGCAATCTATGACCAATGTACTGATGAACTCAAAAATGAACTAAAGGAATAGGTTTTTCCAAGTCATACTTATGTAGAAAGATCGAATAGCATTCCTAAGCCTCGAAGCGAAGTAAACAATTGTAAAATTTTTGAAACAGTACGTTTTATGTTCAGCGATAAAATTTTTTGGGAACACTATAGACGACATACCGGTATTGGAAACTTACTTTAACTTACACTCAAACTTAACTTAACTTAAATGACTACTGATAAATTTGCATGTTCTAATTGTGATGGAAATCATAAATCCAATCATTTGAAACGTCCTTTAGGGGAACAAATTTAAATGCTTGTTCGCTTAGAAAACAATTAGAAAAATTTTATCAAAGTGGATATAAACAACATATTTTGTCTTATTGCATTTAAGTTAATGCACTTGTTTGGGAATTATTTGAGAAACGAATCGAAGGCCGAATTTTGCACTGCCTGGAATCAACAATAATTGTACTCTTTCGCAGCAGCTTTTGTCATTTGCTCCATTCATTCGACGGCGGTAATTTTTTTCATTTGCTTCACTCATTGCAAGATCGTTCTATTGTTCATCACACAATACTGCACTTGATTCCTTCCGTCCCGAACGTAGGCGGTTTTGGTCATCCAAGGTTTGGATGAGATATAAAAGCGAACTGAGACTCCAAGCTTGGATAGGTCTTATTTAGTGGCAATCTTAAAAAAAACTGCTAGGCTCGAAGTATTTTGTTTGTATAATTATCTTTAAAACGGACCGATTAATTTATTAGCCTTAGAGAATACAGATTAACTCATAATATCACTCTTTGAAAAAATTGCCTTCAAAAGGCAGACTAATAAATAGTCTGTTTACGTGCGCATTTTGATTGTACCGAATCGGTTGATCTAGATCAGTTTTTCCAACCGTTGCCTAATAAGAGATAAAATTTGCATAACTAAAGGTTTGAGAAATTGCGCGCGATCTAGGAAAGGGTATGGATACCAGTATAAGTCTAAGCAGCCGAAGAGATCGGACATGTTTTTGTGAATAAACTTTAATCTAGATTTAACAATAAATGTCTCTCCGTATATCAAGTATCAGTATTAAAATAAATTCTCGTCAGTGTAAAAATGGTGTATTCTTGATTTATTGAAGAATGTGATCATATCGCTTTGATGTAGTGGAAGAAGGTAGCTCTTTATTCGAAGTACATCAACGGTTGTTCAAGTAGCATATCGGATCCCAACCCTTCGAGCACGGTTTCGGATAACGCTGGCCACTAGACGTAACACAAAATTGGTGCCGTGACCAGGATTTCCGGCGTTAGAACAGTTCCAAGCTCCGGATATTGAACCCATTGTATGTTAATAATTCATTATTCTCCGCCATTCTCCGAACAATCGAGAGCGTCCTTTTCGATTACTACCTACGTTGAATTACGAGAAAGAAGCTTCTAATGTACCACCTTCGGGGTCGAGGTTTTGGCTGCTGAAGTTTAAACATACAAGGCATATTCCGCCTTACAAAGGGTGAGTGCGGTTCCAAAAATCATACATTTAGCTAGCGTCTCTACCGGGTCTTTATTCAAGGTAAACGGCATTCTAAACCAACCTGATCGATTCGAACTCTACTGCTGGAATCCTTCGTTGCTACAAATACAAAATACAAGGCATTTCACGCCTTGCAAAAGGTGAGTGCAATTCCAAGATCATACTCTTTCCGTACGTATCTACCGGATCTTTGTTTTAAGGGAAACTTACCCAAAGGCGTAACCAGCTCAGCGCCATCATGCCGAAAAAGAAGATAAAGCAACTTGAGCAAAGGCGAACCAACATCCTTGCATCCTTGGACCGCTGCGAAGATTATTCTCAGTACTGTAATGGGTTAGAGAACCGATGCGAGATTAATCTTCGCCTCGATAGTATGGACAAGCTTTGGAGTTCATTTGAAGACGTACAAACAGACATCGAATGCCACGAGGAATCTCTGCAAGCTGAGTCGCATCATATGGCATTGCGTGAAAGATTTGAAACGAAATTTTTCCGTGTAAAGGGTATTTTATTGTCCAAAACTCCGGATACGCATACGCAACAACTGTCCTCCGATCCAGTTCACTCGTCGAACACGTCGCATTTATCTGGAGTCAAGCTTCCAACCATCACCCTACCAGAATTCGACGGCGATTACAATCAATGGTTGACGTTCCATGATACCTTTATGGCTTTAATACATTCATCTACCGAGATCTCGACCGTGCAGAAGTTTCATTTTCTCCGAGCAGCAGTTAAAGGAGAAGCCGCGCAACTTATAGAGTCTCTAACCATTAGTTGCATGAACTACCCGGTAGCATGGCAGATTCTGGTTGACCGGTACTCAAATAGTTATCTACAGAAGAAACGTGAGTACGAGAACAAAATTTCCACTACTATAGAGCTGCATTGATATAAAAAACGAATATTTCACCTTTTTGTATCATTTCCTGAGCAGCAACGAAGACTTGACACTTTTGGATTGAACCGAGCGTCGAACAACGGAATTGTGTCGCAGCCGGGCACACACCAAAAGCCTGCCAATGGAAGTCGTTATTCTTCATGGGAGCGCCACTCAATTAATTTGTCAGGAGATAGAGCCAAATTTCACTGTGTGTTTCAAATGCACCAATTGATTCCGTCCGAAATAGATTGTTTCATCTTTGGAATCCAATAGAAAATCACAATGAATTCCAAGTCAAATTTGGACGGGTTTAGCGAGTTTAAGAATTATTTGAATTTGCTCCATTTCTTGCCAGAAACATCAGACTCGTCAAAATGGAAGTTGAATAAGTTTGCGCTGACACCAACACATTCAAATGCGACGGCAATGCTCTCTTGCAATGCGAAAACGAAACTATTGATGTATAACACATTGTTCCGAAATATACTCTGCGAAACGGGGTTGCCACATATACAGATCAATTTGTGTTTCATTCCTCCTGAAAAAGACAGATTAAAATGTGGCGAAAGAAAAGAATTTCTTAGCACCACTAAATAGTTAATTTTGTTTCAAAAGTGTTTTGCTAAATATATTCCATGCTCATGTGATTCATGTGTGTGTTATTAGCATGTACAATATTATATTTTTTCTAAAATGTCATAGTACTAAATAAAAAATCACTACATAAAGTATATGTATATATATATATATATATATATATATATATATATATATATATATATATATATATATATATATATATATATATATATATATATATATATATATATATATATATATATATATATATATATATATATATATATATATATATATATATATATATATATATATATATATATATATATATATATATATATATATATATATATATATATATATATATATATATATATATATATATATATATATTTATATATATATATATATATATATATATATATATATATATATATATATATATATATATATATATATATATATATATATATATATATATATATATATATATTTATATACCAATTTTTTTTACCGAACACAAAGTAACGGTTATTTGTTTTCTCATGCATAGCTGTATTTATTTAAGTTCCTTTTTGTGGAATGGGGATATACGTTGTACCATATGCTGTGGCTTCTTTGCGCATGCATAGCGGTAGGTAGAACAGTATAATAATTATGCTATTTCGTTCCTTCCATCTGTCTGTTCAACCCCAAAAACAGAAGGTAAACATAAATGAATGGTGGAAGCCGCAAAATGTTAACTGTTTCTTTTACATTTTAAGTTGTTCTGTAGGCAAAATGTGCATCTACTTCGCATCGTTAATTCACACTGGTTCGACGGTAATGGACAATGACTGCATCAATACAATTATGTAATTGACTTCACACAGATATTCTATTTTATGTAGTTCAATTGCTGTATAGAATTGCTCTAACGATGTGTAGTATACACAGATAAAAATATTTTGTGAATTTGCATTTATTTTCATGCATATATTTGGAGCACACAATTGAATGGAAACTTACATTACAAAACTAAGCGGTTTGTAAATATACAGTGTTAGTCAATGAAAAACTAAATGAATCTCAATGTAATTTCACATCAATCATGTGAATAGCCTGTATTCTGCCGCGCAGTCCGAGAGGCGTGCGTCGATGATTGGAGGGGTGTTTTTTACAATTAGAAATAATAAATTTTTTCGTCTGTTCTTTAAACTTTTATTTACCCTTATTAATTCACAATTAAGACCTTTACACAGTGGTAGCAAACTACACAATGGAAACAAATTTTTCGCAAAAACGTTATCACTCGTTATCTTTTTTCGGTAACACTAAAGTTGATCTACGCTTCTTGTGCTGTACGTTTTGATCACGTAAAATAGCTATTATCCCTCAGTGAATGTTTCTTCTTCCACTTGCTGCCGTCAGGCTATGTGCTGACAAATCCGACATTTACTTTTATTTATCACTATTCAAAAATGCTTTTATGCTTTTCTGTCAGCCACATTTAGCGGATTCTTTTTTTATCTATGCACTATGAAAAACTATTTCCATGCTTTTCTTTCAGCCACACTTAGCGAATTCTTTTCCTACAACGATATTGTACACGGAATGGTACTACTTGAGGAATGATTATTAACACGAGAACGACCTTTTTCCTTTTAGTGTTAATCTCACAATGAATAATACTTTCATTTCGTCCTAAAATTTCACTGACTACACTCTAAACTATGACAACCGCGACTTGCAACGGAGATCTCCATGTTTCTATAACAAAGTTTCTACATGAAAGTTACGGCTACGCTGATATGAGAGTTTGCTTGATGAGTTTCCTTCACACTTCCTACTTTTTCTACAATACTAGTAAATCCAAAGGAAAATTTGCTAAGAACGCAGCATGCCCACTTACTTACTGAGCTTGATGTTACCTGAAGCACGAGCATCAAGTCGAATGCGTCGGCTTATAACAATGAGATTTGTAGCTGGATCACAATTTTCTATATTTAATTACTGTTGCCGGACTTATTTGCACATGGGATTTTTTTCTTGTTTTCGTTTTTTCTATACGTGCATTAAATTTTTATAAGCACACGATGGCGCCACAGAGCAGCACACACAGACAAGGATGATGGTGTGTGTGTGCTGCTCTGTGGCGCCATCGTATTCCATGGGCTGCTTCTATCGTTTTACTTTATCTGTGGGGTGATCGAACGGTTGCTAGTCTCGGACTCTGGGTACGGTGACGTTTTCATTCCTAATGACTCGTTCTGCTGTGTTGGTAATTCATTTAGAGCTTCTCGTTGATTAGTCATTCGCTTCATTGGGTAAAGTGAACAATTGATCGTTGTCTCATTTGTGTTTTGGGCAACATTGGGATTACTACCAGTAGTAATAAACGTTCCGCAAAAATATGATGAAGCTTCTTCGTTGGGTTAAATGTGTTGAGGCTCCTAGCGGTTTTCTCATGTATTTCGTGGTCGTTTTCTCCGAAATGTTTTAGTTTTCCACGTATTAATATATTAATAAAAACTTTGATTTTCATATGTTTGTTTATGGTATTCAGTTGAGCTTGGCGATGCTCACTGAGTAAAATATGAGGTAGCTATTTGTAACGTTGTGGCATACCCACGCAAATCATATTTAACTTTGTTGACATCATTTTTGTTTATTTATCAGTTGTACTTTTCGATGTAGTATTTTGTGGCGTAGCAATTACTTAAATTTTTTATCAAGGTCTTCCACATTACGTCTTAGTAAATGTTTTTTTCTGCCCCGATTTTTCAACTCTGCTGTTCTTCCTTCTGACATCTTGGTGGTTCCACGGTTCCCTTTGTCTTCAACCTGCCACCGCATCCGACCACACCCTCTCGTTCTTTTAGGTAGCTTGGCTAAGCTACCGACATCCTTTCTTCTGCGACAAATATTTTCGGGCACACACAGTTTGAGCCTCCAAACTGTAAACAAAAACTTCTAGTCATTTTGTATGATTCTGTGCCTCTAATGTAATCTGTTTTTTATTCTATGATTGTTATTATTATTTTTAGGTACGTATGTGTGTGGGTGTGTGTGTGTGTATGTGTCAAATAATCTCACTAGGTTTTCTCGGAGATGGCTGAACCGATTTTGACAAACTTAGATTCAAATGAAAGGTCTCGTGATCCCATACGGAATTCCTGAATTTCATCCGGATCCGACTTCCGGTTTCGGAATTATAGGGTAAAGTGTGTTCAATATTGTACATCGTCACTTAAACCGGCGAAACAAAACACGTAAATAATTTTCTAAACTGGTCTCAAAACTACACAAATCGATAGTCATTATCAGTAGGCAACTAAACAAACCGATTCCGGCTATCCTGGTTCCCGGTATCCGGTTCCGGAAATACCGGAAATAGTGGTCATATATACCAAAATGGATCTCACTAGCTTTTCTCAGCGATGGTTTGACCGATTTCCACAAACTTACATTCAAATGAAAGGTCTTCTGGTCTCATACGGAATTCCTGAATTTCATCCGGATGCGACTTCTGGTTCCGGAATTATAGGGTAAAGTGTGTTCAATATTGTACACCGTCACTTAAACCGGCGAAACAAAACACGTAAATAATTTTCTAAACTGGTCTCAAAACTACACAAATCGATAGTCATTATCAGTAGGCAACTAAACAAACCGTTTCCGGCTATACTGGTTTCCGGTATCCGGTTCCGGAAGTACCGAAAATAGTGGTCATATATACCACAATGGATCTCACTCACTTTTCTCAGCGATGGTTTGACCGATTTCCACAAACTTAGATTCAAATAAAAGGTCTCGTGGTCCCATACGGAATTCCTGAATTTCATCCGGATCCGACTTCCGGTTCCGGAATTATAGGGTACAGTGTGTTCAATATTGTACACCGTCACTTAAACCGGCGAAACAAAACACGTAAATAATTTTCTAAACTGGTCTCAAAACTACACAAATCGATAGTCATTATCAGTAGGCAACTAAACAAACCGATTCCGGCTATCCTGGTTCCCGGTATCCGGTTCCGGAAATAGTGGTCATATATACCAAAATGGATCTCACTCACTTTTCTCAGCGATGGTTTGACCGATTTCCACAAACTTAGATTCAAATGAAAGGTCTTTCGGTCCCATACGGAATTCCTGAATTTCATCCGGATCCGACTTCCGGTTCCGGAATTATAGGGTAAAGTGTGTTCAATATTGTACACCATCAGATAAAATATTTTCGGATGCAACAAACATTTAAATCGTAATTTAGAGTGCGTAATAGTAGAGTTTGTGTGTGATGTTAGTGTGTGGCTGCACGAACCGACTTTGTTTATACCGGTTCTCGGGTTCCGGTCCGGAAGTGCATGTAATAGAGATCCCATTTCGTTTTCTTAAGGATGACTTATGCAATCAAAGCACTGTTTTATTCTGTATGTTATGCACAAACAATCTCTTGGTTTCTTTCAAAAATCGAAGAGAAACATTTTGAATAAAATACCACAATATTATATGTACATGAGAAAGGCATCATTACACCATTAGGTGGATTAAAACAGTTTTTTTTTTCATTGATCATTGCATAAATGCATACATTAAATAAGCATTATTTGCTGTCCAGCGTCGTTTTGATATTCTGTTCGCTTGTGCCTTATTTTTTTTTCTTGTCCATCCGTTCTTCGTAATTAGTGTCATACCTCAACCCTATTTTATTTATTTTTTGTTCGAAGTATTCTTTTAGTGTCTTTTCAGTTTTAGTTTTATGTTATTCAATGATAAACCATCTTATTTAACCATAGAAATTCTCCTTATTTATAACATTATTTCCGTATTCTATGCCATTATGTTTACCTCCCTTGGGTAATGTACTCTCCATTTTTTCTCTTAACGCATTGTAACTTTTTCCCAGTTTTCTCACATCTATAATCTTTCTTTGCAATATAACATTTTTTTATCCTTCTGTCCAGCACGGCATTGCTATGTATGGCATGATTCCTATGTTGATAATTTGAATTTATCTTTTTTTTCTAGATTGGCTAACTCATCTAGTATCATTAGAATCGTCATGATTTTCCATATTTTTCACTTTGTTTAGACTTCTATTATACCTTTGAATTTCTTTAAGAATATCCCGCTTTTTTCTCTTTCATATGTTTTCCCATTATATATCTTCTCTGACAATGTAATCTATTGTACTATTTTCACTCTGATGAAATTTTCTTTATCATGTTCCCGATTTGTCTGCTAATAATCATCAATTTCACCTTATTTTTCTTTCTCCGTTTGATGTGCATTTGTTTTCGTTGTGATCGTTTCATTAACGTTTTATTGACTCTCGTACTTTTTGTTCAATAACATCGTGAAACATATGTGCATTGCCTCTTAACAGTTTTATAATATTCTATTGTTTGTACTTATTCTTTCTCATGTTATACTTAATTATTTTGACTCACTATGTCTTGTATTTATTTCACTGTTATTTATCACTTCTTGGTAATTTTTCCATACTTTTACCTTATTCAGTGTTTTTTTACACTTGGGTGTTAAGTTTTCCGCTGAATTCTTATGTCAACGTATCATTGTATGATGTTTACTGTTAATTTCTGTTATAACTGTATCCTATTTTTTCTTATTTTAATTACCCTCAGTTTTCCAGTTTCCCTTATATTCATAACTGAATCCTCTTTTTATTATTATTTCTTTTTGTTTAGTTTTCCGATAGAACTCTTAATACACTATGTTTATTCTCGTGTATTACTTTGTATACATTTTGAATCTTTTTATTACTTTTCTAATGTCTCTTTGATACTTTTTTAATTATCTTGATATTCGGTGCTAACGTTTGGTCCCTCAATCTGTATACCTTTTCAATCGGTTATTGTGAATCTTTTCTAATCTATTCCCATTTTTGCCTTTCTCATATGGAAAGGTTATGCAATCACTTGAAAAACCGAGTAGTGAAAATTGGCCCGGAGGGCCATGGGTCGCATACCATTTGAATCAGTTCATCGAGCTGAGCAATGCCTTGGTGTGTGTGTGTATGTGTGTGTATGTGTGTGTGGCAAATAATCTCACTAGGTTTGCTCGGAGATGGCTGAATCGATTTTGACTTAGATTCAAATGAAAGGTCTCAAGGTGCCATACGTAATTCCTGTATTTCATCCGGATCCGACTTCTGGTTCCGAAGCTATAGGGTAAAGTGTATTCAAAATTGTACACCGTCACTTAAACCGGCGAAACAAAAAACGTAAAAAAATTCCTAACTTCCTTACTCTTTCAGTCGTAGACCACGCGGGTCTCTGCTGTATACAGGAGGCGTCTCCATTCAACTCGGTTCATGGATGTTCGCCACCAGCCTCGGTAGCTGCGGAGGGTCCGCATGTCATTCTTAATTTGATCGATCCATCTTGCCCGCTGCACGCCTCTTCTTCTTATACCGATCGGATCATTATCGAGAATCATTTTAACCGGGTTGTTCTCCGACATTCTAACAACATGCCCGGCCCTCCGTAACCGCCCGACCTTGGCCGTTTGGACGAGGGTTGGTCCTCCCAGCAACTGGTGCAGTTCATGGTTCATTCGCCTTCTCCACGTACCGTCTTCCATCTGCACGCCGCCAAAGATAGTTCGCAACACCTTCCGTTCAAAAACACCTAGTGCGCGTTGATCCTCCGAAAGCATTGTCCAGGACTCGTGCCCGTAGAGGATAACCGGTCTAATCTGCGTTTTGTAGATAGTTAACTTCGTTCGTGATCGAAGCGTCCTGCGCAGTCCACAGTAAGCACGATTTCCTGACAATATGCGTCTCTGAATTTCTCTGCTGGTGTCATTATCGGCAGTCACCAGTGAGCCCAAGTACATGAACTCGTCGACCATTTCGAATATCTGACATTATCTTCTCTCGAGCCCCTGCCTTTCATGTACTTTGTCTTTGACACATTAATGTCATTCGCGTTCGCCCATAAATCCTGCCTGATATTGTCCCACGAATTTGTTTGCTATCGGTGAAAGTCGGCGGCATAAGATTTGGAAGAATACCCTGTCGGCAGCGTTAAGCAGAGTTCTCGCGCCATAATTGCAGCAATCCAGCTTATCGCCCTTTTTGTAGATGGGACACACGATTTCTTCCATACATTCCTCCGGTAAAAGCTCGTCCTCCCAGATCTTGGTAACGACCCAGTGGACTGCTTTCACTAGTGCATCACCACCGTGTTTTAGTAGCTCGCTTTGTAGTTGGTCAACGCCAGTGGCCTTATTATTTTTCAACTGGCTTACCATCTCCTCAACTTCTTGGAGGTCTGAGACCGGCAGTCTATCGTCCTCCGCACGCGTTCCCAAGTTCGTTACCACGCCGCTACTTTCGTATACCGCCACATCGCCATTGAGGTGCTCGACGAAATACTGCCGCCTCCTCTCGATCATTTCACAGTCGTTCGTGAGAAGATCCCCGTTGGTGTCCTTGCACATATCTGCCTGTGGTACATGGCCTCTGCGCGAACGGTTCACCCTCTCGTAGAACTTCCTTGTGTAATTAGCACGGAACAGCTGTTCCATCGCTTCGCGATCTCGGTCTTCCTGTAGACGCTTTTTTCTACGGGATACCGAGTTTAGTCTGTTCCGCGCCTGTCTGTATCGCTCCTCGTTTGCTCTCCCAACCTGCATTCTTCTCGGCCACTAACTGTTCACATTCGTCGTCGAACCAGTCGTTCCTTACGTTCGGAGCCGCCGTACCTAGCGTTGCTGATGCTGTGCTACCTACGGCAGAACGGATGTCTCTCCAGCCATCTTCAAGAGTAGCTGCATCAAACTGCCTTTCCGTTGGTAGTGCCATTGCCAACTGCTACGCATAACCTTGGGTAGTCCAGCATCCCGGAGCCGCGCGATGTTAAACCGCGACGTTCGGTTTCGACGTTGGGTAGCCATCGTCGAATGTTTTGAGCGCATGCATACAGCAACCAAGTAGTGGTCCGAATCTATATTCGCATTGCGGTAGGTGCGAACATTGTTGATGTCCGAGAAAAAATTTTCGTAGGTCAAAACGTGGTCGATTTGGTTTTCGGTCTGTTGGTCAGGTGATCTCCAGGTAGCTTTGTGGATATCCTTGCGGGGAAAGAAGGCGCTTCTGACTACCATTCCTCGGGAGGCCGCAATGTTGACACACCGTTGGCCGTTGTTATTCGATGCGGCATGTAGGCTGTTCGGCCCGATTACAGGTCGGTACATTGCCTCCCTCCTTACCTGGGCATTCATGTCACCGATGACAATTTTTACGTCTCTGCGTGGGCAGCCGTCATAGGCTTGTTCCAGCTGCACGTAGTACGCTTCTTTCTCGTCATCGGGTCTCCCTTCATGTGGGCAGTGCACGTTGATGATGCTGTAATTGACAAAACGGCCTTTAATTCTCAATTTACACATCCTATAATTGATCGACTGCCATCCAATCACTCGCTGACGCATCTTGCCCAGCACTATAAAGCCAGTTCCCAGCTCGTTCGTTGTGCCACAGCTTTGGTAGAAGGTAGCCGCTCGATGTCCGCTTTCCACACCTTCTGTCCCATCCAACAAAGCTCCTGCAGCGCTACGACGTCGAAGCTGCGAGGATTTAGTTCGTCGTATATTATCCTGTCGCAGTCTGCGAAACCTAGCGACTTGTAGTTCCATGTTTCAAGTTTCAAATCATAGTCGTTATTTCGTCGCGTGGGTCTATGCCGATTGTTCCAGGTCGTATTATCTCCTGTATTATTCGTAACAGATGTTTTACGGGCGGCTTATTAGGCCTACGCCAACCCCCTGTCTCGCCGGAGGATCATCGTGCTTTCTCTGTTTAACGTCCCAACTAGCACTAGGACGATCCCGTTGGTGGGGTTGCACCTTGGATTTAGCTGGACAGGATGCAGCATTTTATACTCAGCCGCTGGATACCAGAACAGACGCTGTTTGAAGCCGCTCTTAACATGGAGTACAGACGCTCCGACATCCTCTAAAGAGGGCCCCTTCCCTAAACTGGTCTCAAAACTACACGAATCGATAGTCATTATCAGTAGGCAACTAAAAAAACCGATTCCGGCTATCCTGGTTCCCGGTATCCTGTTCCCGAAGCACAGGAAATAGTGGTCATATATAAAAAATGAATCTCACTCACTTTTCTCAACTATGGTTTGACCGATTTCCACAAACTTATATTCAAATGAAAGGTCTCACGGTCCCATACGGGATTCCTGAATTTCATCCCGATACAACTTCCGGTTCCGGAGTTATAGGGTAAAGTGTGTTCAATATTGTACACCGTCACCATCAAATGAAAGTTCTTCTGTTCCTACCAAAAATTACTGCATATTTTCGAATACAACAAATATTTAAATCGGCGTTTAGAGTGCGATGGCAAAACTGTTTAAAATCTTCAAAAAGTGAATAAAAACTAGTAGAGTTTGTACGTCAGGTTAGTTGGTGACCGATTATACCGGTTCTCAATTGAATTTTCTCACAAAATACAATAATTTTACAAAATGTACTCACAACGACTACAAATATTTTTCGTCAAGTATGGTGTAACATTTATAATAGCCGGCTGAAGAACGGCTACTCTACACTATAACACAAAAAACGAGATATACAAATGCAATTTGTTTAACAATTTTAGTTCGAATTATTTGTTTTGCCAATAACTTACACAAGCACTTCCCACGCACATCGACTTCGATTGAGTACTGAAATATTGCAAGCAGCGAATATGGAAGACAGTAGAGCAAAAATTAGAGTGAAAGAGAAGATGAGACATGTTAGACAGCGAAATCGGAGGAGATTGACAGTTAATGTGTGAGAGAGAGCAACAAACCGGAGTATACAGCATTCAAATTATGCGTGTCGGTTCTGAAGTTAATGGTTGAACTGTCAGTAAAATACTAGATCATTGAAAAAATCCTTTGGCGCGCAATAAGTAGTTTTGTGTGGTGATTGCACATGTATACTTGATTCATGTTATTTGTCATTTCAAGTCACGTGCTCAATTGGATATCACAATTATTGCTTGCACGGGTAAAATTCTGATTCAAGAAATGAGCAAAACGAGTCATGATTTTAGGAAAGTAGTATATATTCATGTTATGATAATACACCATGATTAAGAGTTTTCGGATCATGATCCATTTGGACTGATTTCGTTGGAATTTAGTGTAACGCATTTGACGTTGTTGGGTATAACTTCAGGCGTGTTTCTGCTACGATGGTAATCTTTGCTACATCAATTCAGGCGTTATGTTTTAAAATATGAAGATTTCAAATATGAATTAAATGGAATGGTGTGGAAGTGCGTGGCATATTGTTTACACGATTTCAACTAATGTCGCAAATAATGAACATTTGAATAGCAAAACAGTGAAAAGCACAACGAATTTCTTTTAATCTGAAGCATCAACAATTTAAATATGTTTTTGAACAACCACGACAACTAAAATAACGTGTTTACCTGCGTTCATTGCTCCAGTTTTGATTTTTTGTTTCAGAATTTGAAACACAAAACGAACTGCATGAAAAAACACGTGTGAATCAAACCTCTTAAAAAGACACTCTATGTAGAATTCTTGCAAATACCGCGGATCGATGTTTCCTTTGTTGTTTTCAAAACATCGTTTGCAAAATCGCCTTATTTGAAATATTTAGCTGAATCAATACAGCTTGTGTTCTTATATCTATGAATCAAATTAATCTAACTGGTTGAACAAAAAAATCTAATTTTTGTTAGATGGTGCTCCTAATTTACAGTCGAATTTATTTTTCGGTTTACGTAGCTTTCGGACTATTATTTTAACAACAATAGTCACATCGAATATGTAAGAATACATTCAGATACATTCATACCAAATGTAAAACTTATGATGTCAATGTTCGGTTTATTATCATTATGTTGTCAATTCTCTGTCCGCCGGTGGATAAACCAACACCATTATAAAATGAATATGCCTCAGGATCAAGTAAGAATATTCAGTAGTTCTTGCTTTTCAATGTCTGCTTTTTGTCTTACCATTAATCTATTAAACAATCCATCACATCCCTTGAGGCAGACGGTTCAAAGTGATATCCGGATATAAAATTGGAGTTACGAGCTTTAAAAGAAATACATTCCTCAAGTAACGCATTTTAGGACCATGATTAATTTTCATGGGAAAAGACTTTTTGCTCATGGTTTCATGAGAAGTTAAAATGATTGGTTTCATGATTTTCTAATCATGACAGCAGTAACAGATTCCTTTCCGTGTGCCAATTGACTCAATAACGGAATGCATGACTGTTCTAGAAAACCGCTGTAGACAGGAGAAAAAGTTCTAATATCGTTTACCTGTTGATGGATTGTGTGTAATGGAGATAGATAAATAATATTGGTCATCGTGAGCGCGAGTTTAACAAATAAGAAATTTTTTGATTGAATCAATGAAGAGATTGTTCTGTAGAAGCGCAATTGTCAAACTAATATATTTTCCTTGCTTTCTAATGACTTAGCGCACATAATAAGTGGCCATTAAATATCAATGTTCAATATGATTATCATAATGGATTTATTTATGCCTGGTACGTGAACAATATCCACTTTATTAAAGTACTAAAATACGCGTGGCACTTTTTGGCAACTTGAATATACACACGGAACGACCGAAATCAGCATTTTCGCGAAAAATTTAGTTGATTTGCTGATTTTAGTTAGTTGTTTTTTTAGACAACTAAAAAAATCTTACTTTTGCTGATTTAGATTTTTTATTCTCATTCCCTTAATAATAATAAAATATTTGTTGAAATGACTATATTTTTTAGTTGAAATCACAAATTAAACGTGCTGTCATTTCTTAGCTAAGGCACATTTCATTTCCATTCAACTAATTTTTTAGTTGAATTAAATAAATATAATGTTGTTTTCAACCAATATGAATGGTTGAATTGGCTTCTGCAATCTGCAGCTATATGGCGCCCTGTCACCGAAACGGTAACACCGTAATGACTACTAGCCACTAGATGGCACACTACTGCCGAAAAAATTTCAGACGCGGTTGTCTTTTCTATATTGGCAGGTATAAATACGATGTTGTATTGGAGAAAAAGACATAAACGAAACGTAAACATCGTTTTGAATTTTTTTCTTCCTAATCACTGTTTGCTTCATTCTCACTGAAAACTTTGAGCACTCGAAAACAAAAACCGGATACAAGTAGTACACCGGACGGCGCAGCTCGGATGGTTTGAAGATACAAAAAAACTTCATCACAATTAGAGTGAAACATTCGAAATTCACTTCACTGTTTCGCGTAAAAACATTATTACGCAGAATCGCTTCAAGTGCGCACAAATTCTGAATAAATACGATTTCCACTAACAGTTTACGACATTTTTACATATCGGTTTAGAAATTTAAATAAAGATATATCGAACACATGCGAAAAACATCAAAACAATTTTCAAGCAGTTTCAATAAGACTGTCCTTTTTAGCTTTTTAATGGATTGTTTTGCTTTGACACTTCTCATGAGTTTTTGGCTAATAAACTTGTTAATAATACCCATTTCAGTTTTGGTTTCTTTGTGCTGTCCTTCAGTAATGATGGTGATAGATAAATAGAAACAAATTTTCTGATTTTAATAACAAAATTAGTTGTCGATGAGAATTTCGTGTTGGATTGAAATATTGCTGGTTTGTGTCCAGGATATTCACCAACTAAACACATTCTCTAAAAATAAGAGTTTTTTCAGCAAAGTAAATTCTCAATTTTAACTAATTTTATAGTTATTTTGGAAATTTTGTTGTTAAAATCAACTAATTCAAAAACAGTAATACGAATTAGGCGCAGAGCTAATTTCGGTCGTTCCGTGCAGAACAAGTTCTGAGAGTTCTCGCTGCTTAAAAACTATACAAGAATCTGCTTCAAAGTTTATTGTGTTGCATCAGGTGAACATTCAAGTATGAGTAATTCCCAAAAACGGACTGTTCAGAATGGTTTGTATGCTTTGTATGTATGTGTAAAGTTTATCAATACAAAATTCTGGTTAGTGACCTTATTTATTCATTACCGAAAGCAAGAATCATATCTGGAAAAGAAAGCGTGGCAACTTATATCCATTATGTCGAAGCCATTAGAGAGAGATTTTTTATTGACTCAAGGGATGGGATGACAATCTGTGCATTTGTCAGAAAAATAATGGAGATAAACGTTAACTACTTAGTCGTTTGACAATTCTGCTGTCCGAAAACATAAATTCGAACAAATAATTTTTGGGAGAGACGAAGTTCGATGGGTCAGCTAGTAAATTATAAAAGAAAAACTATATATTTTTTAAATTGTTAGACCCTACGGGGCTCCCTGGAGCAGTTAATTGTATCCATTGATTTTATAGACAAAAACCTTTAAACGCGTTTTCCTCGAAAGCAGGTTTTGAAAGTCCGTGTCCATCGTCATTCAAAAACTACTGCATCAATTTTTTTTAAATTTTACATACACTTTCTACAGATGAAAAACCAGACCCCAACGTTCTCCATTTCGTTGTTTGTTACTTTGGTTACTATTCAGAAATTAAAAATATAAGATTATTTATCAAAATCGATATAATTCGACAGCAACACACTTATGCCACCGCTTGATTATATCCTCGAAACATTTTTGCCATCTGCGATTTATCCATAATCTCATCTCGGGTGCTGAAAAGCGGTTTCTTGAGTCAACCGGATAGGGAAAAGTCGCAGGAAGCCAAATCAGATGAATTCGGTGGTTGCTGTATGGTATTCGTTTCGTTTACCATAGCAAAATTTTCACGGATAACGATGACGTTGTGTGACGGTGCGTTATTGTGGTGCAAGATCCACGAATTATTTTTCTACAAATCAGGTCTTTTTCGGCAAGCTGTTCTACGCAAATGTTTCATAACACCCGAATAATACTCCTTGTTGACGGTCTGGTCTTGAGGAATCCTTGTAATCAATGACAACTGCGAACATCCCCTTCTTTTTCGGTTTAAAACGACGTGGTCACTTACGGCTACTACTGAAACGTTCGCACCTCTGATAAACGAGTGTTTTCTTCAGAGTATCGTTGCGAAACACTTTTCTAACATTTGCAATGTCGTCGCACCATTGAAACGGTTTTTAATACAAAATTTATTGCAAAATCGTTGTTTCAAATTCAATTCCATTTTCAAAACTGGACAAAATCGAGGACACGCACAATCGCAGATGTACGCGATACAATGTAACTTTTAAATATGTCCAGGTATCAATTGATGATTGGATAGAATATCAACGACAGATGGGGCAACAAAAAAAATGAAATCTATTGGAGTGACTGAGAGCGCCGCACGGTGGTGACTCCGAGAAATTTAATATCAAGGTAGTATTCCATCTGGTGAATTCTGGAGCATATTTTTCACATGCACCAAGGTAGCGTAGTTGATCTCCCCAGAAAGGTGAGGGATGAAGGTTCGAGTCCTTCTTCTGGGCGATGCTTTTTCGTAAAATTTTCAAATTTTGTTGTTTCATGTAATTTAATGTTTTCTCTCTATCGATTAATTATTAGTAGTGTTGTGTATAAATTGAGCTCAAGACTGCTTTATGTCTTCTCACAATCCCGAAATATTTAACACAGTTTGTTTTATATGCAAACATTGCCCGGGTAAGTAATCTGTCATCGTTTGCTTCTAATGCACATCTGTGGCGGCTTATTATATAGATGAGCAAAATTGATGCGCAACAGCAATACACAAGACAAATAAAAAATCACAATGCGTCCTACTGGCGAGATATGGATAAACGAGAAAAAGTTGGAAGGTGGGCTCATGTCTTTCTCTGGGCGTTAGTTTTTCGCAAAAATTTCTATGTTGTTCATTAGTAGTGATGTGTAGATGTTTAAAAAATTTGATAATTTTTTCAGCAGTCTTGTAAACATTGTTAGCCTTTCGAAGTACTGATTTGTAGATTTTTCTGTATCTCTGTTCACTTTTTGGAGTAGTTTGCTCCAATACAGCTAAATGCAGATGTAACGGCCCTTTTTTAAATCGAAACTCCAAATGCAAATAGTGCACAAAATAAGTCCAGCCATATTTTTCCCATAATAATTCCCACACTCCGTGAACAGCAGAAAGATGTACATACTGAACAATACATATATATATATATATAGATATATATATATATATATATATATATATATATATATATATATATATATATATATATATATATATATATATATATATATATATATATATATATATATATATATATATATATATATATATATATATATATATATATATATATATATATATATATATATATATATATATAGTGTTGCTTTGCTTTCTGCTCAGTCAACTGCGCAGACTGGAATGAAAGAAGGTACGTAACACAGAAATTAAACAACGTTTTCATCTCAAAATCGTCGTCGCATACGTTATGATTTGTCTAATTCGAAACTTGTTGTAACCATACAGTTAAAAAAATTTTAACTTGGAATTATTTATGGTTATGTCATACAACTGAACATTTTATCATAGATTCTTGATCGTATTAAAAAATAAAATAATCACTTGTTTGCCCAGAAACAAAACGCTAAAACTAAACTTTATTAGTGTTACAAAATTAAAATTTTTTTTGTGTTTTTCAGCATAAAAGCTCCTCAAAAAGAAGGAGTGACGAAAAGTAATCCATCCAAACGACATCGAGAAAGACTCAACGCAGAGCTCGATTTATTAGCATCATTGCTTCCATTTGAACAAAACATATTGAGTAAATTGGATCGTCTTAGTATATTACGGCTATCTGTTAGTTACTTAAGAACAAAAAGTTATTTTCAAGGTAAGGCTTGATATAATCTATTAATTTATTCTGCACTGTCGATTTCTTCTTCTGCATTTTGAAACGAGCTTCCCTTCCTCAGTACTTGCCTTCTCATACCTCAGTGACGCGTATATGTACTTATATTATTCAACTTCCAATTGGTTTTAAGTTATTCAATTTAAAAAATGAAACAGTATTTCAATGTTTCAATAGCACGATTTTGAAGAAACTCTCCAAATTAACCAATGTTTGCACGGTCTAAGAATACAGCTGACGATTTCGCTTTCACTTCCACTTCGTTTCTCCTCGAACTTGAAAATTTACTCAATAGCGCATTTACTTCAGTCGGTGTAGCACCCAACCAACAAATGTCTGATACCGATAAGTGGTACTTTAGAACACGATTCATGTTAAATGTTGATTTTGATCGATCTTCCTCTGTATGTATGAACTTCTAATCATCTTTAGGGCCCGTGAATAAATATTTCGTACTTATGTACAGTCCGCCATGTAACTTTTTTTTAAATATGCAATGAAACACAAACGGTTCATCCGATTTCAGAATTTATTGTTTCATATTAAAGTACAATCCTTCCGGTTAATTGTGGAATATACATTCATTCAAATAGCTCCCTCGGCTGGCCTTGCAGTACGCTATTGGGTCGTTATGGCTCCACGAATGTTGTCCTTCAAGGCTTAAATTGTCTCTGGTTTGTTCACATAACACTTATATTTGACAGCCACCAAAGATAATAGTCTAACGGCGTCAAATCACAGCTCCAAGGCGGCCAAACGACATCCGAATTTCGACTGATATTCGATCTTCGAAGACTGTGCGCAGAAGATCGATCTTAGCATTGGCTGTGTGGCACGGAGCGCCGTCTTGTTGGAACTAAATGGTGTCCAAGTCTTCCTCTTCAAGTAACTGGAAGAACCAATCGCTAATCATGCTAATCTTGGCAGCTCCTGCTTCATTTTCGAAGAAAAATAGCCCAATGAGACCAACATCCGTACCAAACCATCATTCTCTGAGGATGCATCGACTTCTCCATGATAACGTGCGGGTTTTTTCGTCCCCAAGATGCTACAATTTTGCTTATTAACATACAGGCCGAGATGAAAATGTGCCTCATCCGAGAAGATGATTTTTTAGCACACATTCCGCAACATTACCATGTTTTTCAAAATAAAACTGCACTATTTCCACGCGTTCCTCAAGCGTATACACAACCATCTTCGTTCAGCGGAAGGATAAAACTAAGTTTCTGTCAAATCAGAAGTGACATTAAACTTACCAATGTAGAAATACCGCTAGTTAAAAAAAAGTTTGATGGCGGACCCTGTATGTCTATTCCAGTGACTGTCATTATTAGTTCTACAGCACCTCTTGTACTATTATCCCTTTCCCGTTTTAACCGTAAGAGTTCTATTTAGTACCAACATTTTGAGCTGTTCCAACCAACGTTCTTTTCCGTAATTAATTAATTTGTACGCGTTTTTAATACGTAGACCAGAATAGATGCCTTGCAGTCCACATTTTAAGTCAACCGTGGCTAACCAAAGCTTCCTGATGCAAGTCGACAATAGTTTTTCCAACAATTAATTTTCAATGTATTTTTCGCAGGGCTAATTGTTACACAAATTGCAATTGTTCCATGATCTAAAATCTTGAAAACGGTTTCCACATTCGAATAAACGCCGTAGAAATTGGAGTACACGTGACCTATCAATGTACTACGAAATTCTCGTAAATTTATTCACGGTTTACCTACCATCGAAGAATTCTGCTAACTATTTCAGTAGATTCGAACTTTGATCATTGAGAAAATGTATATTGAAATCTTTAGTAATAAAATTTAGTTTACTAAAATCTACGAAAATATTTAACCAGTTTGTTTAAATTTCCAGAAACTGGCGATCGCTTGAACTTTTAGAATGATATACAACTCCATAATTTCCTATATGCATGCCTCTTTCAACTGATATACCCAAGAACCAATTATTTCCAATTGATTAGTTTGATTGAATACTGAACTCAATCGATTCTCTGACGTAAATGGGACAAACAAACAGCAATAGTGTAACACGGAACACTGAACTGATTGAAAGCACTAGTATAAACTATATGTGATTCTGAAAGAAAACTAATGTATGATGTCAGTCAGTGTTGAACAGTCGTTCGCACCGCACGCGTATAACTCTTGGCTTTTGGAATTTTTTTCTGGCTACCTAGAGTTTCATTGATTCAAAGCTTCAGTCTTTTCCAAGGCTACCTGAATCACTAACAGCCATTTTAAATATTAAAAATTAGTTAGCCTTTCTCAAGGCTATACAAAGAGTTATATTCTAATATAATCAGTCTTTTTCAAGACTAAGAAATTAATGAGCCTTTTTTAAGACTAGCCATTCTAGAAATTATTGTTCGAACTAATCAGTCGTTATTAAAACTAACACAATATCAATCTTTATCAAGACTTATCTAAACTAGGAGTCAAATCGAAGACTAATTTAGCTAAGTTTATTTATATTTTTTTAAAATGCCTGCGTCCAACCAGAAAGGGAATAAGCCTAAGGCTGAAAATAATTCAACACGGAAGAAATCTCAATCAGTTATTCTAATTTTTTCTAATAACATAGACGATCTTATAGAATCGGAATGTAAAAAGACAATGGACGGACTTCTCTTCATTGATCCTATGCCGTCTAACAATATTCACGATATTCTTCCTGAATCGGATTGTAGCGACATAGAAGTAAATTTTCAAAAATTTCCAAAACGGACACTTGTCGTTTTGGGAAGAAACAACCATCTATGCCTCCAGTGACGGCGATGTTCTCGCACCTCAAAGCATTCCGTACTGAGCTTTCTATTTTGCGCCCAAATGTAAAAGTGTCATTTCAAATCGGACGAAGAGGAGAATGTCGAGTCTTGGTTGATGGATTGGAAGATTACGAACGTCTTATCCGATATTAGTCCGAGAAACTTCATAGGTTTTATTCATATGATATAAAATCAGACAGACCCTTCAAGGCTGTCTTGAAAGGTTTATCAAATAATCAAGGTACTGATGAAATTAAAAATGAATTAAAAGAATCGCTTGGTTTTGCCCTTTTCCAAGTAATACCTAGAAAAAGTACGTTTCATTTCCCACATTAAAAATCATTGGGAACATTATAAAAACGCTCGTTCGGTTAGACAACAAGTCAAATCAACGACTTTAAATTTACAGAACATAGCGATACAAATGCCACGCCTAATTCTTCTAAGGCACTTAAAACTTTAAACAAAAAACAGGTACGCCTTCCAGTTCACCTTCTAACGGAAACAATTTATTAATAGGTAGATCGCCCACGTCATCTGCTTCTGATGGCAGTTACACTAGTGCAACAGGTCATTTACCTACAAATATTCCTTTAATGTCATTCGATTCTTTAAACGAAGTCGATTTAGGCGATATAACGGACCATAAACTTATTTACCTACAAGATCAACATTTTCAAATGATCGTCCGAATGAATTCGAATTCATCACTTTTTGAAGCATTTCAAATCGGATAGCAATTTGCAAATAACATTATAATGAATTTAAAATCTAAAAGTGATGTTAAATAACTATTGGAATGTTTTAAATTGGAATGCTCCATCTCTAGAATCGAGTGAAGATGAGTTTTATAATTTTCTCAAAGTGACAGAAACATTTTGTCGTGAATACGACTTACTTTACTATGGGGTGCCTTTTCAAAATTAGCCATATGGAAGAATTGGCAGAACTCAATCGTGAATATCTCGACTTGTATTAATCGCAGCAACATAATTCTTTCACTATTTCATCAAAAATATGATCAGGAATTTAGGATAACATTTTGAACAGTGTGAGATAATCACAAACAATTCAAAAATTAAGTTTTCTGAAAAATTTTAAACAATGCGGAAAACTCTTAACTTTTGCTTGGGTTTTTCGCGCAAGGACGACGATTTTGAGGTAGTCATGCACATATCTTCAACTGAACGTTATAAAAGGGGAACCGTGGTCGAAAATCGATTATTTCTTCTTGTGCGTTGGATGAAAGCAGACATCGGGGCGAGAAGACGCATTCAAACAGCGGCATCGGAGAGCGCACCTTCTGCGTGGTTAAAAACCTCAAACGCTCAGGTCGTAGTTCTTATTTGCCTTTCGGTCGTCAAGGCAAGAACACGCATTCACGACATCGAGTTATGTCTCTGACATTACACACCCGTATTTTTTTTAACCAAATGTCAAATTGAAAAGCAATCCACATTATGTGGTTCATCGTTTTGACAGGTCTACTGGAATGGGTGGTGAAGTTGCCATTTTTGTGCAACGGCAAATTAAACTTCGAATTTTACCTTCTTACAATACTAAAGTTATTGAAATCTTGGGAAGTTGATACCATTTATGGAATTTATTTCATCGCTAGAGCATATTTGCCATTTCAATGCACCGATGATCAATTAAATTTCTTTAAAGGCGATTTGCAAAAACTTGCAAGATATCGACCGAAATTTTTCGTAATAGGGCACTTAAATGCAAAGCATGTTCAGTGGAATTGTAGGCAATATAACAGTAATGGTAAAATACCCAAGTAGCAAATGTAACTTATCGAAATTTCAAGATGTTCTACATTTGTTTTAAAATTATTATTTATGTTATCAGTGTTCAGAAAGATTTTTAAACATATTAAAATTGATTGTGCAATTTATCCTTGTAAACTTTCACAATACTACCGAAAAATCACTGTAGAACTACTTTCAGTACGTCTAAATCAACTTTGCAGCAGATCACCAACTTGTCCATATTGCATTAACAGTTCTAGAAGCTCAGTAAAAAATTTCACATCGTCATGTAAGTAACTACACCAATTGTGCAACTTACAAACAAATTTCCAAATTGTATTGGACACAAAATATGTCGAAATGATTGTTAATCTCTTGTGGAAGAAAAATTAACAAAATGATGCTCTCCTGAAGATAAAAATTGATACGCCGAATTATAACATTATTGTGAAAAAAAGTTTCTGTTAAGTCTGCATAGTTTTAGGTGCCTCAGAAAATTGTATGGCAGTGTGAGTAGTTTTCTTCAGTTTTAGAAAAACAATGATATGTAATCCAAAACTTACAAAAACGTTATGCAAGATTTATCTATTTGCAAAAAATGAAACAAAACTTACAAATATGAGAATATTATCATAAATGTTGCGGAAATACAACATTACATACGCAATGAAAACAAAACTCAATCAGAACAATTGTGTTTGGTTTTCATCCTGCTGAAATAATGAGCAGATCTGACATCACTTTTGAACGAAAAGCTAAGTTCATTAAAGTTATTCTCATGATACTGTTTGTGCAACTTGTTTGTACAACTCCAACACATGGGCTTGTCAAAATAATACCTACAGTGCGTATCACAAATGTCGGGCCCGTTAAGAATCTTTAAACTGTATTGTTACTTAATTCAACTAGTTTGTTTAAAATAAAAACAAAATGTATAATATTTCCCTCTGAAATATTCACATGTTAATGTATACCGTTGTTTAGATAATATAAATCATTACGTTGCGTGAACCATTTTCTATTCAACTCACTGTTACCATCGATGCCATATTAGAAAAAATTGAAGAAAAATTCATTTCGAGATTTCCCAGGTTCAATAAAACATCAGTTTGATAAAAACTGTCTGGAAATTTTAAGTATGCTTGAATATACCTATTTTAAACACCATTCCGATGATTCTCTTTAAAAATAATAGATTATTTTTATTTTCAAAGAAGTTGGTGTACAATCATCAAAACACGTTAATTCAAAGGCGCTTGAAAATTTCATGCGTACGAATACATGTTTCTCCATAAAAAAGCAGTTCGTTGTCGATTTTTCTTTTACACAAACCCAAAAGATCAATTCTACAATATGTAGCATTATCATTTTTCATGTGCAGGTTATTTTAAAAGATCCATGTTTGTGTTAACAGTTGTATTGGAAATCAAATGTGAAACTTGTTTATTAGAACTAAGGTTTGTTATGTTTTTGTAAACGTCATTCCATTTCTTGTTTACAGTATGTAGTAGTTTTCACGAGTTTCACAATTGTTTTTTCGCTGATTTTGTGACTGCCTCTGTGATGGGATCGACGCATGAGTTTTGTATCAGTTGCACTATAATTGTGAATAAATGTTCGTAATAACGGGAGAACTTAAAGATATGTTGCACAACACATAAAATTGCGCTTTCTCCATAACACAACAGTTACAAGAATAGTAATATAAACTTACTTGATAAATTGCACAATCAGTAGAAAAATACAGGACAGCAACTTAACATGCTATTTGGGTACTTCATTCACCTCTCAGCTGGTTACTTCACAGTTCTTCATCCCAGTAATTCGACTTGCTTCTCTTCCGTGAAAAATCCCTCTACAATTGATTTTTTTCTAACAGATCACAGTCACATTTGTAGTGAACCGATTACACATGCTGACTTTGACCAAAGACATCATATTAACAAGATATCCAGCACTCACATTTCCCTAAAAAATCATCGGCAACATCCTTTTTTGCGAGCATGTCGCCCTCATGTGAGTCCGCATCGAATCTCATACATAGAAGTAATGGAGAGAAATGTCAAATTCGTGCGCGCCAAAATAGCAGGGCTGCGCACCCATACAATTGACATGATATGTTGAATGTTATGCCGTGCGATGGCGTTGTTGAACTGAAGATTGATTTCACTCCAAGCTGATAGGGTCTGCTTTGACTCAGATCATCTTCCTGTAACATTCAGACTTTCCAACGAAGCTATAATTAATCCAATTAGTTCTATATTCAACTATCATAGAGCTAATTGGTTGGACTACAGATCTCACACTGAAAATCATGTGGATCATGAAACTATTTTAAAAAATTCTGCGAACATCGACACAGCAATCGATAATTTGAATCATTACATTATCGAAGCTAGAAATCTTGCAGGTCTCAAAGTTCAAACTAAATTAAATTTCGGTTGAAGAATGTTCTTCGACGACAATATCAACGTTCTCGGTATCCTGCTATGAAAAACATATTTAATGATTTACAAAAAGAAATTAAACATCGATTTACTCTTTTGCGATATGAAACTTTCGCTAAAGAAGTTGAGCAAATTAAATCATTTTTTAACCTTTCTGGAAACTTTCTAAGCTTCTTAAGAAACCTCAGAAACCAATTCCTGCTCTCAAGGAAGGAAAAAGAAAACTTCTTACAAATGGCGAAAAAGCTCAAAAACTTGCTCAGCAGTTCGAGTGTCCACAATTTTATTCTGAACGTTAAGAGTACTAGTGAAAATGAAAACTTACTGAAATATGATCATATTTCAACTCAAGTGTTATTACAAGATGACATTATTGAGACGAATTTTGATGAAATTAAGTCAATTATTAGGAAGCTTGAATACATGAAAGTTTCCTGGTAATGATGGAATTTTTAATATTCTTATTAAAAATCTTCCCGGTGTTGCCTTGTGATTCTTGGTTAAAATTTTCGACAAGTGTTTTTCTTTAGCTTACTTCCGAAGAAGATGGAAAATCGCTAAAACAATTCCTAATATCAAACCTGATAAAAAGCTAGCAGAAGCATCAAGTTATCGACCAATTAGTTTACTTTCTTCTATCTGTAAACTTTTTGAAAAAGATATCTTGTTGAGAATGATGTCTCATATAAAGGAGATTTCATTTTTTTAGCAGAGCAGTTTGCGTTTCGTCATAAACATTCAACTACTCATCAACTTGTCAGAGTAACGAACATGATAAAAGCAAATAAATTTTCTGACTTATCCACTGCAGTTACTCTTCTAGAAATAGATCAAAGAGTTTTTTCTTTAGCTTACTTCCCAAAAAGATGGAGAACCGCTAAAGTAATTCCTATCCTCAAACCTGATAAAAACCCAGCAGAAACATCAAGTTATCGACCAATTAGCTTACTTTCTTCTATCAGTAAACTTTTTGAAAAAAATATCTTGTTGAGAATGATGTCTCATATATTATATATATTATTTTTTTAACAGAGCAGTTTGGATTTCGTCATGAACATTCAACTACTCATCAACTTGTCAGAGCAACGAACATGATAAAAGCGAATAAATCTTCTGTGTTATCTATTGAGTTGCTCTTCTAGTCATAGAAAACGTTAAGAGCGGCTTCAAATAGCGTCTGTTCTGGTATCCAGCGGCTGAATATGAAATGCTGCATCCCGTTCAGCTAAATCCGAAGTGGCAATCCCACCAACGGGATCGTTCTAGTGCTAGTTGGGACGTTAGACAGAGCAAGCACGATGTTCCTCCGGCAAGACAGGGAGTTGGCGTATGCCTAATAAGCCACCCGTAAAATAATCATAACAAGTAATACAGGTGAGAATACGACCCTTAACAATATGCATAGACCAACGCGACGAAATAAGGACTAGGATTGGAAACTTGTAACATGGAAATGCAAGTCACTGGCAGACTGCGACAGGATAATAAACGACGAACTAAATCCTAGCAACTTCAACGTCGTACCGCTGCAGGAGCTTTGTCGGACAGGACAGAAGGTGTGGAAAATCGGACATCGAGCGGCTACCTTCTACCAAAGCTGTGGCACAACGAACGAGCTGGGAACTGGCTTTATAGTGCTGGGCAAGATGCGTCAGCGAGTGATTAGCTAGCAGCCGATCAACGCTAGGATGTGTAAGTTGAGAATTAACGGCAGTTTTCTCAATTACAGCATCATCAACGTGCACTGCTCACATGAAGGGAGACCCGATGACGAGAAAGAATCGTTCTACGTGCAGCTGGAACAAGCCTATGACGGCTGCCCACGCAGAGACGTAAAAATTGTCACCGGTGACATGAATGCCCAGGTAGGAAGAGAGGCAATGTACCGACCGGTAATCGGGCCGAACAGCCTGCATACCGCATCGAATAACTACGGCCAACGATCTGTCAACTTTGCGGCCTCCCAAAGCATGGTAGTCAAAAGCACCTTCTTTCCCCGCAAGGATATCCACAGAGCTACCTGGAGATCACCTGATCAACAGACCGAAAACCAAATCGACCACATTAAGATCGACGAAAAATTTTCTAGGACATCAACCATGTTCGCACCTAACGCAGTGCGGATATAGATTCGGACCACTACTTGGTTGCTGTATGCATGCGCTCAAAACTTTCGACGCTGGCTACCAAACGTCGAAACCGAACGTCGCGGTTTAACATCGCGCGGCTCCGGGATGCTGGAGTAGCTCAAGATAACGCGCAGCAGTTGGCAGTGGCACTACCAACGGAAGGGCAGCTTGGTGCAGCTACTCTTGAAGATGGCTGGAGAGACATACGTTCTGTCATAGGTAGCACTGCATCAGCGACGCTAGGTACGGCGGCTTCGAACGTAAGGAACGACTGGTTCGGCAACGAATGTGAACAGTTAGTGGCCGAGAAAAATGGAGCCTCGCGAGCAAGCTGCAGCACCGGACGAAAGCAAACGAAGAGCGATACAGACAGGCGCGGAACAGATTAAACTCAATATCCCGTAGTAAAAAGCGCCAACAGGAGGACCAAGATCGCGATGGAACAGCTGTTCCGTGCTAATGCCACACTGAAGTTCTACCAGAAGGTGAACCAGTCGAGCAGAGGCCATGTACCACAGGCCGATATGTGCATGGACACCAACGAGAATCTTCTCACGAACGACTGTGAGGTAATCGAGAGATGGCGGCAGTATTTTGACGATGTGGCGGTGTGGCGGTATACGAAAGTGGCGGCGCGGTGACGAACTTGGGAACGCGTGCGAAAGTCTAGGAGGAGGTGAGCCGGTTGAAAAATAATAAGGCCGCTGGCGTTGACCAACTACCAAGCGAGCTACTAAAATACGGTGGTAATGCACTAGTGAAAGCACTGCACTGGGTCGTTACCAAGATCTGGGATGACGAGATTTTAGCGGAGAAATGGATAGAAGAAATCGTGTGTCCCATTTACAAAAAGGGCGACAAGCTGGATTGCTGCAATTACGGCGCGATAGTACTGCTGAACGCCGCCTACAAGACACTCTCCCAAATCTTATGCCGTCGACTTTCACAGATTGCAAACGAATTCGTGGGACAATTTCAGGCAGGATTTATGAGCGAACGCGCTACCACGGACCAAGTGTTCTCCATCCGCCAGGTATTGCAAAAGTGCCGCGAATACAATGTGCCCACATATCACTTATTCATCGATTTCAAATCAGCCTACCACACAATCGATCGCGATCAGCTATGGAAAATCATGCACGACTACGGACTCCCGGACAAACTGATACGATTGGTCAAGGCTAGAATGGATCGAGTGATGTGCGTTGTTCGAGTATCGGGGATAAACTCGAGTCCCTTCGAAACTCGCAGAGGGCTACGCAAAGTGATGGCCTTTCGTGTCTGCTATTCAACACTGCTTTGGAAGGGTGTGATAAGAAGAGCGAGAATAGACACGAGTGTCACGATTTTCAGAAAGCCGGCCCAGCTACTTGGTTTCGCTGATGATATTGATATTATAGCACGCAACTTTGAGAAGATGGAAGATACGTACAACGAACTAAAAGCTGAGGCCAAGCGGATCGTACTAGACATCAATGTGTCAAAGAAAAAGTACATGGAAGGCAGGGGCTCGGGAGAAGATAATATCAGCCACCCACTACGAGTTCTGAATGGCGGTGATGAAATCGAAATGGTCGACGAGTTCTACACGTTGGGCTCACTGATGACTGCCGATAATGACACCAGCAGAGAAATTCAGAGCCGCATATTGTCAGGAAATCGTGTTTACTTTGGACTGCCCAGGACGCTTCGATCGAGCTAAATTCGCCGTCGTACGAAGTTAACTATCTACAAAACGATGATTAGACCGGTTATCCTCTACGGGCACGAGTCCTGGAAAATGCTTGCGCAGGATCAAGGCGCACTATGTGTTTTTGAACGGAAGGTGTTGCGAACCATCTTTGGCGGAGTCCTCCCTGGCTTAGTACAAATGAGTTACACAGATTACAAATATAGAACCATTAGATGTAATGTCACATAATGTTATAAGCAAATTCCGACAAAAATCGATGCAATCTTCAATTGAATCGATTCGCTCTCTGTATTAGTTAGTAAGTTAGTATATAAGTTCTTTTCCCCATTACACAATACAAGTAGATTTAGAATTTTCCCAACACAAAAATTTCAGAAATGCAGAAGCAAATGATGCCTTCATGATAATAACCAAATCATGTTATAATAGGGCCGAAAAGTCACCACTTTTGGCTGAACACCCAATTTAAGTCTAAATAATTTCATTTTAACTCATATTCAAATAAATAGTTATTTAAAAAACGTAAGATCTCTATCCATCATGAATTGACGCTTTGCGACATAATGAATAGACAAACCGGCTTTGTTAAGATGCAAAATTTATATATGCCTTTCATCCATTAGTTGCTATTTTATAATTGAAGAAATTGTTGTTCTTATTCATTTCAAGCAATCTCATATAAACAGGACATTGCTTACTACAAGCTGGGTGGTGGAGGTCTAAATTAAGTTCTTGTTCTGTGTTTATTTTCAGACAATTGACGCAATTAACGTATTCTAAATACCTCGGTACGACACCGCTTTTTTGAACGAATCTCGCACGGCTATTATTGAAACTATTTCAATGCACAAATAGAAATATTTACAAAACACATGTGGCGGAATTACAAAACCACTACATTTTCCACGCTAATCCCTCAGAACAATTTCAATATTACATTTCAGTTCGACACAATGTACTTCCATTGTAAACGTCTTTTTGAGAATATTTGTATGGAAACCAGCCATACATCGTAGCACATTCACATTCATTCTTATGATTTTATGCATCGGCAAATCATAAACTCTAAATATTTTATGAGTTGGACCGATATGACCGAAATTATGCTCGGTACCAAAAACGGTCCTCCTATCTTAATCACTTGAATTGCTTACAGCGCACAAGCAAAGTAACGCAATGGATATAAACACTTTAAACCATGCGCGCCGCCGGCGTGGATTTTCCCGCCTCGCGCGAAGTAAAATAAATAACTTCAATTGTTCTTTCCATCGCTGCGGTTTATTAAACATTAGCCTTCTCCAAAATAATTATTATCAAAACCTTTCCATTACATACAATTGTTAGGTCTAAAGACTTCTCACTGAACTTACACGTACACTGAAAAAAATTATATATTCAATAAAACCAAAAGGCGGAAAATGAATCTAGGCAGTCTAAAAACTGAAATGAACAAAGAACGACCGCTTTTATTTTTTACAAAAGAACCTGCCACATGGCAGACCGTGACAGTGTTCACCGCGCGATAGGCTAAGTCAAAGTTAATAAGGGACTTAGCTCGAAAATGGTGAACACGGGAAAACATATGAAAAAGTAAGAAAAAAAACACTAAGTCCCAGTTAACGTACTTAGAAGAACGTGCTACCTCCAGTTGAAAAAGAAAGTGTTATAAAGCTCTCAAAACGAGAAAAACATTTAGTGACAGTATGAGAAAATCTTCTAGTGAACAGTATGGACTGAAGATTTGCTAGAAAGTGCTACAGCCAGTTGAAAAAAAGAGTGTTTTAATGCCCTCAAAACAAGAAAAACTTTTAGTGACAGTATAAAAAAAATCATTTAGCGAACAGTATGGGGAAGACTTGCCAGAAACTCAAGTTAGTGAAACATGCGCATCGTGAAAAATTAACAGTGTTAAAGAACGAAAATAAAATAAAACAACCACATGAAATGGTTCCAAGAAAGTGTTTAACGTTATAAGAATAATGAATTCGGAATGGGTTGGTTCGACTCGA
Source organism: Malaya genurostris (assembly GCF_030247185.1). Classification (NCBI taxonomy): domain Eukaryota; kingdom Metazoa; phylum Arthropoda; class Insecta; order Diptera; family Culicidae; genus Malaya; species Malaya genurostris. Next base: position 139,500,907 of record NC_080572.1, on the reverse strand, counting down.
CCGATACCAACACCACGTACGTCCAGTTGAAAAATGACGCCCAAACCTGGACAGGAATCATCATAGCAGCCTGCCTGATGATCTACATAGCTAGAAGATTCATCACCAAGCTACACCGCATATACACGGAGAGGACTGCCGAGCGGATAACAAGAAGGATCATCGCCAATCAGGCCTAAGTTAAGTACTGATTTTGATTTTTGTATTACACAATGACCATAAATAGAGGTCAATAGAGTACAGTTGTAAAAACAAAATCTTTTAAACGAATCTTGAAAACACACAGTTAAAAATGGAGGATAACAAAGATTTTCTTAAAGAAATAAAGGCAGCCGCCGAATATTTTACAGAAATCGACCGGCAATCGGCAAAGTTTTATTAAACTACAGAAAACATACAAGCCTTTGCCGAATCAGAAAATCACACCTTAATATTAGAATTTAAAATCTTTTCTGAGCAGCCAGAGAAAACCGAAGTAGTTAAAGTAGAAGTATCGCAAGGGCCGTACTTTGACAAAAGAAAAGCAACTCGGAAAAACAAGGCATATTTCTCATGAAAATTAATTTACCTTGATCCTGCAAAATATAATCGCTAAAAAAATAAAAATAAAAAACACCCATTTAATATGATGTAAATTCTACGGTTTTGCTAACAACTAACAAACTAATAAATATGAGTGGACGAAATTGAACAAAGCCTGAATACATTAAAGGCAATTGAAAGTAATTTTAGGAAAGCACCGAATAGAACCTATTCGAGCCAAATTTTACAATTGAAAAGATGCGAAGTGAGTTCCGCTCAAAATTTAAGTTTTCAACTTGCCGAGCTAGAAAACAATCCAGACTCAGGCCTTTTCAATTTAATCAACCGAGAAGCAAAATTGCTCTCCGGAAAAATTTACAATGTCATAGACTCCCATACACCAAACCGTCGTTATTGCCTAAATTTAAAAGGGCAACAAAGAAATTAATTAAACTAAATCGTGAGACAAAAACCAAAATGACTAATCTGCAGAATACCATAAAAACAGTGACGGCTTTAATGCCGGAGTTTAATTGAAATCCAACAAACCTCACCAGTGTCATTAATGCACTGGATATTATTAAGACAATGGTGACAAATTATAACAAACAATTAGTTATCAGCATTATATTATCAAAACTAAGAGGAAGAGCGCGAAACGCATTTACCGCCAAACCCGAAAACCTCGAGTCCATAGTGGACAAATTAAAAACAATTGCACCTGCCTCCGTAGGAGCAGTGCAATCTAAATTAAAATTATGCAAACAAAAGTCTGACATAATTACTTTTACAAACGAAATCGAAACTCTTGCTACGCAGCTTAAAGCTGCGTACGTAGCAAAAAAAATCATGCCGAGATAGCAAATGAAATGGCTTCCCAAGAAGCAATTAAACACATGGCCGAAGGCCTAAAAAATGAAAAAACCTCTATTATTATACGAGCAGGTTCAGCAATAAATAAAGTGCTGGAAATGAATCCGGTCTGCGAAGAAAAAGTATTGCTCACAAGAATGCATACAAACAAAACCAACACTCAGCAAAGGAATAACGGCGAGAGGCGGCAATTTAGACAACAAATGTCGTTTTTCAATATGCCTTTTCAGTAACGCTTTCCGAATCAGCGTGTTTGGAATAATCAAAACAACCCACAAATGCCTTATCAGGCAAATCAAAGTCAAGGTCGTCTAATGCGACCAAATATTAAATAGTGGCATAACCTGCCCCAACAAATGTTCGGTTACGGACAATTTCCTATTGCTCCGAACCAGCGGTTCTATTCACAGGGCCAACATCAATACCAAAACAACTGGAGAAATAATTAAAATACAAATTTTAGCAACGCAAATCCAAACAGAAATGTGATGTATGTCGGTCGCCAGGAAGATGGAACAACCAAAACGAATCAGAGCACCAGAATAAACGTGAACCAGAATTTAGATCACATCGAGGCTCGGTCAATGAACCAAGCAAACCAGCAATGAAAATATTCAATTGCAATATAAATAATACAAACTTCGTAATTCTTAAACTAGATGTTTGCGACAAACCGGTTACATTAATTGTAGACACAGGTGCAGACATTTCTATATTAAAAGAAAGCGCACTAAAACCTAACATGCTTATTCACATGAATGAGAACTGTTTTATAAATGGTGTTACCGAAGGTAAAATGGAAACCGACGGCAGCACATATCCTAGAATTAAACTAAATAATAATTTAATACAACATAAATTCCAAATAGTTAATGACAAGTTACCTATTTTTACAAACGGAATCCTGGGTAGAGATTTCCTAATAAACTACGAATGCAACATATGCCTAAAAACATGGCTAATTACTTTTGAAATAAATAATAAAATTTTCGAAATCAATTCAATGTAAAATTCATTATACCACCACGATGCTAAGTAATTAAGGAAATTAAATTAACATATATCACTGAGGATATCGTTATCCTATCCGGTGAAATAAAGCCAGGAGTGAATTATTCAAACGTTCTAATCCGTCCTGGTGCCCAATATGTAAATATTATGAATACTTGTGATAGTTTTGCACAGATTTCTCTAGATGATTTACAAGAAAAATTTGAATTAATCCCAGCTAGCAACGATGAAGCAGCCGGAAACGAAAATCAAAATTCTAAACAAAAAATTCAGCAATGAATGCAAAATTTGCAAAATCAGATAAATATTAAAAATATACCAATAAACGCTCAAGATAAAATGATCGACCTATGCAAAAGATACAACGACATTTTCGCACTCAAGGACAATTTATTAGGTGCAAACAATTTCTACAAACAGGAAATTAATTTAGAAAATAAATTTGTATAAAAAACTATCGAACAGCTGAAGTTCACAAAAAAGAAATAAATAACCAAATCGAAAAAATGCTTGATGAAGGTATTATTCAACCTTCCGTATCCCCGTACAACTCACCTCTTTTTCTAGTACCAAAAAAATCAAACACTGAAGACAAAAAATGGCGATTAGTCATTGATTTTCGCCAATCAAACGAAAAAATTATTGCAGACAAATTTCCCTTACCAAGAATCGATGAAATATTTGATATAACCTAAAACTAAACCCAACAAAATGTTTTTTTTTCGGAAGTGATGTCACATATTTGGGTTATTACATTTACATATTTAGTATTTTACCAGATTCTCAGCAATAAAACACTATCCTACCCCTACTAATGCAGATGAAGTCAGACGATTTGTAGCATTTTGTAACTACTATCGTTGCTTCATAGAAAATTTTGCGAAAATAGCACACCCACTAAACAAACTACTTAGAAAAAATATAAAAATTGATTGATCGCCCGAATGCGAACAATCCTTCCAAACACTTAAATATAAACTTCTAACGAAAACAAATTTACAATTCCCCGACTTTAACAAACAATTTATAGTAATCACAGATGCTTCCAAAATGGCCTGCGGTGCAGTTTTAGCACAAAAGCACGATAACATTGATTTGCCGATAGCGTACGCAAGTAGATCGTCCACCAAAGGCGAATCAAATAAGTCGACTATTGAACAGGAACTGACAGCAATCCATTGGGCCATCACACACTTTAGACCTTATTAATATGGAAGAAAGTTTCATGTCAAAACATATCACAGACCATTGGTTTATCTGTTTTCGATGAAAAATCCTTCTTCAAAATTAAGAAGAATGCGTTTAGGCCTCGAAGAATTCGACTCCGAAGTAGAATACGTATACAGTAAATTAAATGTAGGAGCGGACGCGCTCTCTAGGATTAAAATAAACACAGACATGTTAAGTAATATGTCTATTTCAAAGGTTCAAACTAGAGCCGACAAAAGGAAACAAAATGATAAAAATATTATTCAGCAAAAGAAAAACCCTAATGATTCGTTACATACTGAGCCTGATCAACTCAAAGTATTTGAATCAATCAATATAAATGAAGTACACAACATGCCAAAACTAAGCATTGAAAAATCGTCGACAAATAATATAAATGGCCTTAAAATTTCAATTCAAAATAAAAATTACAAAAAGGATTTGACTCAAGCGTTATTTACCCGTTGTACAATCACAAATATAAATGAAACTCTCGAGAGAATTTTAAATATTATTGAAGAAAAAGCTAATAAATTGAATATTGGAAAAATTGCTCTAGCGCTTTCGAATACAATTTTCAATTTTATTAGTATTAATAATTTCTATCGCGAGATAGATGATAAAAACCTAATTAACAGAATTATCCAATAAAACCACGATTCTGCAATTGGCGAACACGTCGGAATTAACAGACTTCATCGAAAACTTAAATGTCATTATATATGGCCAAATATGAAAAAATCCATTGCAAACTATATCCATAATCGTATAAAATGCAACGAAAATAAACATACCTTTAGAATAACAGAAAATTTCATTCAAACACCAACACCACAAAAATCGTTTTATTCAATGTCTATGGCCACAATAGGACTATTTACAAAATTAAATTCAGGAAATAGATACGCGTTAACAATTCAATGCTATTTATCAAAATATATCATAGTAAAACCAATTCCAGACAAGCAAGCAGAAACAATAGCCAAAGCTTTTGTCGAACAATGCATTCCAATATACGGAACCCCGTCTATTATACGAACAGACCAGGGAACCGAATAGAAAAATGAAGTTTTTCACAAAATTAGCGAATTACTCAAATTCACTCAAAAATTTTCGACACCGTATCACCCACAAACTAACGGAAGTCTAGAGAGAATTCATCGATGTCTGAATGAGTACGCAAGACAGTTCGTCAACGAATCACATAGTGACTGGGATGACTGGCTACGCCTTACTACGCGTTTTGCTACAACACAACTCCTCACACCGACCACCCATACACACCTTTTGAACTGATTTTTGGAAAAAACAGCATCAGTACAGCGAATTGAAAAATCCGGAATCCATAGAACCGATATATGATTATGATGAATACTATTCAGAATTAAAATACAAATTAAAAACTGCAGGGCTGAAAGTAAAAGAACTTATAGACAAAAGCAAAACTAAACGAAACTCTGATCAAGAAAATAAATCAAAACCCTCTTCTATACAAATAAATGAAAAGGCAATGTTAGAAAATCACAAAAGAACAAAAATATACAAAATTTACAAAGGTTCCTATATAGGAAAAAGCATAGACCACCCAAATGCAACAATAGAAAACCAAGAAAAAAAGCAAACTCATACAGTTCACAAAAATCAAATTCTGAAAATGCAATCATATACAACAATATTATCACATATCACACAAATTACAATATTGATCATTATACAATAATATAATAAAATCAAAATCCAGGAATTATATCACAGAAAAAAAAATCGAAACATTGTAAAACACATTACACTTCACACAATATTGTAAGAGATTTTTTGATACCAGACCTTAATCTTTATCAAACTTTATCATTTTTTCTACGGGGAAGGTGTGGCGGAATTACAAAACCACAACGTTTTCCACGTTAATCCCTCAGAACAATTTCAATATTGCATTTCAGCTCGACACAATGTAGCTCCATTGTAAACGTCTTCTTGAGAATACTTTGTATGGAAACCAGCCCAGGCTTCCCAAATGTACCGCCACGCAATATTATTATTGAGGCTGTCATGCTACTCTTTCCATGACAGCCTTGTGATAGGTTTCATCACTACAGCCCTTGGACAAATAGTGCTGTACAGCCAACGTTGCCGTCATTCACGTCGTTCGACAGTTCATTCCATCTCAAGACATTTTGTCGTGGTCCACGACAGCCGAAGAAGCATGAAGTTCTCGCTTTTGCGACAGTAAACTTCGGGTATCAGTCGCTGCGTTGTTTCTGTCGAGAGCAAAATATTACTCTCCCTTGACCAGATCTGCGACAGTATCTAGTGCGGTAAAATTTATTTCTCTAGGTTTGATATGACGATTCGGGGCAAGCATATGGGTTTTTAGTTTTGCCTTTGGTGATTGCTTTGCGCAGCGGTTGATCATTGCGCATAGCAATCACCGTTGTTAAGGCATTAATAACAATATAATTGATCAGTCGGTGTTGAACAGTCGTTCGCACCGCACGCATATAGCTCTTGGCTCCTGGAAATTTTTTCTGGCTACCTAGAGTTTCATTGATTCAAGGCTTCAATCTTTTTCAAGGCTACCTGAATCACTAACAGTCTTTTTAAAGACTAACAATTAGTCAGTCTTTCCCAAGGCTATACAAAGAGTGATATTAGAGTGACTAAGTGATACAAAGAGTGATATTACAGTGACTAAGTGATACAAAGAGTGATATTAGAGTGACTAAGAAATTAATCAGCCTTTTTTAAGGCTAGCTATTTAAAGAACTATTATTCAAAATTCAAAATTCCATTCATTTCAAAAATGCCTGCGTCCAACCGGAAAGGCAACAAGCCTAAGGCTAAAAATAATTCAATACGGAATAAATCACAATCCGTTATTCAACATTTTTCTAATAACATTCACGATCTTATAGAATCTGAATGTAAAAATAAAAGACAACGGACGGATTTCCCTTCCGTTGATCCTATGCCGTCTAACAATATTTACGAGATTCTTCCTGAATCCGATTGTAGTGACATAGAAGAAAATTCTTCAAAAACTCCCAAATAGGACGCTTGTCGCTCTGGGAAGAAACAACAATCTATGCCACCAGTGACGGTGATGATTTCCGACTTCAAAGCATTCCGTACTGAGCTTCCTACTTATCTCCCGGAAGTAAAAGTCTCATTTCAAATCAGACGAAGAGGAGAATGTCGAGTCTTGGTTGATGGATTGGAAGATTACGAACGTCTTATTCGATATTTGTCCGAGAAACTTCATAAATTTTATTCATATGATATAAAATCAGACAGACCCTTCAAGGCTGTCTTGAAAGGCTTATCAAATGATCAAAGTATTGATGAAATTAAAAATGAAATAAAAGAATTGCTTGGTTTTGCCCCTTCCCAAGTAATACTTATGAAAAAAGAGCGAATGGTACTTCTAAACCACGCTCTGGAATTTCCCATGAACTTTACCTAATACACTTCAATCGAAATGATGTAAACAATTTGAAAACCTTAGAAAAAGTACGTTTCGTCTCCCACATTAAAATTTATTGGGAACATTATAAACGGCATAATCGTATTGCAAACTTAACACAATGTCGTCGTTGCCAAGGCTTCGGTCATGGAACCAAAAATTGTCATATGGATATACGGTGTTTGAATTGTGGTAAATCGCATTCGAAAGACGTTTGTCCAATGAATAAAACCACTGATAAATTTGCATGTTCAAATTGCGATGGAAATTATAAATCCAATTATTTGAAATGTCCTGTCAGGGAAAAAATTTTAAACGCTCGTTCGCTTAGACAACAAGTCAAATCAACGACCTTAAATTTACAGAACATACCTGAAAATCAAAAAACCGTTACAAATGTCACGCCTAATTCTTCTAAGGCACCTATTTCATCGAATTTAAAACAGGTGCGCCTGCCAATTCGTCTTCCAACGAAAACAATTTATTGACAGGTAGATCGACCTCGTCATCATCTTCTTCTAATGTCAGTTATGCTGGTATATTAGGTAGAAATCTACCACCTATTTCTTCTAATGTAAATAATCAAAACACAGGACCGCCTTGCAGTTCATCTTCTAACGAAAACAATTTATTAATAGATAGACCGGCCAAATCATCTTCTTCTAATGGAACAGAACAAATTGGCTCAAATGGCACGTTCCCCTTGATCATCCAAATGAATTCGACTTCATCACTTTTTGAAGCATTTCAAATCGGATGGAAATTTGCAAATATTATTATAATGAATTTAAAATTTAACAGTGATGTTGAATAATTATTTGAATATTTTAAATTGAAATGTTCGATCTTTGAAATCGAGTGAAGATGAATTTTATAATTTTCTCGAAGTTCACAAAATCCATATTGCCATTGTGACAGAAACTTTTCTTAACCCAAATGTCAAATTGAAAAGTAATCCACATTATGTGGTTCATCGATTTGACAGGTTTACTGGAATGGGTGGTGGAGTTGCCATTTTTGTCCAACGGCAAATTAAACATCGAATTTTACCTTCTTTCAATACTAAAGTTATTTAAAGTTTGGGAATCGAAGTTGAAACCATTCATGGAATTTATTTCATCGCTGGAGCATATTTGCCATTCCAATGCACCGACGAACAATTGAATTTATTTAAAGGCGATTTGCAAAAACTGAAGAGATATCGATCGAAATTTTTCGTAATAGGGGACTTAAATGCTAAGCATGTCCAGTGGAATTGTAGTTCTTCATCCCAGTAATCCTACTTGTTTCTCTTCCGTGAAAAACCCGTCTACAATTGATCTGGTTCTAACGGATCAAAGTCACCATTGTAGTGAACCGATTACACATGCTGACTTTGACTCAGATCATCTTCCTGTAACATTAATCCTATTAGTTCTATATTCAACTATCATAGAGTTAATTGGTTGGATTACAGATCTCACATTGAAAATCATGTGGATCATGAAACTATTTTAGAAAATTCTGCGGACATCGACACAGCAATTGATAATTTGAATCATTACATTATCGAAGCTAGAAATCTTTCAGTTCCCAAAGCTCCAACTAAATTAAATTCTCCTATCATCGATGACAATCTTCAACTGCTCATTCGGTTGAAGAATGTTCGTCGACGACAATATCAACGTTCTCGTGATCCTGCTATGAAAATCATAGTTAAGGATTTACAAAAATAAATTAAACATAAATTTACTCTTTTGCGAAATGAAAATTTCGCTAATGAAGTTGAACAAATTTAATCATATTCTAAACCTTTCTGGAAACTTTCTAAGGTTCTTAAGATACAAACAAACTCGAAACAGTTTATGAAATTAGCATTAGCATTAGCATTAGAGACCGCCCGTGTGTTGCTACTCCGTTACTGATCTGGACCAATTGAGATTGCAAAATGATTTTTTGAAGTAACATGTTTGGGAATAACACATTGTTTCACACTGTGCAAACTGTATTGAACCATGCATGCTGATCAATACCGACGCCGGCCACGTCCGAATGCAGATCTACTTGGGAGGGAAAGGATTGTTAGTTCGATGCATGTTGCTACTAAAAACCGAGGAATCCTCTGCATTCCCACATGCATCACAGGAGAGGATACTTTGTTAGTAAATGTTTTAATAATGTTATCATGTGTTTATTGCTATGGGTAGCCGGCTACCGAGAATGTTTTAAAGTATTATCGTTTTATGTGTTACTTTGTGCTGGCAATATAATGCAATATAAACTTTTCTACGAAGCTAGACGGAAATTGATAGGTTGAATAAAGAGATGATTTAGTAAAATAGAGTAATCAGAAGTAAAACATTGAAAATATCTGATAACTGAAAGGAAAAAGAAACTCCTGCAATTGTCGCCTTTTACGACATGGAAGCAGGAACCCAGTGAATCTATTCTTGGTTCATTTTTTTCCGCCTGATTCCACACGACATCTAGGCTGGTACAGTCCGGAGAGAGCTAATAGATACTATCAATCTCCTAGTTCAGTCGAAACAGTTTATGAAATTATCAACAAAATGTCTGAAAATAACAGCTTATTTTATAATTTATAGAAGTTAATCGTTTGGTTCAAATAATATTTCCGAGTAGATTTCATAATTAATGACGAGTTACCTAAGATGATACTTAAGTAATAAGAGGAATATGTTTTAATAAATTTAAATCGTTGTGACTATGTTAGAATTAAATTAGGATAAGAAATTTATGTAAAAGTGATGCTACGGCGAAGAAAAACTTATGTAAACTGCCTTAAGAAATAAACGTATTTATGAAAAAAAAGGTTCTTAAGAAACCTCAGAAACCAATTCCTGCTATCGAGGAAGGAAATCAAATACTTCTTACAAATGGCGAAAAAGCTCAAAAACTTGCTCAGCAGCTCGAGAGTGTACACAATTTTAATTTGAACGTTGTGAGTCCTATTGAAAATGAAGTCTCACTGAAATATGAGCATATTTCAACCCAAATGTTATCACACGATGACATTTTTGAGACGAATTTGGACGAAGTTAAATCAATTATTAAGAAACTCAAAAACATTAAGGCTCCTGGTAATGATGGAATTTTTAATATTCTTATTAAAAATCTTCCCGATGTTGCCTTGAGACTCCTGGTTAATATTTTCAACAAGTGTTTTTCATTAGCTTACTTCCCAAAAAGATGGAAAAACGTTAAAGTAATTCCCATCCTCAAACCTGATAAAAACCCAACAGAAACATCAAGTTATCGACCAATTAGCTTACTTTCTTCTATCAGTAAACTTTTTGAAAAAAATATCTTGTTGACAATGATGTCTCATATAAATGAGAATTCAATTTTTTTACCAGAGCAGTTTGGATTTCGTCATGAACATTCAACTACTCATCAACTTGTCAGAGTAACGAACATGATAAAAGCAACTAAATCTTCTGGGTTATCAACTGGAGTTGCTCTTCTAGACATATAAAAAGCATTCGACAGTGTTTGGCACAAAGGTTTAATAGCAAAATGTCTGATTTCCAGTTTCCTATTTATTTGATCAAAATGGTTCAAAATTATTTAACTGATCGTACTCTTCAGGTTAGCTATCAGAATTGTAAATCTGAATTGCTACCCGTACGAGCCGGTGTTCCGCAGGGTTCGAGCGTAGCTCCAATCTTGTATAATATTTTCACTTCTGATCTTCCAAATCTACCCGTTGGTTGTCACAAATCGCTATTCTGTGACGACACAAGTCTGTTAGCCACAGGTAGAAATCTAAGAGTGATCTGCAGTCGCCTACAAAGAAGCTTAAATATTTTCAGTGATTATCTGTCAAAATGGAAAATTAAACCATATGCAGCAAAAACGCAATTAATTATCTTTCCTCATAGGCCAAGAGCTTCTTTTCTTAAACCAAACAATAATCACATTCTCAAATTGAATTTCTTGGAATTGACATGGTCTGATCAAGCTAAATACTTAGGTTTAACGTATGACAAAAAACTTCCACCAGGAAGAAAACGCTTCAAAGGATTCAGAATAAAATTCTGAAAATGATTTTGAAGCGTCCTCCCTGGTTTAGTACAAATGAGTTACACAGACTCACAAATATATAACCATTAGGTGTAATGTCACATAATATTATAAGCAAATTCCGACAAAAATCGATGCAATCTTCAATTGAATCGATTCGCTCTTTGTATTAGTTAGTAAGTTAGTATATAAGTTCCTTTTCCCCATTACACAAAACAAGTAGGTTTAGAATTTTCCCTACACAAAAATATCAGAATTGCGGAAGCAAATAATGTCCTCATGGTAATAACCAAAACATATATATAATAGGGCTTAAAAGTCACCACTTGTGACTGAACACCCAATTTAAATCCTAATAATTTAATTTTAACTTATATTCCAATAAATAGTTATTTAAAAAAACAATATAATTGATAATTGATAATATACGAAACGGATTGAAGAACGGACTTTGGTTTTAATGAAAGTTAATTTTCATATTTTGATCGATCTTCTATGAATCGATCGATCGATCAATGAAATTCCATATAAAGAAATTTTCAAGAAATTATATTCATAATTGAAGAGCAATGTATTTCAACAGCTGAGACAGTTCGGCGTGCTCGTTTCAGGCAGTTTGCGTTCGGTTTGTGGGCTGTAACATTCATAGTGTATGCGCGTACTGATGTGCGAGGAGCATTATTTTCATCCTCTTTGTCTCTTCCTTCTGAATAGCATTCGACTTTGCAGACGACTTGTCAGTCTACGGGACTATTGTATGGCCTGTGCTGCAATACTACGGACACTAAGAATCCTTTCAAGTCAGGACTTAAACATATAAAACCTGGCTCGTTAAGTTCGTTATACATTGAACCACCAATCGAATAAAAACCTTGAGTGCAAAATTTGGAGTCGGAATTTGCAAGGCAAAAATCATTTAGAAACATCTTATTTTCAGGTACCGTACAACAAAGCTTTAAATGCAAAAACTGAATGAAAAATTCCGGTTCTTCCAAAAAACATGTTTCCAAGTGTGGAATGCAGCATGGTTGCCCATAACAGATTCGAATGTTTATTTTGTTTTATTTAGAAAAAAAGTTTCAATTCCCCAAGTTATGTAATAATGTCTTTCTTGAGTAATATGGTCTCAAGCTTTCCAGACATATCAAGTTATCTTCTATATATAAATAGTATAGTGTTTCTATTACCCTGGAATATATTCCAAAATACATATCGGGTATGGTACGGTTACTTATATGATATAGGGTTGTGCTGATAATCTGCTGAATCATTTTCTTCCTGTTATGCATAGAATTATCTTATCTCCAGAAGCGGCATTTCTACTATTATATTTTTTTGGTCATAACTACCAGAAGTTCACGACTTTTACACACGTTGAAACTGTCACTTTACATTGTATATTTTAAAACTCGGTTAAAGCGTATCTTTCATCAAGCAGAAGCTTGTGTTCAGTATATTTTGAGTTCTTTAACTTAATGTCGTTGTTTGCCACAAAACTTGCTATAAAAGTAACTGAGGCCCAAATTTATAGCTACAGTTAAAAGGACAATTTCATGTAAACTTCTAGAAGTATCTTAATCAATTCCTCTATGTGCTTTTACGCTCAACCCAATTTTGGAAATGTAGATGTTGCAATCACGAGTCGCACGCAGAAGAAGATGCGGTGCATTGAAATTTCAAAACTATTTGGAACTATAAATATTGTAACTAAATAGTGAAACATTCTGAGAGCCGAGTTCATTGCACATATTTAACAGTTTTCTTTCTGAAAAGAAATTATGTTCTGAAAAATGTAGGTGTAAATCTCCGGTGAACGACCACAATTAAGTTTGAAACCGGGAATAAATAAAAGATATGATAATAATAATAATGTAGCAGTCATTTCCGACCCTAAGAAACTCATTGTTTTAGTTATCCTAGGAGAAACAGAATTTAAGAGTATGGCACGAATTTGTCTTTCTTATTTAAAATTCAAAAATTAAATTTTTAAATTCCCAGTTTTGATACCGATCATCCCTTAATTTCGAAACAAGAAGTTGGATATGGATAAAACTAAATGGAAGGCTATGGAGCCACAAAACACAGAGTTTGGGTAAGTTGGTCAATGTGCCCATACACACACATACAAGCATACTTATACCAGGGCCGCTTTTACAGAGGGATACTGGGGGCACATGCCGCCGGGCCCACAATTTTAGGAGGTCCTTGACGGAACCCACAGAGTGAAACAATAGTAATTAAGTTAGTAGTTAGTTGAGGCATACATATCAATCGTTCCCCCGGGCCCATTAATACGTTAAAAGCTCAATGAAGTGAGTCGAATGGTACATAACACATGTCTTTCGAGGCCTCCATTCAAAATTCGGTTTTCAGAGTGACTATATCAGTCTCATCTAAAATACCTCATAATTCAGAGATTTTAAGTAAATGATTTGCGATTTGAAAATTTCTTCTGAACTTTTCTTCTCAATCCATTCACGAAACAAAAATGCTTAACGTGCACCATCAGGAAAAAGACACATAAACAACCATCTGTTGAACTACTTTTTATCTGATTGCTCTCTTAATCAACTTCATGATTTGCGGACCCTGTATTTGTGTAGATGGTAGTAAAAGATCTACCACCTCAACGAAAAAGAGCTCAATTACAAGGTCCGGGAAGTACATAGAAACTTGCAATGAGAGCAAAGGGAAAGTCAATTTAAGGCGCAATGAAGCTATATTAATAGGCACTGAATTCCATAAAAATACTCATAAACTTATTTTTCTAAATTTGTGATATTTATGAAAACAAAAGAGGTTTATTGAAGGTTTATTGGTAGTAACAAATTAAGAACTCAACGTTTTCATATTCTCATTCCTTCAACTGCTGGCAAAACCTATGTGAATGTTAAATGAACAACTAAATTTAAGCTATTTTATATAAATTTAAGCTATTAGTTGATTGATTCTTATGTGAAAAAGAACAATTGAGAATAGTAAATTTGTAACAAAGTTTGGAGTAAACCAAAAAATTTGATGCTTTTGGGAAACATAATGGTTTCATTATATTTTTCTTTTTAAAACACATTTATCGAAAATCTGAAAGTACTTGTTCACATATAAAAAAGGCGGGTGGGTAATGTCAGAGACATAACTGGATGTCGTGAATACGAAAACAAATGACATGTTCCTTAACACTTCCGAATATCAATTAGATGATCAATTGTATGAATTATGCAAGTATTCCCCTTTTCTACATTTTTCGCAAAAACAAAGAAGGCTTCACTTGATCTCGATTACTGTGAATTTCACAAAGCGAAAAGTGCAAAAATCTAACCAAACTGTTCTACATTTGCACTAAACTGAGGATATTTTCTTTCCATTTGCGAACAACACATCCTAATAGTTCTTCAGAAAACTTTTAGAGCCATTAGAACGGCTGATTTTTTATAATGCCTTCCAACGATGCTTTTTCATCCATCGAAATGACTGGCAGCTGTGACGTAATCGCTCTTGTCGGAAGCGAAACTAGCTTTGCAAACGGCACAAAATACATCTGCTCGCATTGGCGATAGAATTCAAACTGATTAGATTTTTGTTAGGAGCTTTCTTTTACGTGATTTCGTTTGTAGCTTTTTCACTAATGGGCTGTCCTAACGGCTATAAAAATAGCCGCATATAGAATTTTTATGTCGATTATTTCATTTCGGATTTGCATAATTTATTGAAAATAAAAACTATCAATATGCTGTAGGGATTCATTTCCAGCATTCAGAAGGGTCAAATTGCGTAATTCTCTACGATATTAAACTCTGGAACATTTTTCGCAGAAAAAGGCTTCACTTGATCTCGATTACTGTGAATTTCACACAGCGAAAAGTGCACAAATCTAACCAAATTGTTCTTGATTTACACTAAACTGAGGATAATCACCTGCGATTTGCGAAAAACACATCCTAATAGTTCTTTAGAAAATTTTTAGAGCCATTACAACGGCTGATATTGTGTAATGCTCTCCACCGTTGTTTTTTTCCCAATGCTAATGACTGGCAGCTGTGACGTAATCGCTCTTGTCGAAAGCGAAACTAGCTGTGCAGACGACACAAAACACATCTGCTCGCAGTGGCGATAGAATCCAAACTGATTCGAATTTTGTTAAGAGATTTCCTTTTATGTGATTTCGTTTGTAGCTTTTTCACTAATGGGCGGTCCTAACGGCTATAAAAATAGCCGCATACAGAATTTTTATGTCGATTATTTCATTTCTGATTTGCATAATTTATTGAAAATAAAAACTATCAATATGCTGTAGGGATTCATTTCCAGCATTCAGAAGGGTCAAATTGCGTAATTCTCTACGATAACTCTGGAACATTTTTCGCAGAAAAAGGCTTCACTTGATCTCGATTACTGTGAATTTCACACAGCGAAAAGTGCACAAATCTAACCAAATTGTTCTTGATTTGCACTAAACTGAGGATAATCACCTGCGATTTGCGAAAAACACATCCTAATAGTTCTTTAGAAAATTTTTAGAGCCATTAGAACGGCTGATATTGTGTAATGCTCTCCACCGTTGTTTTTTTTCCAATGCTAATGACTGGCAGATGTGACGTAATCGCTCTTGTCGAAAGCGAAACTAGCTGTGCAGACGACACAAAACACATCTGCTCGCAGTGGCGATAGAATCCAAACTGATTCAATTTTTGTTAAGAGATTTCCTTTTATGTGGTTTCGTTTGTAGCTTTTTCACTAATGGGCGGTACTAAAGGCTATAATAATAGCCGCATATAGAATTTTAATGTCGATTATTCCATTTCGGATTTGCATAATTTATTGAAAGAAACTATCAATATGCTGTAGGGATTCGTTTCTAGCATTCAGAAGGACCAAATTGAGGAACTCACTACGATATTAACCACTTTTCGGAACATTTTTCTTGAACGATTTGTTGTACAGCAGCAGCTATTTTCTTCTCTTCCTCAGAACGCGTTCTGATTGGCTGGTGTTGACATGGGTCAAATGAGATAGGTTTTTCAATAGTGTACTATTGAAATACTTAAATGCTTTTGCTATACACGTTTAAGTTGAAAAATTTGATTCTATTGGTAGTTAGATTATATAAATCCTTCCACAGATCACTGAGCTATGAGCTTTCAAAATACGAGAAAGGCAAACGCGCCATATGAATTATCCTCTTTGATACTCGTTTATACCAAACATTTCAGAAAAGTTTAATTTTGAACTATTTGAGATTATGTCACACAACTGAAAATTTTATCATAAAATTGTGATCATATTTCCGATGGCATGTAGCAAAAATTATTTTGATTCGTTAGATACAACAAGAGATATTCACGATCAAAAACTTATCACTCTCTCAGAGGGTAAATTTTGAAAAGGCACCCCATAGTAAAGTAAGTCGTATTCACGACAAAAAGTTGCCTGTTCAATTTTATGGTCGAAAACTATTCAAAGTGCACCAAACATCTTATTTTGGTTCAGAGTATCATATTCTATAATTTCAACGAAATCGGTGAGGCACGGGTACCAAAGTGTGCCAACAATTGGTGGAGTAACGTTAAATACACTAAATAATTAAATAGTTGTGAAAAGTAGCTACCATTCGATCGAAAAATCAAAACGTCATTATTCAGAATAAAGGTGCGTAAGACATTTTCGGAGTATTATTAATGAATTGAAGTGTATCTGTTTCTTTAGGAATAAGAAGGAAGCACCAAGGATCAATACTTTAGAAATTCATATATATGAGTCATTACACAAAACTCAGTGTTTATCTTTTAATATTCGTTAGTTATTAAAATTCATTGCCTTCGCCGACAGTATATATAAATCTAAAACAATTTCTTTATTTCACAATGGTAACGTGTAATGAAACCCTATTGTTTCCTGCAAAGGTAATCCCAACAACACAATCGTATGTACTAGTACCGTTTCATTGAGGCAATCGAAATAGTACGAGCGCACTATGAACCACAGCACGTCTCCAGAAACAACCGCTTTTATTGCTTCAAGAGACATTGATGAGACTGCCGGCTCGCGACAGCCCTTCGTAACAATAAATCCCTAAAAATCAAAGGATGTCTTCGATTTCCAAAGGCTGTCGTCGTAACAGTTCATGCGAATGAGCGAACATAAAGAAACAGGAAACAAACAGCCCGTTCGGTTTGACTACTCTCCGGATAGAATACTCTCATCAATCTGGCGAGTACAAACTGTCTCAGTGACAGCATTCATTAACACTCCAAATACCAAGCCTCAAAAAAGTTGGAACGGTAACTTTGAGCTGTCATAGCTCAGCTGTTTTTCAACGAATCTCAATAAATTTTACACCCTCGAATTTTGTGAAGTTAGTAGATTGATTCCAAAACTTTGTAGCAGACGATTGGTAAAGGAAAACCAATGAAAATTTGATTTTTCCCGTTCCAAGTTTTTTTCAAGCGCTCAATATGCCCTATCTGCTATCAAATTTTCTTTCCTTTGGCATAAACGTCGCATAGGAAATATTGACTACTTCAATTTTACCGAGTCATAACTTTGTTGTTAATCAACCGATCTTCAATATTTGTTCACCATTGGAAAGGTACTACTTCCACAAATAAAATGCACTGAAAAAAAAACTAAAAATAGGGTTGTCTACACAAAGTTATAATGAAAACTGTAGATAGATGACCTAAGAAAAGATGAGACTTTTTACAATGATCGTAAATATCTCGAAATTCAAAGCAATGACCTATATATTTTTATACATCATTCGATTGCTAGTGATACCAGCTACAATTTTTGCTCAACTACCATTCCTGCACAATCAAAAGAAAACATTAAACAATCGATAAATTTATAAATATATATGAATTTTTCATTTTTTTTGCACATGTTTGTATATAACTCAAAAATTAAAGCGATGACATGTACATTTATTTAATCAAAATATTGAAATCATTACCAGAAACAATGTATTGATGACCAAAATTATATATCTGTTCAAAGAATCTCAAGAAATTTGGTACAAATAGATAGAATTTCTATTATTGGGAAAATTTTGCAAAAAAAAAACAAATCAAAACTTATAAATTTTATGACATATATTTTTTTATTATATTAGTTGGAAATTTATTATGAACAAAATTTACAAAAAAACTGAAACTTAGATTTCACTGAAAATTTTGGTAAATATACCCAAACTCTAAAAATAATAATGTTTTTGTATTGGACAAAAGATCTAAACAATTTTTATGCACAACCCAAACGGAATTGTTAACTACTAAAATTAAGTTTTTTTGTTTTAGGTTTTCCGTAAAATCTCAAAAAATCGGTAGAAGATAGGAAATTTCAAAATTTCTGATATATATTGCGTTCCAACGTTCCTGCAAATCAAAGTGAAAATATTGGAATCCGTTTTGATTTCATCTGTTTCAAAGAGACGTAGAATTTGTTTCTATTAATAAAATAAATTTTGTGACAACACGAAAATTTTAAATTATTTCAATGGCTTTGTACAAAAAGAAATAGAACGTAATTTTATATGAATTCCATATACTAACCCATGGCCAAAGAAACCAACTACAATTTAAAAAAATTATTGCTTGATTTTTGTTTTACAAGCAATTAAGAACAAAATCATATATCTTAAATTTTCCGCTATCCTAAACGTCATCAATTATAATCGATAGAATATTAGAATTCAAATATCACAAACTTAGAATTATTTCGGAATTTATAGAATTCGAAAATTATTTGAATGTTCTATTAGTAAACAATTCAGAAAAAGTAGAATTCTGAATTTAGCACGAAAAATCATACGAAATTAAGTAAAACTTGTTTTTATCCACCTAGTTGTGTAATGATGCCTTTCTCATATCTCTCTTATTCTCATATAAAAATGTATTCTTCAAACAGTTTTGGTTGATTTTTGAAAAACATGAAAGCTAGTGCATGAACTAGTGTAACCTACAAATTGAAACAGTTCTCAAATCGGTTAGGCCATCTTTCTCAGTGAAGTGAGTTCCACTATTTCAGGCACTTATGAAACTGGAATCGCCTCGAATATTGGCTTTGCAGCAGCCTTTGCGATTAGCACCAACCAACCAATCTTTTTGCAGCTTACAGTTGTCTTTGTCTCGAAAAACAACCTCTTCGTTTGAATGCTTTTTACTGAATGAAACCCTGCACCTATGTTATCAGAATGTAATTGACTCAAGTTGCATGTTCCCCTAGTTATTTGGAGATTCGTGCCTTGCGTAGCATCTCATCAACTTCCTGATGGGAAGGGAAGGATAAAAGGAACATGAAAGGGAACTGAGAATTGAGTGAGGTGGGAAAACAGCACAAAACATAAAGAAATAAGTCGTCCTGCATCCCCGAAAGGATGCTGAACGATCTGCAGGTGCCAAAATGCACGGTTGATAAAACCTCCAACCACCGAGAGGCGATAGAGATTTTACAAAAGCGACACCATTCTGCGTTCCCCGCAGAATGCAGAACGATTTCTTCCCGAATATTCACTTGAATTAATTAACACTTTAGAAGACAAAAACACCTTATATAGCTAATAAATGACTGATACGAATATTTTTCAATGAAAAAACCCAATGTATGAACATATTTTAAAATTTTTTTTAAAAATTTCTCCTCCGCCTTTTTTTCATAAACATGCTCGAAAATTCTTTCTGTCAAATACAAGAAACGGATTTTTTTCGTTTTCCTCAATGTTAGATATAGCAGTTTAAAAATAACCTGTTTTTGAACTAGTTTTGCTCATAACTTCGGTTCAGAAAACCTGAACACGCCAGTCATTAAAAAATTGGTTTTAACAAACTCTAAAAGATGTTCAAAGATACCTATACGAAAAGAGAAAAATATAAATGCTAGAGCAAAAAATCTGATTTTTTGAGGAACACCCTAAGTTGCTCTTTAAAAATAGCTGTAACACTAAAACCGTTGCAGATACTACTATGGTGTCCTCAGCAAAGCTGCTTTATATAAGTTTATCTACAATTTTGCCGAAAAATGCAGTCCTCTATCTCAATACATCCGGAAAATAAGTTTTGGATCACCTTAATAATAAGAGCCACCATACCATGTACATTGACATATGGCTTATCTTCACTAATCATTTGTTTTGAAGACATCATAGCTCTAAAGTATAAGGTTAAGCCACAAATGTTTTTGTCCCACTAAATTGTGAATCCGGACCACTGTGCAATGCAATTTAACTCGGAATTTTTAAAATTTTCGATCTTTTACCTATTTTTTTGAGATTCTACGGCAAACCTACAAGAAAACCAAAATTTTAGTAGTTATCAAATGCGTTTGGGTTGTGCATAAAAATTGTTTTGATCGTTTGTCCAATACAAAAATATTTCAAGAGTTTTAGGTTATTTACTAAAAATTTTAAAATTTTCAGTGAAATCCAAGTTTCAGTTTTTTTTTGTAAATTTTGTTCATAATAAATTTCCAACTAAAATAATAAAAAAATATATGTCATAAAATTTAAAAGTTTAGATTTCATGTTGTTTGGCAAAATTTTCCCAATAACACAAATTCTCTGTATTTGTACCAAATTTCTTGAGATTCTTTGAACGGATATATAATTTTGATCAGCAATACATTGTTTGTGGTAATGATTTCAATATTTTGAATCAAAAAAATGTACATGTCATCGCTTTAATTTTTGAGTTATATACAAACATGTGCCAAAAAAAATGAAAAATTCATATATATTTATAAATTGATCGATTTCTCAATGTTTTCTTTTGATTGTGTAGGAATGGTAGTTGAGCGAAAATTGTAGCTGGTATCACTAGCAATCGAATGATGTATAAAAATATGTAGGTCATCGCTTTGAATTTCGAGATATTTACGATCATTGTAAAAAGTCTCATCTTTTCTTAGGTCATCTATCCACAGTTTTCATTATAACTTTGTGTAGACAACCCTTTTTTTTAGTTTTTTTCAGTGCATTTTATTTGTGCAAGTATTACCTTTCCAATGGTGAACAAATTTTGAAGATCGGTTGACTAACAAGAAAGTTATGACTCGGTAAATTTGAAGTTCTCAATATCCGATTCGCGATGCAGGTGCGCATGAATGCAGATAGGGCACGTTTTGAGCTCGAAAAAAAAACTTGGAACGGGAAAAATCTGATTTTCATTAGTTTTTCCTAAAAGATTGCCAATAATGATATACTTAAAACAATCTACAAACTTCACAAAATTCGAGGGTGAAAAATTTATCGAAATTGGTCACGTAACAACTGAGCTATGATAGCTCAAAGTTACCGTTCCAACTTTTTTGAGGCTTGGTGCTTCGCGTAACTTTTTTAGGCTTGGTATTAGGAGTGTTAAGGCATGCGAGCGCTGTTGCCATTACAGTTCGGCATATGCTTCACACATATTGTAGACAGGGCTTTCGACTTTCCGCTCAGACAGTTAATGCTATCTCGTGGCGGATGTCATTGAAGAGCAGAACTGCTGGGAAGCCTGAACCAGCCATACATCGTAGCACATTCAGTCTTATGATTTGATGCATCGGCACTTTACAAATCATAAACTCTAAATATTTTATGAGTTGGACCGATATGACCGAAATTATGCTCGGTACCAAAAACGGTCCTCCTATCTCAAACACTTGAATTGCTTACAGCGCACAAGCAAAGAAACGCAATTGATATAAACATTTTAAACCATGCGCGCCGCTGGCGTGGATTTTCCGCCTCGCGCGAAGTAAAATAAATACCTTCAATTGTTCTTGTCAGTTCGTGCTCTCATCTCACCCGACACAGTCGAAAATCGTTTACGGTCGAAACAACAGAAACAAAGACAATACGCCAGTGAACAATAGAGTGTACGGAATCCTCAAATACGATTTTCCTGAAACTTGGCCTGCAACACCGAATTCAATTTGTATATATTTCAAGCGTTGCAAAGTTAGGAAAAACAGGCATACTGGCCCCCAACAACATCTGTTACTGAAGAAAACATTGAATCGGCGAAGCAAATCGTGTTGCAAAATCGTTCTGTACCGATTAGAGATATTGCTGTGTTGTTGGGCATCTTTTATGGATCAGCCGAACACATTTTAACTGATGTTTTGGGTTTGAAACGCGTCGCTTCTCGGCTGGTGCCAAAAAAGCTGAATTTCATTCAAAAACAGTCGTGTTGATGTGGCCAAAGAGATGATTTCCAACGCAGATAGTGACCCCACATTCATCGAATGCATCGTAACTGGTGGTGAGGTGTGGATCTATGAATATGACGTCGAAACTGCACAACAATCGACCGAATGGCGCTTCGAAGGCGAGCCGTTGTTCTAAATTTTCATCCATTATAAAAATCGCCACACGAAAATTTTTCAACTTCTTTGTATAGACGCCAAACAAAAACTAATCGTTCGATATGCGCCAAAATTTGACAGAATGTGTATAAAAATGTGCCAACGTTGAGAGAATAAAAGTTTACCGATTGGACAAGCGCGGGAATTTTAAAATGAAAATTCCGGTTCTTTTTTTATCATAAGGTAAGTGAGATTCAATTCAACATGGTGTCTAAGTGTGTGTACATTATTTTTAAACGTGAAAGCGATGCACTTGCATTCGCTTCGGTTAACAACGAAGTGCACAACAATGAGTGTGATAACATTAAATACAAAATCCCTGTGCACATGGTAGACAATGCCATACAAGTACGCGTGTATGACCTTCCCCCGCAGGCCACCGATAAGTTCGTTCGGGAGAATATGTCGCAGTACGGTGAAATCCTTTCCATCGAAAGGAAAGTATGGCGGAATTTTTCCCTGGCATCCGGAATGGCGTGCGAGTTGTGCGTATGCATCTACGTAAGGCAATTCCATCTTACATCATTTGTGGTCATGGTGGGACACGTCCGTGTAAAACGTTGATTACCTATGACCTTGTTACATGTCAGTTTTGTGAACAACCTGCACACTACGGTAAACCTTGCACTGAAACTGCGAAAAAGACATCTTCAACCAAAGACAAGGTCAACCGTTCAACAACGAAAACTAGTGAGCGCAGTACTCATGTTTCACCATCAAACCAACCAGCAACTGCAACCAATGTACAACAAGGCGCATCTAAAGCAAATAGCAACGAGCTCAAGACTACGAACAACTAGGAAAACGAAACGAAGACGGACACCAACAACAATACAACCGATGAGCAGTGGTGGTAAATTGCGAACCGAACGCCGATGCTTCTGCAAATTTACTCAAAAATGTTCACCGAGCGTAAGCATTCGATAGGTTCGAAAACTATTCCCTCGTTTAATGCGAAGGTGTTCTATGTTCAGTGTTCGGCGAAGCAATCTGTTTCGAGCAGTTCGGTTGGCGGACCATCGGCGATACGATGCTTTGTTGATTTCAAATCTCGCATCCTGGTTTTGAAATGATCAATGCACACGTGATCAGCACAAAAAAAATCTTTTGCTCGATTGATAAAACGATCAAAAGCAATTGAAATGGTATTATTTTGGACATTATCAGTGTGCGTAGGGTGGATCGATATGGAAAATAGTAACTTTTTTATCTTTTGCAAATTCTATGGTTTTTAGTCATAGAATCAATAACAATAAGAATCGAATAACCATTCGTATCCGAGCAGTCGTCCGCGATACACTTGTTTTTTTTTACTCCGTATCAGGACGGTATTAATTACAAAATCTCGAGTGCGAAGGTGTTTCCCTAGCAAGGGCTAGCGGAAACATTTATGTTGTGAGATCTTTCTTAGATCTAATAAGTGATCGGCAGTGATACACACCGGCAGCAGACAGTTGTGTGCTTCAGCGTTTCTACCTGTCGCTTGAATAGCATCGGCACCAGTAGTGGTTGATTCATCAAGGTCACGCGAGGGAAACAATAGAAGCGAACACATCTATCGGCTCAACAAACCATACCGGTGAAGTAGTTTTTTCCTTATTTTTATCTTTCTATTTCTTACTACCCTATCTATTTGCTCTATTTATCTTGTTGTTGTGGGAGATATGTCTTCCGATGGGGGGAACCCCGGGGAAGATGATGATGTACCTGAAGAGGTGGAACAGTTAGATGAATACTCTTATGGTAACACATCTGACATGGATATCCCCGCAACCCCTTTGGAAAAAACCACCCCTCCATCGGAAGGTCTATCAGGATGACGGATCGGATGGCCCGTGGGTGGTATACTTCCGGCCCATAGCTAAATCCCTTAGAGTCCTTAATATAGCTCGAGATCTGACTAAGCACTACTCGGCAGTGAAACACATTGACAAGGTGTCCCCAAATAAACTGCGCGTTGTCGTGACTGATCTGAAACAAGCAAACGATATTGCTAGCAATGAGATCTTCACGAGGGGGTATCGCGTCTACGTACCTTCTCGGAGATCGACGGTGTGGTGGAGATCGACGGTGTGGTTCGCGAGGAGAGTTTAACGGTTGAATATCTTATGAAGGATGGGATTGGCCGCTTCAAGAATGCCGATCTTCAACCAGTCAATATTGTTCAATATTGGAGTGCAAGCAATTGCACTCTAAATCGGCACAAGATGGGAAGTACAACCCATCAGACTCTTTTCGTGTGACCTTCGCCGGTTCTGCACTTCCGAATTACGTTTTAGTGGGAGGGATTCGTCTACCTGTCCGGTTGTATGTACCGAGGGTAATGCACTGTTTGAACTGCAAAAAGATGGAACAAACGGCACCATACTGTTGTAACAAACCACGGTGTGGTAAATGTGGCGAGGGACACGGAGATGACTCATGCAGGAAAACGACCGAAAAGTGAATTTACTGTGGCGAGAATCCGCATGATCTTTTTGAATGCTCCAAGTACAAACAACGCGAGGAAAAGCTCAAGCGAACCATAAGGGAGCATTCTAAACGATCTTACGCAGAAATCCTCAAACGAGCCACTCCCCCTACCCCTAACAATCCGTTTGCTCCTTTTTCGACTGACGCTTCTTATGACCCCGGCGTAGGACCTTCTTCTCTTCAGCTAGGAACAAATAGGAAAAGACCAATTATGTCCTCTCCTAACCCTCCTCGTGAAGGTCTAAAAATACTACATCAAAATGAAAATAAAACATTAAAGTTGAACAAAATAAATTCATTAGAACCCAAGCCAATACCGCCTGGATTTCTAAAATACAACCAAGTTCCTGCGCTTCCAGGGACACCGAAAAATCCAAGTGATCCCAAAACACAACCAAAAATTCCGACAAACTCTGGATTACTAAAATTCTCTGATATCGTGGACTGGATATTAACAGCCTTCAATATAACTGATTCTCTTAAAAGTATTCTAACGGCTTTATTACCAATATTAAGAACATTTTCAAAACAGTTGACTGAACAATGGCCCCTCCTTGCAGCGATCGTATCTATCGATGGCTGAACTACCTACAGAAATCGAGGGTATGATCACTATACTCCAGTGGAATTGCAGAAGTATCATCCCAAAACTTCATTCCTTCAAATTTTTGATAAATTCTCGTAATTGCGATGTATTTTCATTGTGTGAAACATGGTTTACTTCAAATATAAACTTTGACTTCCACAATTTTAACATTATACGCCTGGATCGAGAAGACTCTTATGGAGGGGTACTTTTAGTGATCAAAAAGTGCTATTCATTTTATCGAATTAACCTCCCCTCGATCCGGGGCATTGAAGTTGTTGCTTGCCAAATCAAAATTAGAGGCAAAGATCTTTGTATAGCTTCTATCTACATACCTCCCAGAGTCTCGATAGGGCATCGACGACTTGCAGACATCATGGAGCTTATTTCCACTCCGCGGTTAGTTTTAGGAGACTTTAACTTGCATGGTACGGGGTGGGGCTGCCTGTATGATGATAACCGTTCTTCGTTAATTTATGATCTGTGCGACAACAATATGACAATTTTAAATACGGGTGAAATAACACGCAATGCAAGAGCGCCAGCCCGCCCTAGTTCGCAGGACTTATCCCTTTGCACGACCTCACTACAGCTAGATTGCAAGTGGAAAGTAATCGCTGATCCCCACGGTAGTGATCACTTGCCGATTTTGGTTTCAATATCCACTGGTGCACAAACACCAACATCAGTCGATATGACATACGATCTCACGAAAAACATCAACTGGAATTCCTACTCGACCGCGATATCCCAAGCTCTCGATACGAAACAACCAGATTCGCTAGAAAAAGAATACAAATCCCTAGCTGACTTGATCCTCAGCGCCGCGCTGCAAGCTCAGACCAAACGATTACCCAAAACTACAATCACTACACGACCTTGAACCCCATTGTGGGACAAATAATGCTCAGAAATGCATAAAATTAAGTCATCCGCGTATAAAAGATTCGGCAACAGTGGGAATCGCGAAGACTACGAAAAATACGCATCGTTCAAAAAGACTATGAAAAATCTGATCAAAGCGAAAAAACGGGGCTACTGGCGTCGGTTCGTCAATGGGCTATCAAGGGAAACATCGATGACCACTCTGTGGAATACAGCCCGTCGCATGCGAAATGGAACCATTAATAATGAGTCTGTAGAATATTCGAATCGCTGGATATTTGATTTCGCCAAGAAAGTTTGCCCGGATTTTGTTCGTGAACTAAACACCTATCGCGCTGCGCCCACCCGATGTACTGGTAACGATACCCCATTTTCGATGACGGAGTTCTCTCTTGCCCTCTTATCATGCAATAACAATGCACCTGAATGTGACTGAAATTTTGGTCTATTGCCAAAATTTCAACCGCATGAAAAGCCCGGCCAAAATGAAAGAAATTCATCAAAATTCAATAACCTCCTCTTTCGACGTAATACTTGGAACTGAAATCAGCTGGGATGAAAATGTTAGAAGCGAAGAAGTTTTTGGAAATAATTTTAACGTATTCCGGCACGACCAAAATTTATCTCTCTGTCAGAAAAAATCTGGAGGTGGAGTCCTCATAGCCATAAACTCTTGCTTTACTTCTGAAGAAATTATTACTCCTAAATATAAAGAATTTGAGCATGTATGGGCCAAAGTCTCAATATTGGGAGAAGAACATATTTACTGCTCTGTCTATTTCCCACCCGAAAATGCGAACAAATTCTCTTTTGAATTATTCTTTCAATCTTTAGACACAATTATTTCGAATATGGAACCTGAAGTAAAGCTTCATATTTTTGGCGACTTCAATCAACGTAATGCGGACTTCATTTCTGACATTGAAAATGAATCAATCTTACTTCCAGTCGTGGGAGAAAACGAAACATTGCATTACTTTTTCGACAAAATTTCTAATTTTGGCCTGCATCAAGTAAACTCCGTAAAAAATCAACAAAATGCATATTTAGACCTTCTTTTCACAAATTGCACAGAAGACTTTTGTGTGAATGCATCAAAACTGCCATTATGGAAAAATGAAGCATTTCACACCGCAATTGAATATTCATTATTTACACACAATGCATCCCTTCCCTACGACTTGGAATATGAGGAAGTGCCGGAATACAATAAAATTGACTTTGAAGAAGTCAAGTGTAGACTAAGTATAATAAATTGGCGGAACATACTGAGTACAGAAGGAAATGTCGACGTCGAAGTAAACAAATTCTATCACATTATAAACAAAATATTAGCCGAAACTTTGCCTATGAAAAGAAGAAGAAAAAATCATAACAGCAAATTACCTGTATGGTTCAATTCACAACTAAAACATTTGAAAAATAGGAAATAAAAAGCACACAAAACTTACAAACAAGAAAATAGTGACGCTCATCTTCAAAATTACTTAAATCTATGCAATCAACTCAAAATAGCCATTAACACAGCACATGAAGAATATAACCGCAAAATTGGAAACGAAATAAAGACTTGCCCTAAGAACTTTTTTAACTACACAAAAACTAAACTAAAAAGCAACAATTTTCCATCTCAAATGCACCTCGACGAACATGTAGGGAAAAATAGTACAGAAATCTGCAATCACTTTGCAAATTTTTTCCAAGAAGTATATACATCTTATTCAGAAACTGACCGTGACCGTCAATACTTCTCTTTCATACCTGCATTTTCCAACTACATCTCTGTAAACTATCTATCAGAACATGACATTTCGACAGCACTGAAAAACTTAGACGCATCAAAAGGGCCTGGACCAGTATACCACCAATATTTTTAAAAAATCTTGCTGAAGAACTTACACTACCACTACAACTACTTTTTAACCTATCACTTAATAAATGTACTTTTCCTAAAGCATGGAAATCTTCCTTTCTTGTACCAATATTTAAATCTGGTGCAAAATCTAACATTCGGAACTACCGTGGAATAGCCATTATCTCATGCATTCCAAAATTATTTGAAAAAATTGTAAATGAAAAACTTTTTCATCAACTTAAAAATGTAATAACAAACAAACAACATGGCTTTTTTAAAGGCCGCTCAACTACAACAAATCTCTTAGAATTTATGACATTCACTTACACTGACTTTAGCAAAGCCTTCGACCATATTGACATACCATTACTTCTACACAAACTACAAAAATATGGCATAAAACATACTCTTCTGGAATGGCCCAAATCATACTTAACGAATCGTGTACAGGTAGTCCGCTTCCAAAACATTCTGTCTGAACCAATTAATGTAACCTCTGGCGTACATCAGGGTTCTCACTTAGGGCCTCTCCTTTTTATTGTACATATAAACGACATATCCTTCATACTCAAAAATCTGAAAGTGCTTATATATGCAGACGACATGAAACTCTTCATGGAAATTAAAAATATCAACGACGCTGTAATATTCCAGAACGAAATCAATCTATTCCACATTTGGTGTTGCAAAAGTCTACTCCAACTCAATGTCAAAAAATGTAACTCAATAACTTTCAGTAGGAAAAATGAAACTATACCTATAAACATACATCTAGGAAATCAACTTGTAGAAAAATGTAAAATTGTAAGAGATTTAGGCGTAATCTTAGACTCCAAGCTCACTTTTGTGGAACACTACAATACCATAATCAATAAAGCTAATAGCATGCTGGGCTTTATTAAACGCTTCAGTCATAACTTTCAGGACCCATACACAATTAAATTATTATACACTACATATGTCAGACCTATTTTGAAATATTGCAGCCTAGTATGGAATCCATACAATATTATTCACGAAGAACGCATCGAATCTATTCAAAAACAATTTCTTTTATATGCACTTCGTAAATTAAACTGGACAGCATTTCCTCTACCATCATATGAAGCACGCTGCATGCTCATCAATATACAAACACTTAAAGAACGCCGCGACTTTGCAATGCTTTATTTTATCAGCGACATTATTTCTCAACGCATTCAATCAGCTCCATTATTATCGCAATTAAATTTTTATATACCTAGCCGTCAATTACGTTCCAGGAAATTATTTTAAGAAAAACAAGCTAGAACAAATTATGCAAAATACAGTCCAGTCAATCGAATAATGCGCCATTACAATCAATACTGCGAACATCTTGACCTTACTATGTCTAAAAATCAAATCAAATCTCAGCTTTGTCGTAGAAATAATGCGTAGTATGTAAGTGAACATTGTAAACAATTTATATGTAGTCTACATTTGCTTGACGAAATAAATAAATAAATTAGCACCTGGGTGCGATAAACTAAAATTCAACTTACTTAAAAATCTTCCCGATATCGCGAAAAAGTGTCTGTTGAACTTATTCAACAAGTTTGTCGAACAGAACTTTGTCTCCCAAGACTGGAGACAAGTGAAAGTTATTGCTATTCAGAAACCGGACGAACCAGCCTCCGACCACAACTCGTATCGGCCGATTTCAATGCTTTCCTGTATTCGAAAACTTTTGGAAAAAATGATTTTGTTTCGTCTCAACAAATGGATGGAAACAAATGGCTTGCTTCCTGATACACAATTGGGCTTCCGTAAAGGCAAAGGAACGAACGATTGCCTTGCGCTGCTTACCACAGAAATTCAAATGGCATTTGCTCGCAAAAAGCAAATGGCATCAGTATTCTTAGACATAAAGGGGGCTTTTGATTCAGTTTCCATAAAATTTCTTTCGGAGAAGCTGCACAAGCATGGTCTTTCCCCACTTTTAAACAACTTTTTACACAACTTATTGTCTGAAAAGTGCATGTTTTTTTACACATGAAGACTTGATAACCTCACGAATTAGCTACATGGGCCTTCCCCAGGGCTCATGCCTCAGCCCCCTTCTTTACAACTTTTATGTTAATGACATCGATGAATGTCCTGAAAACTCTTGCACGATAAGGCAACTTGCAGATGATGGCGTGGTATCTATTACAGGAGCCAAGTCTACAGATATGCAAGGACCATTACAAACTACCTTGGACACTTTGTCTACATGGGCTCTACAGCTGGGTATTGAATTCTCCACGGAGAAAACTGAGCTGGTAGTATTTTCAAGGAAGCATGAACCTGCACAACTACAGCTTCATCTAATGGGTCAAACCATAGCTCAGGTTTTCACATTCAAGTATCTCGGAGTCTGGGTCGATTCCAAAGGTACCTGGGGATGTCACATTAGATATCAGAAACGAAAATGCCAAAAAAGAATCAACTTTCTGCGTACAGTAACCGGAACTTGGTGGGGAACTCATCCAACAGATCTAATAAGGCTGTACCTGTCGAGCGTAGTGTTACAATCGCATTAATCAGATGATGGCATTAATAGACTTTATTTATCAACCAAAATAAATGTGCTTAAAGGAGCACTATGAATAAGAAGTAATTTGACCCGATAGTTTGTTACCAGCGCAGTCATGAGAGCTGTTATTTACCCATCAAATCTCGCATCCCGTATGCATTAATATTGCACTAATTCATATAGCGGCGGAAGCCTAAGTTCGGGTCGAGACACCAGATAAGCTGGTGCTGATGGCAATGTAAATTAACTAGCAAGGACCATGACGAAATGCGAAGGAACAAAACATAAACAAACGCCAAAAGGAGGCGATAACAAATATCGGTCAGAACTTGTTCTCGGAGGGTTGTGGTAATAAAGTAATAAATATAACTCTAACGAAGAATGCAAGAAAACGACGATCTAGCAACGGTCATGGAAATATTTGGACAACATAATTAACATGATTTTCGAGCATACAGATAAGGTGCCGCATATGTTTAGATAGGACGGCTAAGCAAGATTTGAACTTGAAACTTGCAGCCGTTAGGGAATAGCGAAGGATAGCACAAAATGCAAGTGCTATCATCGGATCAAATTTTTATGTAGTAGTGAGGCACCAGGAATTTGTTTACCCGTGGAGAAAGGGAGATAGCAATAAATGTTGCACTGCATGTCGTGCAACATTTTCATTATTTTACCATAAGATTAATGTATATATAGTTTAAGGAAATTGAAAATAAAGTAGTCTTAGATGAGTTTTTAGAAGAACCAGTGTTTCAGTTTTTAGTTTTGAAAGAAACCCCAGAAGGACGTCGCCACCAGCCACCTAGAAGGACGTCGCCACCAGGAAGCCATCTCGCCAAGGACAAAAGGAATTCTCGAGCAAGAGAATTGGCTAAGTATCCTTAATCAATTAAATAAACTTTGTTCTCCTTCCCTAGGTACAGTCCGCTGGAGAACCGTAGCCAGCATAAAAGCGTACTTCCGCTCTTATGC
The DNA here is from genome assembly GCF_030247185.1 of Malaya genurostris. Lineage (NCBI taxonomy): Eukaryota > Metazoa > Arthropoda > Insecta > Diptera > Culicidae > Malaya > Malaya genurostris. The sequence goes on along the minus strand of NC_080572.1, from coordinate 139,469,163 downwards.
CCTACTTGTTTCTTCCCGGATATCCGAAAAGCTTAAGTTAACTCAAATTCAAGTGAATTAAGGAATTTTGCGCTGAAGATAACGTCACTGACTAGAATTATTACTAGTCAGCCTGACATGTTGGTGGCTCCAGAGAGGAGCGTGTCGCAAAATTCCTTCTAATTCACTTACGATTAGTCAGCCTCGGGAATAGTTGTTTCAAACTATATAAAGGGAAGAGTTTATTTAATAAATCAAGTATTGACAGTAGATATATTGTCAATAAATTAGAGATTAGAATCCTCCTCTTGTAATTACAAAAGATGGAATTTGTTTCTAACCCTAACGGACATTGTCGCCTTTGCACGAAGAAAGATCGCGCATTGGTCGAAATGTTGAGATGTGTTGATTGCGACAGATGGTTCCATTCATCGTGTGTTGGACTCGATAAACGACCACCAAGACCAGAAGTCTGGTATTGCGCAAAGTGTCAAAAGCGGAATGATGAATACGCCGCAATGACGAAAGACTTGGAAGTGACAAATATGGCACTCCAAGCAAAAAATGGCAGCAGCAGGGCAATTATTGAGCTGATGCGAATACACGAGAGGACCATGTTATCCCTCGTGACTTCCATTCAGAATACGAGCATGAAAGAAGACGCAATGTCAGTAAATTCAGGAAACTCGATTGAATGGAAATGTTATTATGAAAGGCAAGCGCTAGTAACCTTGCCTAAGATTATCGGTAATGCCAGAGGAATGGAGCAGCAACCAAAGCTGCACCGATATGATATGCTGCAGCCATGGACGACTGGTGGAACAACTGGAATTACAATAACCACTGGCTCAGAGGAGAACACAAGCGATTCTGAAGAGTTAGAGTGTGATAGTAATGAAAATGATTTTGTCGGATTCGATGAGGACGTCGCTGGTAGCGAGAACGGAATGTTAAGTTCTCCAAGATCCTCAAGTACGATTTCCGATTTCACAAATTCTGAAAAAGTCCAAGAACTGGAAGCAAATCTTTGGTCGTCTACGGAAGCATATGGGGAAAATGTGGTTGCCTCGGTGAGAAGTGCCACATTAGGATCTACCGACGAACAGAACAAAATGGAATCTGTTGTTGATATGGCACCAGCACCTGGGAATGCATTTGACAACAGCGCTGAAGTTTTAGCTATGTCTACGATGGTGACTAAGCGAAAAGTCACCGCTCCTGTCAATGCTCTCGATGAAGCCTTCAGTGTACCCTTTAAATATGAATGGAAAAGGGAATTGGTTTATTATGCAAATTTGGATGGCAATAGTAAAGATACAAATAATTATATCATCATGCCACTACACGGGGGGTTAACGTCGGATAATTTTACGTTTAAGAAAGATTCCGTGGGTGGATCATCAGATGAAGAAATTATACGAAGTGCCAGATCATATGGATTAACGCTTCGACGACCTATACCAGAACCACTTTCTGGATACAATTTGGGTAAACGAATCCCAAAGACTAAAATGGTCAAAGAAACAAGTACACCGCCATGTGTGTCGTTGGTATGTGCATCCGTAAGTCCATCAGGTATAACTCCTTCATTGCGCTCGAATTCGCAAACCCCTCCTGAATCAAGAGGAATAAGAACTGGTTCCCAAGTTACCTTTGTGTGTCGAATGAGGAACCAGGTAGCGAACCACCTCCGACTGTGGAAAAATGTTCGATTGAAAAATTCGCTCGTTAATGATTGGACTGAATTGGAAAATATTTTCCAAAAAAAAAAAGGCACAAAGTGTACATCAAATTTATAGATGTCAGGGCATTCTCTGATTGGAGAAAAGTATGCAGAGACTAATATTTGAATGGAAAATATCAATTTTATTACTTCCAAACATAACTTCGATCCTGCTTGGACGATGAAAGACAAAAAAAAATTAATGTTCAGAAATGCTGAAATAGAAGAACTTTAAAAGGAAATAAAAAATCATGTTAGGTAAGACATTCTAAATAATGAAGAAAGAAGGATAATAAAGTACTATATGCCCAAAAAAAAAATTATTAGTTAAAACAAAACTATATCCCTTTATTAACACCAAGATTAGAGTCATGGCAGCTCTTCTCTCACGTGTAGGGACTGCTGTAAACGCGTTTCCATTTTTAGTATAATGGAATGAATTATTTTAGACCTTTCTATGTCCAAAGATAGAAATGTCAATGCCTTTTTCGTATGTTTTAGGAATTTTCAGTGTTGCAGAGGTAAAGTAACTCAGCTTTACAGCGACAACGGAACTAATTTTGTTGGAGCCGAAAGAGAGTTGAAACGCCTCCTACAAGAACTCGACACAAGAATGAGACAAGGAGAAGCAGCAAAGTTAGAAATTTCATGGGTGTTTAACCCTCCAGCGGCTCCACATTTTGGAGGCGTATGGGAGAGGTTAATAGGAATAATAAAGAAGGCGCTTAGTGTCATGATAGACGATATGTCTAAAAGGACACCTACGAGTGAAGTGCTGCGATCAGCCTTTATTCAAGCGGAGTGGTTTGTTAATTCACGTCCTTTGATACATAGAGCTTTAAAGGATGTGAATGATGAGCTATTAACCCCCTTCCATGCGATTTTAGAAAGGCCGGGACAATATGCACCACCCTTCGAGATTGATCCAAAACCTTACGATAAGAACTCGCAGGCAAGAATTCAACACGCCATGAAGGTATTTTGGGATAAATGGAAGAAAGAGTATCTTTCAACACTTATCACCAGAGAGAAATGGACTGGAGATGTCAAACCAATTAAGACTGATGATATAGTCTTAATGGTAGATAATGAATAACCACCTGGACGGTGGTTGAAAGGACGTGTTGTCAAATTAATTATTTCTGATGATGGCGTAGCTAGACAAGCTGAAGTTATCACCGGAAAAGGTACCTTTAGGCGCGCAGTTGCTAAACTCGCGATATTGGACGTCGAGAGGAAGGATTTAACTCCTGAGCCGACGCAAAGTAAACAAGAATCAGAGCATGTAATAATGCACGTATCTGAACCTGAATCCGCTGATCCTAAGTTTGAAGATCACCGGATTGAAATGAAACGAGAAAATAACAATATTTCTCAATCGAGCAAAAAGAAAAGACCAGTTATTCGTTTTTCTCCTCGTTCTGTACTTGCAGCTATGTTAACTACGGCAGCAGTTCTCAGCACGGCGAATTCCTTGTTAATAACACCCGTCGAGCAAGAATAGAATTTTGAGCGTCTTCGACAAATTATGCTCGGATGCAATTTCCGAAATTGATTATGAGCGAACAAGATCTCGACGCTCAAAAGGGATATTTGGATTCTTGTGGAGCTTCCTATTCGGTGAAAATGACATCGAAACTGAACTAATTTTATTATTTTTGGTTCGATGACATGCCTACCTACAGCATCAAAACTAATATTCTATTTCAGTTGATAAGCAAAGAAATAGTGCGTCAAAATCACAGGCACTTCGGAGAACCCTACACGGAACGACCGAAATCAGCATTTTCGCGAAAAATTTAGTTGATATTCTGATTTTAGTTAGTTATTTTTTGAGACAACTAAAAAAATCTTACTTTTGCTGATTTAGATTTTTTATTCTCATTCCCTTAATAATAATAATAAAATATTTGTTGAAATGACTAATTTTTTTAGTTGAATTCACAAATTAAACGTACTGTCATTTCTTAGCTAAGGCACACTTCATATCCAGTCAACTAATTTTTTAGTTGAATTAAAGAAATATAATGTTGTTTTCAACCAATATGAATGGTTGAATTGGCTTCTGCAATCTGCAGCTATATGGCGCCCTGTCACCGAAACGGTAACACCTTAATGACTACTAGCCACTAGATGGCACACTACTGCCGAAAAAAATTCAGACGCGGTTGTCTTTTCTATATTGGCAGGTATAAATACGATGTTGTGTTGGAGAAAAAGACATAAACGAAACGTAAACATCTTTTTGAATTTTTTTTCTTCTAAATCACTGTTTCTTCATTCTCACTGAAAACTTTGAGCACTCGGAAAACAAAAACCGAATACAAATAGTACACCGGACGGCGCAGCTCGGAAGGTTTGAAGATACAAAAAAACTTCATCACAATTAGAGTGAAACATTCGAAATTCACATCACTGCTCCGCGTAAAAACATTATTACGCACAATCGCTTCAAGTGCGCACAAATTCTGAATAAATACACTTTCCACTAACAGTTTACGTTATTTTTACATATCGGTTTAGAAAATTATATAGGGATATATCGTAACACATGCGAAAAACATCTAAACAATTTGCGAGCAGTTTCAACAAGACTGTCCCTTTTAGCTTTTTAATGGATTGTTTTGCTTTGACACTGCTGTCCTTCAGTAATGACGGTGATAGATAAATAGAATCAAAGTTTCTGATTTTAATAACGAAATTAGTTGTCAATGAGAATTTCGTGTTGGATTGAAATATTGCTGGTTTGTGTCCAGAATATTCGCCAACTAAACACATTCTCTAAAAATAAGAGTTTTTTTCAGCACAGTAAATTCTACATTTTAACTAATTTTATAGTTATTTTGGAAATTTTGTTGTTAGAATCAACTAATTCAAAAACAGTAATACGAATTAGGCGCAGAGCTAATTTCGGTCGTTCCGTGTACGTTCGCTGAAAGTGTAAAAATTATCCTAATCGAAATGCTATTGATTGATCAATCAAAAGAGCATCGAAATAAGATTAGTCAAAAAAGTTATATTTTCCTACGCTCGTTGAAAATGCTCAAAATTATCCTAATCGAAATGCTATTGATTAACTAATCAATAGAGTATCAGGTTTGCAATAGTTAAAAAATTTGCAATTTTTCACATTGAGCTACTCTACTTACATTCACATAAAGTATGCAAAATTATTTAATTCGAACTTCTATTGATTCATCAATCAATGGATCACCGACTTGGCAGTAGTCCAAAATTTCACAATTTTCCATATATAATTTGCCCACCAAAACAGTCAAAAAAATAAATTTTGTTTACTATTGATTCACCAATTAGTTAAACATAGAAATTCGAAAAGTCAAAATATTTACAATTTTCAATATTGAGCCACCCCACTCTTGCTGGAAAAGTTCAAAATAACCATACTCTGCTAAACTATCCAAACACTCTAAGGACCTGCCGTAGCTGACAAAGTTCGGTTCATCCGAAGTAACAGCCTATAGTACTCGAATCGGATGTTCATGAACATACTAGTTCGCTTTTTCGAGCGCTCCGCAAGTAATTTATATTTATTTATTTTTTTTGACGCGTAGTCTACGTCGCGCGCGGGCCTTTTTTTTATATAGCCTTTCGGACAAATTTTTATCTAGAATAATGAAGTGCGGTGTAAAATCGTGTATTAATATTGACGATCGCTTCCTTTGGAAATGCGAATTCTGTGAAAAATCGTACCATTCAGCCTGCATCGGCGTGCAGCGGCATCAAGAAAACTTTATTCTGGCATTTATGGTACCAGTGTGTGCCGACTGTCAACATTTAATAAGGACAGGAGCTGAAACTCTAAAACTACTTCATCTACAGGAGCAACTTCTAAAGCATACAAAAAATCAAACGGAAACATATCACCGGACCACTGCAGACATGAAAACACATTACCTGGAAATATTCGACAGTGTCGAGCGCTTGCTCATCGACGTGAAGCAGTCATTGTCCAGTATCAGCAGAAACGACCACAACATTTGCGGTAAAGTAGGTCAGCGCATGCAGTCATTCGAGGCCTCGCTACACAGTGCCATAAAAAACGTTAGCGATTTTAGTAAAGTAAATGACCAGCATATCAAGGAAATGAGCGAACGGCTTCTTCGCCTCGAAGAAAAATTCTTACGACCTACCAAATCTGAAGTCCCTGCAATAATACCTAACACTATTCTGGAAGAATTGAGAGTTGAAGTCAAAGCAATATCGACTTCAATCTCCAGTATCGGAACCAAAGACCAAAATACCAAACCTAAGTCTCTAGCTGAAGAACTCAAAGAGAAGGAAATTCAAACATGCGACAGTGGCTGGCGCTTCATTGGTGGTAAAAAAATCTGGAAACGAGACTGGAGTGAGTATGACAAGAAACATCGCACTCGACGGCTGCAAGAAAAACAAGCAGAAAAAGCAAACTTCAGACGAAAACATCGGAAGCGGAAACAACAAAATAATACAAATTACAGTATACGCAGTAAAAACAACAACAACAGCAAACACGACAACAACAACAACAACAACAGCAACAACAACAACAGCAACAACAACAGCAGCAGCAACAACAACAACAACAACAACGACAATAATGTGCACTACAACAGCAACTTGAACACTAATAGTAACAATACCTGCCACAACAATAACAATAATATGTCATTACAATATACCTTACCCTTGGACAAAGACTTACTAGCAGCTGCACGGGTTCAATTCTCCGGGAATCCAGGTGCAGATATTGCCTCAAAATTCATAAATTTTCAAAAAGGTGAAACAATCAACCCCTACAAAGGAACAAGAAGTATTCAAAACAACACTACTCCGGTCTTAGGAAGTAATGACATCAAAGCTGCACCATCCACTAACTATGTGAACACATCTTCAATATCACAGAACGTAAATACATCTACAGTATCACAGGACATGAGTACAGACAGCCAATTCGAAATTGATCCAATGCGTCCTCCAATTGTACGTCTTACTTCACAATCTGCAAATGGCGACGAACGCTTCTTGAAAGCAAGACTTCGTGACCCGAAAATAATGCACGTCGTTCGTCTGTATTTGTCGTACATGAAAAATCAACAACCTACAGTATGCATCGAGGGTATGACACCGACTAGTATAAAAATGCTATTAGCATCAGAAGGTCTTCCAACAACACCTGACCACCTCCTACGAATCTTCATCGAAGTGCATCAGGAATATGGAATGAAACCTAAGGAAGCGCTGGCCGACCTGGACTCTTATGGGAAATTTTTGACAAGTGAACGTATCCGCCGACTCCAACTAATCCGGGAAGCCGAACACAATTTTACAAGGCCGAATTTTCGGAAATAACGACGCCCCTTGACGAAGGAATAGACACAGAAATTAGTAATGTAAGTATTCCAGAATTCTCAAAAACTTCTTCGCTTCATAGACAAAATGTGACTGAAATTTTGATCTATTGCCAAAATTTCAACCGCATGAAAAGCCCAGCCAAAATGAAAGAAATTCATCAAAATTTAATAACCTCCTCTTTCGACGTAATACTTGGAACTGAAAGCAGCTGGGATGAAAGTGTTAGAAGCGAAGAAGTCTTTGGAAATAATTTTAACGTATTCCGGCACGACCGAAATTTATCTCTCTGTCAGAAAAAATCTGGAGGTGGAGTCCTCATAGCCATAAACTCTTGCTTTACTTCTGAAGAAATTATTACTCCTAAATATAAAGAATTTGAGCATGTATGGGCCAAAGTCTCAATATTGGGAGAGGAACATATTTACTGCTCTGTCTACTTCCCACCCGAAAATGCGAACAAATTCTCTTTTGAATTATTCTTTCAATCTTTAGACACAATTATTTCGAATATGGAACCTGAAGTAAAGCTTCATATTTTTGGCGACTTCAATCAACGTAATGCGGACTTCATTTCTGACATTGAAAATGAATCAATCTTACTTCCAGTCGTAGGAGAAAACGCAACATTGCATTACTTTTTCGACAAAATTTCTAATTTTGGCCTGCATCAAGTAAACTCCGTAAAAAATCAACAAAATGCATATTTAGACATTCTTTTCACAAATTGCACAAAAGACTTTTGTGTGAACGCATCAAACCTGCCATTATGGAAAAATGAAGCGTTTCACACTGCAATTGAATATTCATTATTTACACACAATGCATCCCTTCCCTACGACTTGGAATATGAGGAAGTGCCGGAATACAATAAAATTGACTTTGAAGAAGTCAAGTGTAGACTAAGTATAATAAATTGGCGGAACATACTGAGTACAGAAGGAAATGTCGACGTCGAAGTAAACAAATTCTATCACATTATAAACAAAATATTAGCCGAAACTTTGCCCATGAAAAGAAGAAGAAAAAATCATAACAGCAAATTACCTGTATGGTTCAATTCACAATTAAAACATTTGAAAAATAGGAAACAAAAAGCACACAAAACTTACAAACAAGAAAAAAGTGACGCTCATCTTCAAAATTACTTAAATCTATGCAATCAGCTCAAAATAGCCATTAACACAGCACACGAAGAATACAACCGCAAAATTGAAAACGAAATAAAGACTTGCCCTAAGAACTTTTTTAACTACACACAAACTAAACTAAAAAGCAACAATTTTCCATCTCAAATGCACCTCGACGAACATGTAGGGACAAATAGTACAGAAATCTGCAATCACTTTGCAAATTTTTTCCAAGAAGTATATACATCTTATTCAGAAACTGACCGTGACCGTGAATACTTCTCTTTCATACCAGCATTTTCCAACTCCATCTCTGTAAACTACCTATCAGAACATGACATTTCGACAGCACTGAAAAACTTAGACGCCTCAAAAGGACCTGGACCTGACAGTATACCACCAATATTTTTAAAAAATCTTGCTGAAGAACTTACACTACCACTACAACTACTTTTTAACTTATCACTTAATAAATGTACTTTTCCTAAAGCATGGAAATCTTCTTTTCTTGTACCAATATTTAAATCTGGTGCAAAATCTAACATTCGGAACTACCGTGGAATAGCCATTATCTCATGCATTCCAAAATTATTTGAAAAAATTGTAAACGAAAAACTTTTTCATCAACTTAAAAATGTAATAACAAACAAACAACATGGTTTTTTTAAAGGCCGCTCAACTACAACAAATCTCTTAGAATTTATGACATTCACACTGAATGCAATGGACGCCGGCAACTACGTAGAAACGCTTTACACTGACTTTAGCAAAGCCTTCGACCGTATTGACATACCTTTACTTCTACAAAAACTACAAAAATATGGCATAGAACATACTCTTCTTGAATGGCTCAAATCATACTTAACGAATCGTGTACAGGTAGTCCGCTTCCAAAACATTCTGTCTGAACCAATTAATGTAACTTCTGGCGTACCTCAGGGTTCTCACTTAGGGCCTCTCCTTTTCATTTTACATATAAACGACATTTCCTTCATACTCAAAAATCTGAAAGTGCTTATATATGCAGACGACATGAAACTCTTCATGGAAATTAAAAATATCAACGACGCTGTAATATTCCAGAACGAAATCAATCTATTCCACATTTGGTGTTGCAAAAGTCTACTCCAACTCAATGTAAAAAAATGTAACTCAATAACTTTCAGTAGGAAAAATGAAACTATATCCACAAACATACATCTAGGAAATCAACTTGTAGAAAAATGTAAAATTGTAAGAGATTTAGGCGTAATCTTAGACTCCAAGCTCACTTTTGTGGAACACTACAATACCATAATCAATAAAGCTAATAGCATGCTGGGCTTTATTAAACGCTTCAGTCATAACTTTCAGGACCCATATACAATTAAATTATTATACACTACATATGTCAGACCTATTTTGGAATATTGCAGTCTAGTATGGAATCCATACAATATTATTCACGAAGAACGCATCGAATCTATTCAAAAACAATTTCTTTTATATGCACTTCGTAAATTAAACTGGACAACATTCCCTCTACCATCATATGAAGCACGCTGCATGCTCATCAATATACAAACACTTAAAGAACGCCGCGACTTTGCAATGCTTTATTTTATCAGCGACATTATTTCTCAACGCATTCAATCAGCTCCATTATTATCGCAATTAAATTTTTATATACCTAGCCGTCAACTACGTTCCAGGAAATTATTTTTAGAAAAACAAGCTAGAACAAATTATGCAAAATACAGTCCAGTCAATCGAATAATGCGCCATTACAATCAATACAGCGAACATCTTGACCTTACTATGTCAAAAAATCAAATCAAATCTCAGCTATGTCGTAGAAATAATGCGTAGTATGTAAGTGAACATTGTAAACAATTTATATGTAGTCTACATTTGCTTGACGAAAATAAATAAAAAAAAAAAAAAAAAAAGATAGGCTCACAAACGAAAGCATCGGTTCTTTCACCATCAGCATCGCTTCTTGGTTCGGCGATGCTGACTCGAACGATGGTATCGGCAAATTTATACTCGCGATGATGGATCGCTTTTTGGTTCGGAACGAACACGTTTTGCGTGTTCGGAATCGATGCTTTACCACCACTGCCGATGAGGCAATGGATGACGAGACGAGCCACGAACAAAGTGCCCCTCAACCCTCGCAGGAGGGAAATGGAAGCTCTTCTTTCCTCCTAGAAAAAGAGTGACAACGAGATTCACTTCAAAAAATTCTTTATTTAAAAAATCGGCTAATTCGGCCACGTAAGGCTTGTACGCAAATAGGCCTGAATAAATATCTTTAAAAAAATGTTCTTGTCATCGCTGCGGGTCCAGCGATGTTTATTAAACATTAGCCTTCTCCAAAGTAATTATTACCAAAACCTTTCCAATACATACAATTGTCAAGTCTCATGACTTCTCACTGAACTTACACGTACACAGATAAAAATTGTAAATTCAATACAACAAAAATGCAGAAAATAAATCTAGACAGTTTTAAATCTGAAACGAACAAAGAACGACCGCTTTTACTTTTTACAAAAGAACCTGCCACACACACTCTACTTATCAGTTTAAGGTACAATTACTCACTGGCTTTGTGAACAATTGTTTTATGTGTAATAGTTTAAAACATCCACCATCACCTCTATTGAGTCGTGCTTTGCATACAACCCAAAGTCGGTGCTACGTCGCGGAGCTACTCGGCTAGTTCCTGCCGAAAGATCTAGCCCTCACCGAGGGAGAGTTCTCCGATGAACGAGTTCTCGCGAAACCGACGCTTTCAAAATCCATTAGGGACACGACTGAAAGAAAGTCTGGGTCGATCAAGTGATTCTGGTGGGAGTATGACTTCTTGTTAACTGGCGCCCGACGAGCTCAGTGGTACTACGTCTCGTTCTACTCGTCTAGTCTCTGACGGAAAGTTTCCCGGCGAAGCGAGCTCTCCCATCACTGAATCCTCTGATATACGACATGGGAAACTCGACGGAGTACTGAAATCGGTTCTGCGATTCCGGTTGGAGTATGGCTTCCGGTTCACTGGCACGACGAAGAATTCCCTGACGAAGGAAGTTCTCTCGAAACTGACACTTGCAATATACGCCTACGCTCCGGCTGCGAAGTCTGATGAAACAGAAAGGCCAATCCTTTTCCCTGGCCTCTAACTTTGCCAATAGCGTCTCTTAGACCCTCTTAGTCATGCCAACCGTATTGAGCAGCTTCAGCAAGTTTAGATTGAGCTCCTTGTTGGCATTGCTCTTTTTGCTCGTGTAGCATCCAGTTCTTTTGTAACTTCCTGGGTCTTTAATTGCTCAGCTGAATCGAAGGGCGCATTACAAACACTCTTCTCCCCGACAAGTACCACGCTCTCCTCATTTGCACCCGGCTTAGTAGATGTAGACTTCCTTAAAACTCTTCTTTCGAAGAGGTTTATCTCTGCCCCTGTTTTTATTTTTGTTGGAATGTTTTCAATTCTACTTATATGAATCGCTCTTATGGTTGCCGTCAAACCCTGTCGGAAGTAGTTACTGTCGTGGTCCCACGGTTACCTCTGCAATGCAGTGAGACCATGCGAGGATCTGCTTTACGCTCAGATCAGGAAAGTGCATATTCCTGTATCGTATTCGTGGACGGTATGGTGGTCTGAATACCATAGTTAGGACCTCACAGGCATTAGTCCTAACGTACCGAAGTTTCAGTTCCGCTGGGCTTGGGCAATTTGACCGGCACACGATCACTTTAGTAGGACTTGCTTGCGGATACATGCAGGCTTTCATTGGGGAACAGCGGAGCCACTGTCAAACTCCACCACATCCTATCATGTGTAACTTCCGAAAACCATACACCCTTTTTTCATTTTACCAGGAGAAATTGATTTGTGGACATCAATAATACGTTGATGGGTATCTGGGCGTTGACAGTACATTTGTGCCCACGATCGACATCTGTAGACGGCAAACGAAAGTTGTCTGGAGGCAGCGCTGTATATATATATATATATATATATATATATATATATATATATATATATATATATATATATATATATATATATATATATATATATATATATATATATATGTGTATATATATATGTATATATATATATATATATATATATATATATATATATATATATATATATATATATATATATATATATATATATATATATATATATATATATATATATATATATATATATATATATATATATATATATATATATATAAGATAAATTGTTCCGGCGACGGAACTGGTTTTTATAAAGGCGGGTGGGTAATGTCAATCAATTGTTTGATCAATTGTATGAAATTGTATGTAGAATTTGAAACGATACACCTAAACTAAAGTACAGATTAGTTACATTTAACATTGTTCCGGCGACGGAACTGGTTTTTATAAAGGCGGGTGGGTAATGTCAATCAATTGTTTGATCAATTGTATGAAATTGTATGTAGAATTTGAAACGATACACCTAAACTAAAGTACAGATTAGTTACATTTAACATTCTGAAACACGAATATTATGGAATAACCAGTATTGTTCTTTATAATAAAATAATGGTGGCTCTGAAAAGAACCTTTTATGAAAGCGTTTGTGATGGGGAGTGATGAGTTGAATTCGAATTCCGATGGATGCCGCTGACTTTCATCATCTAATTCCAGGCTGAACTGTTGTCCGTGGGTGCGATACAGATATGGCTGGTGTAGATGTAGCGTTTACAACCGATTATAATCTTCCAATAAAGAAAACATTAATTCTCTGGGTTGATTAATGATACAATAGGCCTAATTTATTGAACGAAACTATCAATATGCTATAGGGATTCGTTTCTAGCTTTCTCCATCGTTGTTTTTTAATTAATGCGAATGACTGGCAGCTGTGACATAATCGCTCTTGTCGGAAGCGAAACTAGCTTTGCAAACGACACTAAATACATCTGCTCGCAGTGGCGATAGAATCCAAACTGATCCAATTTTTGTTGAGAGCTTTCTTTTCACGTGATTTCGTTTGTAGCTTTTTCACTAATGGGCGGTCCTAACGGCTATAAAAATAGCCGCACACAGAATTTTTATGTCGATTATTTCATTTCGAATTTGCATATTTTATTGAAAGAAACTATCAATATGCTGTAGAGATTCGTTTCTAGCATTCAGAAGGACCAAATTAAGGAACTCATCACGATGTTCAACACTTTTCGGAACATTTTTCTCGAAAGATTTGTTGTAAAGCAGTAGATATTTTGATCTCTTCCTCAAAACGCGTTCTGATTGGCTGGTTTTTCAATAGTGTACTATTGAAATACTTCAATGCTTTTTCTATACACGTTTAAGTTGAAAAAATTCGATTCCATTGGTAGTTAGATTATATAAATCCTTTCACAGATCACTGAGCTATGAGCTTAAAAAATACGAGCAAGGCAAACGCGCCTTATGGATTATCCCCTTTGATGCTCGTTTATACCAAACATGTCTGAAAAGATTAACTTTGAATTTTTCGAGATTATGTCACACAACTAATAATTTTATCATAAAATTGTGATCCTATTTCCGATGGCATGTAGCAAAAATTGTGTTGATTCGTTAGATATAACAAGAGATATTCACGAACGAAAACTTATCACTCTCTCAGATCTTTATGCTTAATTATTGCCGGTTGGTGACAAAGTTGAAATAAGTGAACGGTGAGCGCGTTTCGTTAACTTCTACTTCGCCAATTCGGCACGTCCCGGGACGATACTTTCTGGTCTTTCCGAATTTGGTTTTGGTGGTTGTTCGTCTTTGTTGAATAGCTTACTCTGTCCAATGAATTTTATCAAACAGATGAATGATGTTAACCCTAAAATGATGCTGATATATGGACAGGCCCGTATGCATTAGGTATTTTGTTGAATGTATAGTTTTTAGATACTCCAACTTTTGTCTATGGAGTATTTGAAATTTGTGCAGTTTCTCTATTGTAACACTGGTTTCTAAAGACTTTTCTTCTATCTTAATTCCTGCGAACGGTATAATAATTGCGGGTTGATGTACGTGCAACAAAATTCCTGTGCACATGGTGGACAATGCCATACAAGTACGCGTACATGACCTTCCCCCGCAGTCCAGCGATCAGTGCGTTCGGGAAATCATGTCGCAATACGGTGAAATTCTTTCCATCGAAAGAGAAGTATGGCGGAATTTTTTCCCCGGCATCCGGAATGGCGTGAGAGTGGTACGTATGCAACTGCGTAAGGCAATTCCATCATACATCATTTGTGGTCAAGGTGAGACACATCCGTGTAAAACGCTGATTACCTATGAAAATCAGCTGGTTACATGTCAGTTTTGTGAACAACCTGCACACTACGGTAAACCTTGCACTGAAACTGCGAAAAGAACATCTTCAACAAAAGACAAGGTCAACCGTTCGACAACGAAAACTAGTGAGCGTAGTTCATCCTGTTTCACCATCAAACCAACTAACAACTGCAACCAATGTACAACAAGGCGCTCCTACAGCAACTAGCAACGAGCTCAAGACTGTGAACAACAAGGAAAATGAAAAGAAGACGGAAATCAACAACAAAACCACCGATGCGGCAATGCAGGACGAGACGAGCCACGAACAAAGTGCCCCTCAACCCTCGCAGGAGGGAAATGGAAGCTCTTCTCCTCATAGAAAAAGAGTGACAACGAGATCCACTTCGAAAAATTGTTTATTTAAAAAATCGGCTAATTCGGCCACGTTAAGCTTGTACGCAAATAGGCCTGAATAAAAACATCTTTTAAATAAAAAAAAAAGGCGGGTGGGTAATGTCAGAGACTGACTGGATGTCGTGAATACGAAAACAACTGACATGTTCCTTAACACTTCCGAATATCAATTGTATGAATTATGCAAGCATTCCCCTTTTTCATATTTTTCGCAAAAACAAAGAAAGCTGCACTTGATCTCGATTACTGTGAATTTCACACAGCGAAAAGTGCACAAATCTAACCAAATTGTTCTTGATTTGCACTAAACTGAGGATAATTACCTTCGATTTGCTTTTAGACTTTGAGCTATTAAAACGGCTGATATTGTGTAATGCTCTCCACCGTTGTTTTTTTTCCCCAATGCTAATGACTGGCAGCTGTGACGTAATCGCTCTTGTCGGAAGCGAAACTAGCTTTGCAAACGACACAAAATATGTCTGCTCGCAGTGGCGATAGAATCCAAACTTATTCAAGTTTTGTTGAGATTTCCTTTTATGTGATTTCGTTTGTAGCTTTTTCACTAATGGGCGGTCCTAATTTCGATTCTATTGGTAGTTAGATTATATAAATCCTTTCACAGATCACTGAGCTATGAGCTTTAAAAATACGAGAAAGGCCAACGCGCCTTATGAATTATCCTCTTTGATACTCGTTTATACCAAACATTTCAGATAAGTTTAATTTTGAATTATTTGAGACTATGTCACGAAACTGAAAATTTTATCATAAAATTGTGATCATATTTCCGATGGCACGTCGCAAGAATTATGTTGATTCATTAGATACAACAATAGATATTCACGATCAAAAACTTATCGCTCTCTCAGAGGGTAAATTTTGAAAAGGCACCCCATAGTAAAGTAAGTCGTATTCACGACAAAAAAAAATCTGTATCCTGCATGAAATTTGCATGGACGTATACAAATGGCAACTCTGTTGGTAAATGAAAAAAATAAACACAGTCTAGATGACAGACAGAATGTTTTTGATAGGGTAACTTCTGCATTTTATTGGGATTAAAGTCGCAAACCTATAAAATTTGTCGACAGCTGAGAGAAACTGTGGTGGAATTAAAAAACCACCACGTTTTCCTCGTTAAACCCTCAGAACTATTTCAATATTACATTTCATTTCGATACAGTGTAGTTACATTGTAAACGTCTTCTTGAGAATACTTTGTATGGACACCAGCCATACATCGTAGCACAGTCTTATGATTTGATGCATCGGCACTTTACAAATCATAAACTTTAAATATTTATTATTATTTATTTATTATCATTGTAATATCCATCTGATACGAAATCTACATGGATATGGGTGGAGAAAAACTCATTTGAGTTGAACATAAAATATGTCATTCTCAAACGGGCGCAAAAATCACCATCTTAAAAAAAAACAACACATAATAATTATGAATTCCGGTGCATCGATTTCTCCGTTGATCAGTTTTGCAACAAATACTGCCTGTTGTATTTTACGGCGACGTAACAGCAATTCGATTCCGATTAGTTGACATCTATATGGTATCAAATATGATGGACGATTCGAGGGATCCCTCCACGGTAAATTCCGTAATGCTAAACGAACAAACCGCTTTTGAACTCGTTCAATTCGCATGCACCACGAGAGCTGATACGGTAACCAAACTGATGAAGCGTTCTCAAGAATAGGTCTTACGAGTGAGCAGTATGATGCCTTCAAGCAATGAGGATCTTTAAAATCCTTTGCGATTTTTGAAATAAATCCCAAATGACGCGAAGCTTTTGAAATGATCAGTGATCGATGTGAATCAAAGGTCAGTTTTTCATCCAACAATTTATTTTATGAGTTGGACCGATATGACCGAAATTATGCTTGGTACCAAAAACGGTCCTCCTATCTCAAACACTTGCATTTATTTTTATTTTATTTTATTTATTTATTTATTTATTTTCCATCTGACCTATGTTGGTCTTCATAAAATAGTGTATGGATGGGAAAAGCCCATTTGAAAATCAGCAATCTTCAAATGCGCGCAAAACCCCATCATATTTTCTACTTTTTCACAAACATACATGCTTACATAAATACATTGTCATAGTCTTACATAAATACATTTTCACAATTTTAAATAAAGAATAACTAATTAAATAACATATACGTGTTTTAAAATTCGTTAGGTCTAAAAAGTTTATCATCTATTGAAGTCTCTTAAGCCTATTTTTGAAAACGGTACTAGACACGGAGAAATCAAAATGGTCATACACACTGTTAAATACATAACACATTGCCCTGATCGGTTCATTCTGACCATACTCTATACGTTAAAAATCAAGGCTCAAGAAATTCCACGCTCTAAGGCTTCTCGGAGGAACATTGATATGTATTTGAGAGAGAATCTCCGGAGCATCGATTTGTCCACTTAGTAATTTTGCTATAAAAACCGCACTGAGTATGTTCCTTCGTTTGGCTAGTGTGTCCATACCGAGCAAACAACAGCGATCGGTATATGGTGGCAGTTCTAACGGATTACGCCAAGGCAGAGATCTAAGAACAAATCGGAGAAATCGTGCTTGTATTGCTTCGATTCTATTGATCCAGACGCTCACGTATGGGCTCCAAATATGTACTAATGCTTCGAGGACAGACCGAACTAGCGAATAATATAATGCTCGCAAACAGTACGGATCGTTAAACTCTTTGGCGACCCTTACAATGAAACCAAGATTTCTATTTGCCTGAGCTATAATATGAGCGTAATGATGTCTAAATGAAAGTTGAGAATCAAGATGCACGCCGAGATCTTTAAAGACTGATACTCTTTCAAATGTTTCACCAGAGATGCTGTAGTTCCAAAGTATTGGGCTTTTCTTACGTGTAAAAGAAATTACCGAACATTTAGACACACTTATAGTCAAGAGGTTGAGATTGCACCAATTACAAAAATTGTTTAAGTACTGCTGAAGTTCCTCGCAATCTGCTGTCGATCGTACCACAAGAAATAATTTCAAATCATCCGCATACATAAGTCTGTATCCTGGTGGTATGACGAGAGAAACGTCATTGAAAAATAGCAAAAATAGTAACGGACCGAGGTTGCTTCCTTGAGGAACACCCGACATATTGATGAAGTTATATGACTCAACGTTTCCAAGCTTTACACACAGAACTCGACCTACGAGGTATGCTTTAAGCCACGCAGAGAAGTTTGATGATACTCCTAAACGCTCAAGTTTTCCTAGTAATGTCAGTTTCTTAAGAACTTCAGATGGTGAACACTTGTCTGATGTACTTCACTATCTTTTTAACACTCACTTTCCAGGATGTATGGATCCATCACCGACAGCTCTTCCCGAGACTTTTTCAGGTAGTTACGATTCTTGGGCCCTTGCTCGAAGCGTTGTGACGATTGAATCGGTCAAATGGGCAGTTGAGAGTTTTGCCCCGTACAAGTCTCCTGGAAAGGATGGAGTTTTCCCAGTGCTACTGCAGAAAGGGTATGAACATTTCAAACATGTTTTGAAGAAAATACTTACTTTTAGTCTTGCGACAGGATACATTCCAAGAGCTTGGCAGGAAATAATTGTCAAATTTATTCCCAAAGGCGGTCGCGACACTTATGAGGAAGCGAAGAGTTTCAGGCCTATCAGTCTAAGCTCATTTCTTCTTAAAACAGTGGAACGCATAGTAGATCACTATATCAGGAATGTTAGTTTGGGCGTGCATCCGCTACATGGAATGCAACATGCTTACCAGCGTGGAAAGTCCACTACAATCCTGTTACATGATGTTGTGTACAGCATTGAAAAAGATTTCTCACTAAAGCAATCTTGCTTGGGAGTTTTCCTAGATATTGAAGGTGCCTTTGATAACGTGTCTTTCAATTCAATTCTGGAAGCAGCCCGTAGTCATGTCATACCTTCAAGTATCACAAATTGGATACACGCAATGCTTAGTAATCGACTTCTTTGTTCATCGCTTCGGCAAGCAGAGATTAGAAAGCTGAGTGTCCGTGGGTGTCCTCAAGGTGGTGTACTATCCCCACTTTTATGGAACCTAGTCGCTGATGGTTTGTTAAGGAAACTCAATAACCTTGGATTTCCGACTTATGGTTTTGCCGACGATTATCATATATTGATGACCGGTATAAGCATTAACACTCTTTTTGATTGAATGCAGCAAGCTCTGCGATCTGTTGAAAATGGTGTTGTCAGGTTGGATTATCTGTAAATCCGGGCAAAACATCAATGGTGCTTTTCACTCATCGTAGGATAATCACAGGAGCTCGTCCGTTGCAATTCTTTGGTTCAGAGGTGACTGTGGTCGAACAAGTTAAATACGTCGGGGTTATTCTTGATTCAAAACTGAATTGGTCTGCTCACATTGACTTCAGAATTAAAAGAGCTTGCATGGCTTTCGGCCAATGCAGACGAGCTTTTGGAAAATCATGGGGACTCAAACCCAGATATATTCATTGGATCTACACAACTATTGTTAGACCAATTTTAGCATATGAATGTCTTGTATGGTGGCAGAAAGGAGAAGTCGCGACAGTTCAGTCAAAGCTAAATCATCTCCAAAGGATGGTCCTAATGGCGATGACAGGAGCATTCACGACAACTCCTACTGCTGCTCTAGAGGCGCTACTGTGTATTAAACCACTACATGTGTTCCTAAAACAAGAAGCATTATCTTGTGCATACCGTCTTAGGGTTACAGGGCTTTGGAACAGTAACCCATTAGATTATGCTACCAGCCACACTCGCTTGTGGTCTCAAATGGTTACATGGGATGAGTATTTACTCGCTCCTAGTGACCTAACGCTCACATGCAGTTTTCCTTTCAAAACATTCAATGTGAGCTATCCTCTTCGTGAGGAATGGTTGTCTGGTTGTCTGGAACGACAACTTGATGAACACATAGTTTGTTATACGGACGGTTCTCTGTTGAATGGTCGTGCTGGTGCTGGTGTCTACTGTCGTGAAATGAGGCTGGAGCAGTCTCATTCACTTGGTAGATACTGTACTGTGTTCCAAGCAGAAATCTACGCGATTCTGTGTGGAGTACAATCGGCACTTCAGCAGAGGATCTGTGGTAAGCGAATTTATTTTTGTTCCGACAGTCAGGCAGCCTTAAAAGCACTCAGTTCGAATGACTCACGGTCGAATCTAGTGATCGCATGTCGAACTCAAATTGAAGATCTCAGCATTTCAAATGCTGTTTACTTCTTATGGGTATCCGGCCATTCTGGTATTACTGGAAATGAATGGGCTGATGAGTTGGCTAGAGCTGGTGCAACGAATGATTTCGTTGGTCCTGAACTAGCTTTACCACTTTCAACTAGTTGGATAAAACACAAGATTCGTTCTTGGGCTGCATCCAAACATGCCAGCTACTGGCGCAGCTTGCAAACTTGCGCTCAGACAAAAGCATTTCTACCAGATTTAAATCTGAAAATGTCAAAGTGTCTACTGCATTTCTCCAAGCATCATTGCAATATTCTGGTCAGAGCTCTGACTGGACATTCCAAACTCAATTATCACATGGCTACTATTCAACGTGCTGAGTATTATTCGTGTGATTTGTGTGAATGCGATTATGGTACTTCATATCATCTGATATGTAACTGTCCCGCATTGACGCAGCTACGTATCCGGGTTTTTGGTTCTCCATACATGGTTGAGTCTGTGTATGCGGAGCTAAAATTGAAGGATATTCTCTCGTTTCTCACCCAATGTGGTAAGGAGCTATAGTCAGAAGGGTTCATCGTTCTTCCTGGAGTGAATGAATCCCTTCTGTATTCACCTTAAATAGGGTTTAGCAGATTGTTTGGCATCCTTTGGGGGGTACCGAATTTACTTCTGCTCGTACATACTGCGAATCGTTCTGCATTCTTCCGGGAGTGCAGAATGGTGTCGCTTTTGTAAGATCTCTAAATCCTCTCGGGGGTTGGAGGTTTTATTAACAGCAGACTGTTCGGGACCTCGTAGAGGTTCAGAATTTACTTCTGCTTTTTTGTGTTTTTGTGTCGTCAATTTTTCCCATCCTCCTAGTCCAACCCTTACCATTTCCTTTCAATCCTTCCCTCTTATATATCGGGAAAACGATGCTAAAAACAAATTGATGGCAAGGCACAAATCTCCAAATATTAAGGGGAACGTGCCATTTGAGCCAATTTGTTCTGATTCCTGATTCCTGATTGGCTAGTGTGTCCATACCGAGCAAACAACAGCGATCGGTATATGGTGGCAGTTCTAACGGATTACGCCAAGGCAGAGATCTAAGAGCAAATCGGAGAAATCGTGCTTGTATTGCTTCGATTCTATTGATCCAGACGCTCACGTATGGGCTCCAAATATGTACTAATGCTTCGAGGACAGACCGAACTAGCGAATAATATAATGCTCGCAAGCAGTACGGATCGTTAAACTCTTTGGCGACCCTTACAATGAAACCAAGATTTCTATTTGCCTGAGCTATAATATGAGCGTAATGATGTCTAAATGAAAGTTGAGAATCAAGATGCACGCCGAGATCTTTAAAGACTGATACTATTTCAAGTGTTTCACCAGAGATGCTTTAGTTCCAAAGTATTGGGCTTTTCTTACGTGTAAAAGAAATTACCGAACATTTAGACACACTTATAATCAAGAGGTTGAGATTGCACCAATTACAGAAATTATTAAGTACTGCTGAAGTTCCTCGCAATCTGCTGTCGATCGTACCACAAGAAATAATTTCAAATCATCCGCATACATAAGTCTGTATCCTGGTGGTATGACGGAGGAAACGTCATTGAAAAATAGCAAAAATAGTAACGGACCGAGGTTGCTTCCTTGAGGAACACCCGACATATTGATAAAGTTATATGACTCAAAGTTTCCAAGCTTTACAGACAGAACTCGGCCTACGAGGTATGATTTAAGCCACGCAGAGAAGTTTGATGATACTCCTAAACGCTCAAGTTTTCCTAGTAATAGTGTATGATCTACACGATCAAACGCAGCTTTGAGGTCCGTGTATATATTGTGTGTGCTTGTGATCCAGTTTCCATATTTTTAATACAATAAGAACAGAATTGTGTCAGATTGGTGATGGTGAAAAAACCATGCTGATCCTTCGAGTTATACGACTTTGTTTCACGAAATAGGACGTCTCCAACTAAATTCTCAAGATGCTTAGATCCGGCACAGAGTGAAGTTATACCTCGGTTATTTGTAACATTTTGTTTGTCTCCTTTTTTGGAGACAAGAAACATAAATGATTTTTTCCAGTTTAAAGGAAATCGTGACTACGACAATGATAGGTTGAAAATTATTCTCAGAGGTGCACACAATGCCCTTGAACATCTTTTCAGAATTATAGATGGAATCCCATCTGGCCCTGCCGATGTAGAGGATTTCAACTTGGTAATTGCCACCATAGTATCCTCATCAGAAAAACGAATATTGTCGACATGTATAACACCTCGGGGTACGTTTTGTAGGCAACATCCAACCTGAGTAGAGTTAGCCGAATCGGAGTTGAACACACTCGAGAAGTGTTTTGCAAATAGATTACATGTGTCACTTATGGTGTTTGAAGTTTCGTTTACAAGAAACATACACACGGAGAACCCTTCGATTATAAAATTGCGATATCGCAGATTTTGATTTTTGCGATAGTTGATTTAACTAATTTCTTTTTGATTCAACCAAAATGGTTTTTATTTGCAGGTATTCAAGTAGTTGAAAAATATGTTGTTTTGAATGCTGTCAAATGCCGGAGACAGTTGAAAGCAAAACAATAATCGCAATGCAAAATCAACAACTTTTTTAGTTAAAATTTGTTCGCGTCGCTTCAAATATCAATGAAAACAACATCGATAGTTAAAGCGTTTGGTGAAATTGTGTTCATTCGATTTGAGAAATTTATGATAACAAGTGTTTATCTAACAGCGGTGTTGTGATAAAGTTAACCTTGTTTAAGATGAAAAAGATTTGGTGAAAAATCAGAAAATGTTAATGAATGATCATCTCGTAATCTTTCAGGTATGCGCAAAAATTTTATGCTTCAAATTCGATTATTGATTTACTTCCAGCTGTTTGATACCGATGATGATGTTCATGCATTAGCAATAAAACGCTTTTTGACATGAATTCAATTTATAAAAGCAACAGGAGCGAAGGGTTTCAAACACACAGAACGCGCTGCGATTGAATGGTGCGTTTGAATTGCCGTCGCAAAATTCCAATTCCCAGCGGTTGATGCACCCAAGCTCATATAAATTGACTAAAATTATCAGTGCATAGCTTTAGTTCAACCGTTGAAGGCATCATCTTTCAATACTCATTTTAGGTAAATTTAATAATTTCGCTAATTTACTCGCCCCTCCGGGCACTTTTGCTGATTAAAAACGTTTTTATACATCAATCATTTCCGATTGAATCAGAAGTATTTTTTTAGAATTTAGATCTTTACTGATCTCGACTTGACATGATCATGATCATACAAAAATCAAAATCACTTAGAGATCAGATCAGTTCTGATTTCGTAATGATAATTTATTCCTTGGTTAAGATCACTCGAAATCAGCAGTGATCGGTGGTTTTCCCAGCCCTAATGATATTACATGTCAATATAAAATACTGTTTATATATTAACAACGATATTTATTCCATGAATCTCAACATACCAAACTTATTTCAAATAGATCATGACGTGTATCAGTAAGTATATTTTGATTATTTTCGCCAATCAATAACATTGTTCGAGTTGATTCAATTATTTGCAAAGTATAAAACAAATAAAACCGATTTATTTTTCAACTAACAGAATTTTGTTTCAATAACAACACCAGTTGTTTCAACTAAAATATTTGTTGAAATTGAAAGGTATGTGTCCTCACTAATTGACAGCATTTTTTTTAAACAGTTAAATTAGTTGTTTCAACCATCGTTTCTGCTAATCGAAAAACAAAAATGACAGTTTAATTAAAACAACAATCGATTAGTTGTACCAAATTTCAACCAATCGAATTCAGAAAATCAACTAATATTCTGGTTGAAATGGGATCGCGGGTGGTTCCGTGCAGGAAGGAAGTCCATTCTCTTTGCGTTTACCATTAACAAAAGACCAAAATTGCTTTGGATTCCGTTTCAAATTTGACTGAGTTCGTTCCACGTGTTTTGAGTAGAGAAAGCGGTTATACGATCGATAGTTGTTACTGGCTTGAGAAAAATCTCTTTTTGTAATTGGGTTCCGTCGACTTGTGTAACGACGAAGTGCAGCCGTTCTTAATTTTTTGAGGTCACGTAGGTGTCGATTGCTCCAAGGTGGTTTCCAACGAGGACGGGGCACAGAGACATGAACTATGAAGAGTTGTCTTAAAACATTGGAGAAACTGTCTACAGCAGCATCCACATCGGTAGCATTATCAAGAATAGAGTCCCAGTCGATTAAACGGAGTGCGTTGTTAAGCCCGGAAAAGTCAGTTTTAGAAAAATTGAACAACCTATTTTCATGCACCTCATCAAAACGAACTAGTTGAGGGCAAATCAAAGTAGCAGAAAGCGGAGGATGATTTGTGTCAACAGCAAGTGTTTCTGAAACTAAACAATTCTTCACAGCTTCCTCATTAACAAAAAGCAGATCTAATGTGCGGTTGCGCATGTTAGTCACAGTACTCAATTGCAGCATATTCAATAGAGACATGCCATCCAATAGAGTGACGCTCGGCCTTGTAAAAGTTGATTCAGATAGGTCTGGGATAGCAAATCCGGACTGCGTATCCTTACAGACGAGCCCAGGTTGGTTATAGTCCCCAAATAGCAAATGTGCGGTTCGATGATCAGTATTGTTAACGATGTTAAGTGCAGAATCAATGTGATTTTGAATAACGTCTACATTATCGGCGGAGTCAGGGGGAATATAAACTACACCTACACTTATATATGCGTTATGGCAACGGATATTTACCCAGAGTTGTTCGAGTGTGTGATTGATGTCAGATATACGTTTGGATGACAGCCGATTGGAAACAGCGATGAGAACACCTCCACCACGTTTTTTCTAGTACTTGCGGGATCGCGATCCTTACGGTAGACCGTATAACTCGAGCCAAACAGTTGAACAGAGTTGATTTCATTATTTAACCACGTCTCAGTTAAAATAAGAGCATCGTAATTCATTTCTGCAGCAGCACTAAACAATTCGTCAATCTTCGTACGTGGCCCTCTCACGTTCTGGTAGCATAATTTTAGTTCGCGTTCGGGATGTTCTTTTGGTGGTAGTACAACAGAGCAGCTTTCGGTGGTAGTCACGTCGATGCATTCAGGATCACGCGATGGCTGCAACGGAGAGTCTGCACCATCGACGAGATCGAGAGAATTGCGTTCGGAAGCAAACTGCAAATGTAGATCGTTTTCAGTGTGTGCAGTATTTATAGAGGCTTCGGTGGGACATATACCCATTTTGGCATTACCTGACCGGATGATATCGTTGCTCCTAGGCTGATCAGCGAAAACGCTGTAATGCACTAGTGTCTGAAAGTGTGAGACTTCTCTTAAAACGGGTGTAGAATCATTCCTAGCTTCAGTGGAGCATATACCACTCTTATATTTACCTGACCAAACAGATATTTCCAGTGAAGAGTGGATACATTGCGACATGACAGGTACACTAGTGTCTGCAGCAGTTGGATGTAAGACTGATTACTACGTGGAGTAGTGAATCCGTTGTCGGGCCCAAGTCAGGCGCTTTTGGAACAATTGACATTCTGCGCTCCAACATGTGTGCTTAATATCCAATTGCTCATCCGGGGGAAGTTTTTGTTGCTGATTTAGGTTGTGACAATTTATACATTTTAGAGAATTCGATTGGCATTCCTGCACTTCATGTTCTCCTGCACATTTTGGACAGCATCGTTGTTTTTCAGATGTAGATGCTTTGTGACCATACTCAGAGCAGTTGAAGCAGCGCAAGACGTTGATTGCTTCAATTACTCTGCACCTCTCCCAACCAATGTTAACGCGTTGAAGTTTTATAATTGTTTCAAAAGTGCTATAATTGGTTTCCAAGACTACCGCCACAGCATTATTTTTCTGAGCATTTTCTTCTATGCGAATTATTTGAATCTCGGCGAAATCGGGCAAATTATTTTGTTTTCTAAGCCGATCTTCAAAGTTAGTAAGCACAGTGTCTTCGGCAAGCCCCAGAATTTTTATTCGTGGTCTGAAAGCCTTCTGAATTTCGATGTCGTAGTTTTCCGCAAGTACTGTCTGTGCTGCAGAAACTAAGCTTACAGAGTTTTCTTTGGTATCACAACGTATTGTAACCTCACCACTGCCCCGGTGGCGGACATTCCTTACTGTGAATTTGACTGGATCAAGCATGTTTTGTATATCGCGCATAGTAAAATCAGCAGTTTGACAATTCTTTGGCTTAAATAAAACTGTCTGTTCTAATTTTGCGACAACTCTAGTTTTAGACAGGGGAGGCTTAGCAGGGCTTCGCAGTTTAATTGGCGATTTTTCAGGAGTATTAGCTGGATCGTTATTTTGTTTATCACACATTAAACGTCTTTTACCAGATCTTAATAAAGCACCTTCTTCTTCGTCGGTGAGATTTTTTGTTGCTTTCCGTTTTAAGTTTTGCATGTGAAATTTTGTCACTGAAGCGTACGACTTCTTGGAAGATGTAGCAGAACTAAGAATATTTGAAGTGGCCGAGACATTGGAGTTTGAAATTTGTTCGTTAGCAAGCGTTTGCATGATCGCTGTCAATATTTTCTTTTCGCAGCGTTGTTCAAGTTTTATAAACTCATTTTGCATGCCTACTTTTATTTTATCCTCGAAATTCGTGACGAAAGCGGTGGTGTCATTGATTTTTAAAAGCATTTCCGTACAGGTTTTCTGCACATCATTAAGACAGGTTTGTTTACGTCTGCACGCAAAACACATATACTTTAAAGCAACATTCTCCCGCAAGACACAAATGCCAGCCGCGTTGATATCCAAAAATTTTACATGGAGAATCTGCTCACAGCCGCCAAAGCAGTAAACTCTATCATTTTCAGACACAATTTTTAAAGCACACACATTACAAGTGACCGACGTCATAGGTAATCGGTTATTAGCCTTCCACCGCTTCTTCACTCAGCGGAGGCACACAGGCCTGAAGAACAAAAATGAGATACAGTGCTATTGTGTGTCTTTCAATGCACTACGCGACTGTTAGATCTGAATCTGCTAATAACTTTGCCGCACTTTAACGAAATGAGTCACTAATTACGGTTACTAAATGCACGTATATTCTACAATTCGTTGGCAGAATTTCGTGTAAATGTGTAATCGGTATCACTGTGAATTGATGATTTATTCGACGGGAACATAAACAAACAATCCATTCCAAATGTAAGCAAGATACTAAATTGCTTACAGCGCACAAGCAAAGTAACGCAATGAATATAAACACTTTAAACCATGCGCGCCGCTGGCGTGGATTTTCCGCCTCGCGCGACGGAAAATAAATAACTTCAATTGTTCTTGCCATCGCTGCGGGTCGTGCGATGTTTATTAAACATTAGTCTTCTCCATATAATTATTACCAAAACCTTTTCGATACATGTAATTGTCAAGTCTCAAGACAGGGGATTTGTATATTCAATCAAACTAAAATGCGGAAAAATAAATGGAAATTCTGAAGTCAAGACTGAAGGAAGAACGACCCCTTTCTTTTCGATTCGGAAGAGCCTGCCCCATGGCGACCGTGACAGTTAGAGTACAAATGCTAAGTCCAGTGTTAAAAAGAACTTAGCGCAATTAAAAAAAGTACAAGAAGAAAATAAATGCTAAGTACAGTGTTAAAAAGGACTTAGCACAATACGAACTGTAAAAAAGTACAAGTGGAAAAATGAAAGTCCAGTGCTAAAAAGGACCTAGCACAATTTGAACTTTAAAAAGTACAAGTGAAAACCAATGCTAAGTCCAGTGCTAAAAAGGACTTAGAGCAATTTAGACTATTAAAGTAAAAGTGACTTGAAATACAATGCAATAAACCTTGCATTTAAATTTAAACCTATAAACTATAAACCACCAGTATGGACGGAAGACTTGCCAGAAACTCAAGCTAGTGAAATATGTGCATCGTGAAAAATTAACAGTTTTATAGAACTAAAATTAAAAAAAACAACATGAATTGAAGAAAGTGTTTAACGTTATAAAAACAAGAATAGTGAATTCGGAATGGGTTGGTTCAACTCGACCGATACCAACACCGCGTCCGTCCAGTTGGGAAATGACGCCCAAACCTGGACAGGAATCATCATAGCAGCCTGTCTGATGATCTACACAGCTGGAAGATTCATCACCAAGCTACACCGCATATACACGGAGAGGACTGCCGAGCGGATAACAAGAAGGATCATCGCCAATCAGGCCTAAGTTAAGTACTAATTTTGATTTTTGTATCACACAATGACCACTAATAGAGGTCAATAGAGTACAGTAGTAAAAAAATTCTTTTAAACGAATCTTGAAAACACACAGTTAAAAATGGAGGATAACAAAGATTTTCTTAAAGAAAAAGAGGCAGCCGCCGAATGTTTTACAGAAATCGACCGGCAATCGGCAAAGTTTTTTTAAACTACAGAAAACATACAAGCCTTTGCCGAAGCAGAAAAACACACATTAATATTAGAATTTAAAATCTTTTCTGAGCAGCCAGAGAAAACCGAAGTAGTTAAAGTAGAAGTATCGCAAGAGTCGTACTTTGACAAAAAAAGAAGCAACTCGGTCATCTGTGTACACGCGAAGAACCACCTCAAAATGAAGATCCTGTTGGTCGTGATCAGGCTTCCCAAATGTACCGCCGCGCTACTCTTTCCATGACAGCCTTGTGATAGGTTTTATCACGACAGCCCTTAGACAAACAGTGCTGTACAGCCAACGTTGCCGTCATTCACTTCGTTCGACAGTTCATTCCATCTCAAGACATTTTGTCGTGGTCCACGACAGACGAAGAAGCATGAAGTTCTCGCTATTGCGACATTAAACTTCGGGAATCAGTCACTGCTTTGTTTCTGTCGAGAGCAAAATATTACTCTCCCTTGACCAGGTCTGCGACAGTAAAGCTTGCTTCATTTAGAATTGGAACAAACTTTTGCTCATATTGTGGCGCTCCTGGTGGACGGATTTGGAAGCTCTTGGCGCCCACGTGTCGGGAATTTGGTCAGCTTCACGTATGATTTTTGACATTCCGAAAATCGACTGTACTTTGTAAACAATCAACATGGAAGCCGAAAGAAGGAAAAAAAATTGTGCACAGTTATTTGGAAAATCCATTGTGGTCTGCATCTAAGCTAGCTAAACAGCTGAAATTGCCCAGAAATACCGAATGGCGCGTCTTCAAACGGTATAAGGAAAGATTGACGACGATTCGGAAGTGGAGGCCAATCGTCGGAGTGGAACTGTCGATCGGAAACTGCGTGGTAAGATGTTGAAGACGATTAAGAGGAATCCTAATCTGTCGGACCGTGATTTGGCCAGAAAATTTGGTACTGCCCATAGTACCGTGAGAAGAACTCGACTACGGGAAGGAATCAAATCGTATCGAGGTAGCAAACAGCCAAATCGAACCATACAACAGAATAGTGTGGTCAAAATTAGTGCTCGGAAACTATAAGATCAGGTGCTGACCAAGTTCAACGGGTGTCTTCTGATGGACGATGAAACCTATGTCAAGGCTGACTTCAGGCAAATCCCAGGTCAAAGATTTTACTTGGCAACGACTCGGGGGGATGTTCCAGCCAAATTTAAATTTTTTTTCTCGACAAATTTGCAAGAAAATTTATGATTTGGCCGGGCATTTGCAGCTGCGGCAAAAAAACGAAAGTTGTCGTTACAAATAAGACAATGACATCGGAACTATACCAAAAAGAGTGTCTTCAAAAACGAATTTTGCCGTTCATTCGATCCCACGACCATCCTGTAATGTTTTTGCCAGATTTGGCAAGCTGTCATTACAGCAAAGCCGTTTAAGAATGGTATGCAGAGAAAGTGGTCTTGTTTGTTCCGAAAAACCTTAACCCACTCAACTGCCCCCAGTTCCGCCCTATTGAGAAATACTGGGCAATCATGAAGAGGAGACTCAAGGCAAAGGGAAAGGTTGTCAAAGACATCAATCAGATGACGACCTGGTGGAATAAGATAGCTAAAACGATGGACGAAGAAGGTGTGCGCCGCCTACTGAGCCGTGTTACAGGAAAAATTCGAGAATTCCTTCAAAACCGTGACGAATAATTTTATCCGTATTTTTTCTTAAAAGTATGAAGAAAACGCTACATTCTTATAAAAAAGATCTTGAATACAATAATAAATAACTGAAATACAGGCAATTGTCTTTGTTCCAATTCTAAATGAAGCAAGCTTTAGCCGGTGCGGTTTAAATTTGTTGCTCTTGGTTTGCTATGAAGATTCGAGGCAAGCATGTCGGTTTTAGTTTTGCCGTTGATGATTGCTTTGCGCAGCGGTTGATCATTGCGCATAGCATTCACCGTTGTGAGGGCATTGATAACTATATAATTGATAATTAATAATTTACGAAACTACTAAAACGAAACGGATTGAAGAACGGACTTTGGTTTTAATAGTTAATTTTTATATTTTGATCGATCTTCTATGAATCGATCGATCAATGAAATTCAATAGAAAGAAAAGTTTGTTTTCAAGAAATTATATTCATAATTATTTCAACAGCTAAGGCAGCTCGGCGTGCTCGTTTCAGGCAGTTTACGTTCGGTTTGTTGGCTGTAGTAACATTCATAGTGTATGCGCGTACTGATGTGAGGGAAGCATTATTTTCATCCTCTTAAGGTGAAATGTAGCGTCATAAAATGCGCGCCAAATTTTATCCGCTTCAGTTGAACGAACCGTCGCACAAAGCGTACCAAGAAAAACGGACACATAGAAACAAGAACTTATTTCAATGATTGAGAGCAGTGGGCTTACCTCTCGTTATATTGGCTTGTAAAAAAAACTGGACGTAATGCATTTTTGAATTCTTCACACTTTGAATATATGCTAATTCAATCATTATTGTTATTGATTACTGTTACACTAGAGCTATGAATCATGAGTAATTATTAATGATTAACATGAGGCTATATGTATATGTATTGACCAACTTGTTAACCATGTATATGCCTGTATATATTTAGTAGCAAACATGTATTCTTTTTCAAAAGAATGATTGGAGACGAGAGAACATTCAAGTATTTTCGATATCTTTGCTAATAGTTCACCAGGCCCTTCCCGCCGATGAGATAGAATTTACGTAAAAGTATTCACCATTAACTTTTTTCGGAAGCGACTTTCGGAATTATATAGCATGATGAGTCTAGAAATGTCTAGATGATGAGACGATAACGAACCGAAGACCAAACTGCCTCTGGCCTCCGGTGCCAGAAATCATCAGCAGTTTAATAATTTCTTAGATTACATTATTGGAATACATTCCAATTATAACTAATAGTTCATCATACCATGCAGTTAAAATTATTAAGTGAATCTTTTCTCAAGCACATATTTGGGGCACGAAATTGAATATAAAGTTATTTCGTAGTTTCTTATTATTCAATCGATTTTGAAAGCAAAATCAAGCGTTGATTCATTGTATTCATGATAATTGAAAAACCAATGAATTCCAATAAGTTTTCCATGCTGACTGGCTCAAAGCTGACCCTCAATGTTTATCACTTTGTTTGTATATCAGGTTAATGAACGATAATACTTGGTTTGTATTCATTTCACGCAGTAGCTTGTCAATGTTGAAGTTTTAGTTTTCCTATAAAAAATACCTGTTTTACGATATTACACAGCCAAGCATTATTGCTTCAGCAACATTAATGCATTGAGCTCAACAGAGTTGGATATTATTAGCATTATAAATGACAGCTACTTAGAAAATAAACGATTGCTTACAATACCCGTTTTATTGTATTCAACTCGTATTTATTTCAACACAAATCCCAATACTGCATAAATTCGCGTCATTATTTTATATGTACTTTTTGCTCACGATATAATGCCACCGTGCATTTCTCACACCACCTCAATACGAAACAGCAGCGCGCAAGCAATAAAAAAAGGCGGGTGGGTAATATCAGAGACATAACTGGATGTCGTGAATAAGAAAAAAAAAACTGGCACACTCCCATCACATCAATATAATTAATTATTATGATTATTATTATTATTATTATGAATATTATTATTATTATTATTATTATTATTATTATTATTATTATTATTATTATAAAGATTAATCTGTATATATGGCAACCCTGTTTCGCATGGCATATCTTCACACGACCCCATACTAGTATAAAGATGTATTCAACATTATCACTTCCACTTTCGTAGTGCCGTTCGTAATTGAATGTGTTAGTGACGGTGCAAATAATTTTAAGTTCCATCTTCATGAATCTTTTGGTAGGAAATATTGAGGTCTGAGATGGTTCTCGTGTGTGTTTTGTTTCGGTAACAGTTGCTCAGAAAATGGTAGGAAAGCGACAAAATTCAAGTTCTTTAGGAAGATCTTTAGCACTGAAAAGTGCTTTGAATGGGCCCTGCTGGACTTTTTGGCTACCTTTCTACCGGTTTTCGGTGTCATCGTGCTGACGGTGTCTCGTACGTTCAGAGTAGCTGCTTTAAATTGAATGACGCTATTTCTCACATCACTTTTCATTTTATACCTGCTACTGGCAGCAGTGTACGGACAGCCCCTTTGCTAAAATTCCTTTTCTTGTTCGCAGAACGGGAAACAGTGAGACGACAGGTCCTCGATGTTGCTCTCGTGTGTCTTGTTTCGGGAACAGTTGCTCAGTAAACGGTACGAAAAATGAACCACTCATTTTTTATATGGATACTCTTGTATAGAAGCAGACATCTCGCGTTCTGATTGGCTGGTGCTATCATGGGTTAAATCAAACAGGTTTTTCAATAGTGTACTATTGAAAAACTTCAATGTTGTTGCAATACACGTTCAAGTTGAAAATTTTCGATTCTATTGGTAGTTAGATTATATAAATCCTTCTACAGATCACTGAGCTATGAGCTTTCAAAATACGAGAAAGGCAAACGCGCCTTATGAATGATCCTCTTTGATACTCGTTTATACCAAACATTTCAGAAAAGTTTAATTTTGAACTATTTGAGATTATGTCACGCAACTGAATCATAATCTCAAATAGTTCAAAATTAAACTTTTCTATCATAAAATTGTGATCATATTTCCGATGGCATGTCGCAATAATTATGTTGATACATTAGATACAACAGGAGATATTCACGATCAAAAACTTAACACTCTCTCAGAGGGTAAATTTTGAAAAGGCACAATTGAAAAGTCTCACGCTGCCTTACTTTATCCGATACATTTGATGTCATTCGTGTTGTACCAAAGGGTTTAGACCCTGCTAATTTGAATTACGTATCATTCAAAATTGGTCTTGATCCAACACTCAAACAGCACGCACTTGCCGCTATGCATTTTCCTACAGGTCTAATATTCAGAGAATTCGTGGATTTTTAATTACACCTGTTGAGACATCCGTCCATGTTATTTTGAAAGCAGCCAGCAGTAAAACCGATGATAGAGGAAACATTTCTATTGACAGTAATTTGAATGCATTGCGATCTTTGGTGGATGATGGAAGCTTAAGGGCTTCCATCAGAGGCGAGTACTCAAACTTTCCTGTTCAACTACTTGCATTCAATAACTTTCTTTTGCAGCAAATTTCCGACTGTGGAAGCAGTATATCTATTTATTACCAAAATATGGCAGGACTGAGAACCAGAATTGATGATCTGTTTCTGAATATCATCGATTGTGAATTCGACGTGATTATTTTCACTGAAACCGGATTTGACGATAGCATCAACTCAATTCAGCTATTTTGTACGGCTTATAATGTGTTCCGGTGTGATCGCTGTCTCCGCAACAGTTGCAAATCTCGGTTTGGTGATGTTCTTGTCGCAGTGGCTCAAAAGTATGTCAGCAGTACGATGAATTTGATAAACGGGCGAAATATTGAGCAAGTCTCCGTCTTAGCGAGAATTAAAGGAAAAGATATTAAAATATGTGCAGTTTATAACCGCCTGATCGAAGTCAGGATGTACACGTCATCAATGAACATATTGCAGCATTACATGAATTGTTTGATAATTGCTCGCCTAATGGCTCAGTGCTCGTGTGTGGTGACTATAACAAACCTCGTAATTAGATGGGAGAGGAACAATGTTGACGCTATATACAGCAACGCTCAATTGTCACCTGCTAGCCACACGCTGCTCGACGGTTTCGAATTTTTAGGCCTAGAGCAAAAAAATTTTGTACACAATCTACTCGGTCACACACTCGATCTTGTTTTCTGCCCATTTGATTGTGATGCTAGGATCGACCGCAACTGTGCCCCGCTGCTTCCCATTGACACCCATCACCCACCGCTTTCAATTTATCTGCCTGCCAGTATTGTTAGCATTCAACGGCCATCCACTGATGATAGCAACACTGCATGCCCATTGAACTTTCGTTTGCTGGACTTCGCTGCACTTTCTGATCACTTGAGTAATATTGATTGGGCTTTATTGTTCGCAACAGGTGACGTAGATGATATGGCAGAAGGCTGAAGTTTTTTGCGGAGAAATCAATCATTGGCTTCAATATAACTTACCACGCATCAGACCGCCTGTCTCTCCAACTTGGAGCACATCAGAATTGAGTAAACTAAAACGCCACTTTGTATAAGTCGTACGTACTCAAAGTACAGACAAATCTCCAACGTAATCCTCGTAGCTTTTGGCGTTTTGTCAACTCAAAGAGAAAATGTTCATCTATTCCAACCAATGTATTTCTTGACAATGAAATTGCTACTACTGCTCCTGAGTCATGTGAGTTGTTTGCAAAATTTTTCACTGGTGTTTTTTAGAGCAACTCTACATCGTCTAGCGAAGCGAATGTTGCAGCTGCAAGTGTTCCATCTGATTTGTTTGATTTGGACATTTTCACCGTTACACCTCACATGATTGAACAAGCGGCTAAAAAACTGAAGCGCTTTTTATCACCTGGTCCGGATGGAATACCCGCCGTTGTCTTGTGTCGCTGCATATCCTCCATAGCTGGACCACTAAGTGTTATTTTCAACCGATCATTCGAGCAAAGCAGATTTCCTCGCATATGGAAACAGTCATATATGTGTCCTGTTTTCAAAAATGGTGATCGACGAAATGTAGCAAATTATCATATTATCCGAAAAGTCGTTACATAAATAGTGTAAACTTTGCGTCTGCTTAGCGGTTCAAATTGAACTGTTAGGCGGAGATGGCAGTTCAATTTGAACTGCTTTAAGCACTGATGAGCCGAAGGCGAAACGTGAAGAAAGCTGAAATAAAATATGTGCTTTTCTGTACAAACCCAAAAAAACCCCTAAATGTTCACACTCTGCGGCGACCAGTAATCAGTCGTCACTCGTTTTCGTTCTAGCCATCAGAAAAGATATAGCATCTCGGTGCAATATCCGAAAAGTCGTTACATAAATAGTGTAAACTTTGCGTCTGCTTAGCGGTTCAAATTGAACTGTTAGGCGGAGATGACAGTTCAATTTGAACTGCTTTAAGCACTGATGAGCCGAAGGCGAAACGTGAAGAAAGCTGAAATAAAATATGTGCTTTTCTGTACAAACCCAAAAAAACCCCTAAATGTTCACACTCTGCGGCGACCAGTAATCAGTCGTCACTCGTTTTCGTTCTAGCCATCAGAAAAGATATAGCATCTCGGTGCAATATCCGAAAAGTCGTTACATAAATAGTGTAAACTTTGCGTCTGCTTAGCGGTTCAAATTGAACTGTTAGGCGGAGATGGCAGTTCAATTTGAACTGCTTTAAGCACTGATGAGCCGAAGGCGAAACGTGAAGAAAGCTGAAATAAAATATGTGCTTTTCTGTACAAACCCAAAAAAACCCCTAAATGTTCACACTCTGCGGCGACCAGTAATCAGTCGTCACTCGTTTTCGTTCTAGCCATCAGAAAAGATATAGCATCTCGGTGCAATATCCGAAAAGTCGTTACATAAATAGTGTAAACTTTGCGTCTGCTTAGCGGTTCAAATTGAACTGTTAGGCGGAGATGGCAGTTCAATTTGAACTGCTTTAAGCACTGATGAGCCGAAGGCGAAACGTGAAGAAAGCTGAGGAATAACCAGCCTCATCGAAATTATTCGAGATAATTGTGAGTGGTGCTATTTTAGATTGTGCAAAGAACTACATTTCAATTGATCAACACGGATTTATGCCTGGTAGATCAGTTACAATGAATTTGTTAACCTTAACGTCTGAATGTATTTCTAGTATGGAGGCAAAAGCACAAATGGATGTTATCTACACCGATCTAAAAGCAGCGTTTGACAAGATTGATCATCGAATACTGTTGTGTAAATTATCTCGACTTGGTTTATCATCGCAACTTGTGTCTTGGCTGAACTCATATCTTTCCGATAGACAAATGCGTGTAAAAATCAATAGTGTTGCGTCGTCCGAATTCTCGAATAAATCAGGTGTTCTGCAAGGTACCAACTTGGGACCCTTGCTGTTTGTAGTATTTTCCAACGATGTTGCATTACTCTTGGGATCTGGTTGTAAATTAATCTATGCAGATGATCTGAAACTGTATCTCGCCGTTCGTAGTGTTGAGGATTGCCAACGACTGCAAGATTTGCTTACAAGGTTCGCAAATTGGTGCAGGGAAAATAAACTCATTATCAATGTAACCAAATGCCAAGTTATCACATTTCATCGGATTCTACGTCCCATTATATTCGACTATAACATTGATGGAACAATTTTATTAAGAGTGACTCAGGTGTGTGATCTTGGTGTACAACTGGATGCCAAATTGACGTTCGATGTCCAACGGTCG
The DNA here is from genome assembly GCF_030247185.1 of Malaya genurostris. Classification (NCBI taxonomy): domain Eukaryota; kingdom Metazoa; phylum Arthropoda; class Insecta; order Diptera; family Culicidae; genus Malaya; species Malaya genurostris. The sequence goes on along the minus strand of NC_080572.1, from coordinate 139,432,314 downwards.
CTAGTTATTTCGAAAGCTTCCCGTCAGCTGTTATTCATCTCTAAAATTGCCAAAGACTTCAAAGATTTGCTTTGCTTGAAGGCTTTATATTGCTCACTCGTCCGCCCGATTCTGGAAAATGCTTCAGTAATCTGGTGTCCGTATCAAATATCGTGGAGCCTTAGACTTGAACGTGTTCAGAAACGCTTTGTTCGCATGGTATTACGATATTTGCCTTGGAGAGATCCTGTGAACTTGCCACCATACCCGGACAGCCAATTATTGGGAATCGATACTTTACAGCGCCGAAGAAAAATTCAACAAGCATTGACCATTGCGAAATTAATAAACGGGGAGATCGATGCTCCAGAATTGCGTAGCAAAATTAGTTTTCGAGTACCAAGCAGATCATTGCGATATAAAGCTCGTACTTCTGTTGAAACAATTTTTGAGTTTGATGAACCTTCCCGTCGTTTCGCAGAAAGAATGAAACGAACTATATTATAAGGACTGTTTTTTTCTATGTGTTAATTTATTTCACTTGACGCATTGTAATTACTTTTTGTTTTGTGTTTTTTGTTTAAAAGATAGTGGTTTTTGCGCCTGTATGATAATGGCATGAAATTTGTTCAACTCATATAGGTTTTTCCCACTTTGTCGGTTCATTTAGATATATGTCCGATGAACCCAATAAGAAATAAATAAATAAATAAATAAATTTAGATTATGTTGAAATTACTATTGAAGTATTTGATGTGTACAAATCACGTATTTGCAACGAAGTGTAATATCTATCCTGACGTGCCGAAAGAGCAAAACAATGAATTTGTTAACCTTAACGTCTGAATGTATTTCTAGTATGGAGGCAAAAGCACAAATGGATGTTATCTACACCGATCTAAAAGCAGCGTTTGACAAGATTGATCATCGAATACTGTTGTGTAAATTATCTCGACTTGGTTTATCATCGCAACTTGTGTCTTGGCTGAACTCATATCTTTCCGATAGACAAATGCGTGTAAAAATCAATAGCGTTGCGTCGTCCGAATTCTCGAATAAATCAGGTGTTCTGCAAGGTACCAACTTGGGACCCTTGCTGTTTGTAGTATTTTCCAACGATGTTGCATTACTCTTGGGATCTGGTTGTAAATTAATCTATGCAGATGATCTGAAACTGTATCTCGCCGTTCGTAGTGTTGAGGATTGCCAACGACTGCAAGATTTGCTTACAAGGTTCGCAAATTGGTGCAGGGAAAATAAACTCATTATCAATGTAACCAAATGCCAAGTTATCACATTTCATCGGATTCTACGTCCCATTATATTCGACTATAACATTGATGGAACAATTTTATTAAGAGTGACTCAGGTGTGTGATCTTGGTGTACAACTGGATGCCAAATTGACGTTCGATGTCCAACGGTCGCTAGTTATTTCGAAAGCTTCCCGTCAGCTGTTATTCATCTCTAAAATTGCCAAAGACTTCAAAGATTTGCTTTGCTTGAAGGCTTTATATTGCTCACTCGTCCGCCCGATTCTGGAAAATGCTTCAGTAATCTGGTGTCCGTATCAAATATCGTGGAGCCTTAGACTTGAACGTGTTCAGAAACGCTTTGTTCGCATGGTATTACGATATTTGCCTTGGAGAGATCCTGTGAACTTGCCACCATACCCGGACAGCCAATTATTGGGAATCGATACTTTACAGCGCCGAAGAAAAATTCAACAAGCATTGACCATTGCGAAATTAATAAACGGGGAGATCGATGCTCCAGAATTGCGTAGCAAAATTAGTTTTCGAGTACCAAGCAGATCATTGCGATATAAAGCTCGTACTTCTGTTGAAACAATTTTTGAGTTTGATGAACCTTCCCGTCGTTTCGCAGAAAGAATGAAACGAACTATATTATAAGGACTGTTTTTTTCTATGTGTTAATTTATTTCACTTGACGCATTGTAATTACTTTTTGTTTTGTGTTTTTTGTTTAAAAGATAGTGGTTTTTGCGCCTGTATGATAATGGCATGAAATTTGTTCAACTCATATAGGTTTTTCCCACTCTGTCGGTTCATTTAGATATATGTCCGATGAACCCAATAAGAAATAAATAAATAAATAAATAAATTTAGATTATGTTGAAATTACTATTGAAGTATTTGATGTGTACAAATCACGTATTTGCAACGAAGTGTAATATCTATCCTGACGTGCCGAAAGAGCAAAACAAATTGACGGCCTACTGGTCCTAGTTATTCACTGTGCTAAAGTGCACATCATTAGTAATTTTAATTATTTTACGTTTCGCATTCAGCTCATCAGTGCATTAGCAGAGTATGTTTAAACTGCTAATGCCATTACGCGGATCAACATAATAAATATATATATATATATATATATATCTATATATATATATATATATATATATATATATATATATATATATATATATATATATATATATATATATATATATATATATATATATATATATATATATATATATATATATAAATATATATATATATATATATATATATATATATATATATATATATATATATATATATATATATATATATATATATATATATATATATATATATATATATGTATATATTATAAAAAAGGCATCTTTACACCACTAGGTGGATTAAAACAGGTTTGATACAATAAATGAATAAAAAGGCGGGTGGGTAATGTCAGAGACATAACTGGATGTCGTGAATAGGAAAACAACTGACATGTTCCTTAACACTTCCGAATATCAATTAGTTGATCAATTGTATGAATTATGCAAGCATTCCCTTTTTCCACATTTTTCGTAAAAACAAAGAAGACTTCACTTGATCTAGATTACTGTGAATTTCACACAGCGAAAAGTGCAAAAATCAAATCAAACAGTTCTATATTTGCACTAAACTGAGGATATTTCCTTCCGAACAACAAACCCTAATATTTCTTTAGAAAACTTTTAGAGCCATTAGAACGGCTGATTTTGTGTAATGCTCTCCACCGTTGTTTTTTCAAAAAATGCTAATGACTGGCAGCTGTGACGTAATCGCTCTTGTCGAAAGCGAAACTAGCTCTGCAGACAACACAAAACACATCTGCTTGCGGTGGCGATAGAATCCAAACTGATTCAATTTTTGTTAAGAGGTTTCTGTTTATGTGATTTCGTTTGTAGCTTTTTCACCAATGAGCGGTCCTGACGGCTATAAAAATAGCCGCATACAGAATTTTAATGTCGATTATTTCATTTCAGATTTGCATAATTTATTGAAAGAAACTATCAATACGCTGTAGGGATTCATTTCTAGCTTTCAGAAGGACCAAATTGAAGAACTCACTACGATACTGACCACTTTTCGAAACATTTTTCTCTAACGATTTGTTGTACAGCAGCTGATATTTTGTTCTTTTCCTCAGAACGCGTTCTGATTGGCTAGTGTTGACATGGGTCAAATGAGACAGGTTTTTCAATAGTGTACCATTGAAATACTTCAATGCTTTTGCTATATACGTTTAGATTCTATAGGTAGTTAGATTATATAAATCCTTTCACAGATCACTGAGCTTTGAGCATTAAAAAAACGAGAAAGGCAAACGCGCCTTATGGATTATCCCCTTTGATGCTCGTTCATACAAAAAATTTCAGAAAAGTTTAATTTTGAATTATTTGAGATTATGTCACCTAACTGATAATTTTATCATAAAATTGTAATCATATTTCCGATGGCATGTAGCAAGAATTATGTTGATTTGTTAGATACAACAATAGATATTCACGATCAAAAACTTATCACTCTCTCATAGGGTAAATTTTGAAAAGGCACCCCATAGTAAAGTAAGTCACGATAAAAAAAATTATCGACATGTCAAATTTTTACCAAAAGTTAAATTTTTTTTATTTATTTATTTATTTATTTAATTATTTATTTATTTATTTATCTATTTATTTATTTATTTATTTATTTATTTATTTATTCATTTATTTATTTATTTATTTATTTATTTATTTATTTATTTATTTATTTATTTATTTATTTATTTATTTATTTATTTATTTATTTATTTATTTATTTATTTATTTATTTATTTATTTATTTATTTATTTGTTTATTTATTTATTTATTTATTTATTTATTTATTTATTTATTTATTTATTTATTTATTTATTTATTTATTTATTTATTTATTTATTTATTTTGGAGCAGGGAAAAGCCCGATGGAGATGAAATTTGGCACTCTCTCTCCAGCAGGCATGAATCCTCCTCATCATTTGTATCAACAGATTACAATGATCCAACAGTTACATTTGGGCTTAACACTAACAATTAAAACTAAATCTATAGCACTATCTATAACTAGTTGATGACACTAGGCATTGCAGGGCGGTAATAGCGCTCTTTCTTAAAAGGTGAGAGAGAAGAATAAAGTGAATAGATAAATGTTATATAAGGGTTAGTGAGGGGGTGGGGTGGTAAACGAGAGTGGGCTAACGACGGTGTTAGAACCAGCATGTAGATCTAATTAGTGATCAAAAAGATGGTGGAAGACAGAGAAAACGACGGGGTAAGAATCGGCATGAAAAAGTAGAAGGGACGACCGAGTTACTTTCAACGAGCGAATCTAGTTAGTTTCCAATAGAGATTGTAGAGAGACGGAGTGGGAAAGATCACAATAATTCAGCAGATACCATGTCATAAACTTATTACTGATAATTAAAACTACCTCTATTACTAACCTTAATACTTAAGAAGTAGAGAAGTAATTCAGAAACAATTTTTTCACGGTGTTGCGAGATAAGTGAAAATCTAACAAGTGAGAACATCGATTAAATAGACGGCACATACTACAAAACGGTTCGTTATAGCAGTAATTAGTGCGAGCAGATTGAATTCTGAGAAATGGATGAGATCGGAGGTTGCGAAAATTGATAGATAGGTTAAGTTTATGTAACAATTCAGAGCAATCAGTTTGAGATTGTAACAAATCTGCCACGAAAATAGCTTCACAGATGTCTCGGCGTACGGATAACAAGTCTAAATCAATGGCTTATGCTAACCAAGTATTTCTAGATGGGCTAGCATTCCATGGTCTAAGACAAGTTGGCATGATTTCCAATCACCAATCGCTTTTTCTTGACCTCGTATTTATCAATGAGGCTGGTCTATCTGAATGCACTGTAACAGAAGCTCCTAGCGTTTTGGTTCCACTTGATGATTTTCACCCGGCGTTAGAAGTAGTAATTTCTGCCAGCAGCCGTTCGTTGCAATACGAAGAATTGATTCCGTTTGATCGCTTCAACTTTCGTAAAACAAATTTGACAACATTGCGTCACTTATTGTTGCAAATTGATTGGAGTACGCTATACAGTTATGTTGATATTGATGCTGCCGTTACCCACTATAATCGTCAATTGCATAATTGTGTTGAGAACTGTGTACCTAAATGTAAACCTCCTAGAAAACCACCTTGGTCTAACGTCACCTTACGGAATTTGAAACGTATTCGTGCCAAAGCTTTGCGCATATATACAAACAGACGTTGCCCTATATCTAAGCATCGCTTCACTACAGCCAGTAACGAATATCGTATCTATAATAAATTTCTATACAATCGCTACGTGAATCGTATGCAAAATAACCTAAGGCACAACCCTAAAAGCTTCTGGTCATTTGTCAATACGAAGAGAAATGAAATTGGACTTCCATCTAAAATGATGTATTACGATAATGAAGCTACAACAGCTATTGATAAGTGTTCACTATTTGCTAGATACTTTGCAAGTGTCTTTTCGACTGACTCACCTACTGCCATCGAACTTGAAAACGCTGCTCGTGATGTTCCCGCTGATGTAATTGACATGGACATTTTTCATATCTCCGAGCAAATGGTTATTTCAGCCGTTAAGAAAATCAAGTCGTTGTATGCTCCAGGTATCAGCGCCATGCCATCCGCTATTTTGAAAAAATGTTCGGACATTTTAGCAGTGCCACTAGCGCATATCTTCAATTTGTCGCTCCAGCAGCAATCATTTCCAACTGATTGGAAACGATCTATAATGTTCCCGGTTTATAAAAAAGGTGACAAGTGTAACGTCGCTAATTACCGAGGAATAACGTCGCTGGGTGTTGAATCTAAGATCTTCGAATCAATCATCAATACTACTCTATTATCAGCTTGTCGCCATTATATTAGCAGTTGCCAACATGGATTCTTCCCTGGTCGGTCGGTTGAGACAAATCTCGTTTGTTTCACATCGTTTTGCACCGAGCAAATGTCCAACAAATTCCAGATAAACACGGTCTACACTGACCTTAAAGCTGCTTTTGACTCTGTGAATCACGAAATTTTGTTAACCAAGCTGGGCAAACTAGGATTTACGATCAGATTTGTCAATGGCTCCGAACATATCTCGTTAACCGTAAAGTTGTCGTACAAATTGGAAATACTGTGTCTGAATCATTTGCAAGTATCTCAGGAGTTCCTCAGGGAAGTACTCTAGGACCACTTCTTTTTTCGTTGTTTGTGAACGATGCTGTATTTGTCTTAAGACATGGTGGCAAATTATTTTTTGCAGACGATTTGAAAATATTTCTCGTTATTCGCAAAGAAGCTAATTGCCGTGAGTTGCAACATCTTGTTAATATGTTTTACGAATGGTGTGTAAGAAACAAAATGGATCTCTGTGTTTCTAAATGTTCCGTCATAAGCTATCATCGTACGAGAAGCATGTTTAATTTTAATTACACCGTCGCTGGCACTCAACTGCAACGCGTTGATCACGTCAAAGATCTAGGTGTTATTCTGGATGAAAAACTAACGTACACCCGCCATCTTTCAGCAACGATTGACAAAGCAAACCGTTTACTTGGATTCATATTTAAAATCTCGAGTGAATTTCGTGACCCACTTTGTTTAAAATCGCTATATTGCTCATTGGTTCGTTCACAGCTGGAATTTGCGAATGTTGTTTGGTGTCCATACAACGCTTTATGGATTCAAAGGATTGAAGCTGTGCAACGTAAATTCGTGCGTTATGCTTTACGGGAACTACCATGGAGTAACCCGTTGAGCCTTCCACCGTATGAAGATCGTTGTCAACTATTGGGGATTAAAGCTTTAGCTGATCGTCGACGTGCTTCACAAGCCACTTTTGTATCTAAGCTATTACTGGCTGAATATGATGTTCCAGATCTTCTATCACAGATTAATCTGTATGCTCCAGCACGTGTTCTTCGGCCTCGATCATTACTGCACACTGATCTGCGGAATACCAACTATGCTAGCAACAGCCCGATTTTGGCAATGACTCGCCGTTTCAACGAATTCAGCGATGTGTTTGACTTCAATATGACCTCTTTACAGTTTCATCGTCGGTTGGTATAGTATAAATTAAATTTTTACCATTTTTAATTAATTTTATTAGTTTATAGTCTAGTTCATTAGGACTTGTTGTCAGATGAGCATTGTCCGAATAATAAATAAATAAGTTTACAGCGCTCACTATAGCTGGAAAGGTTGTTAGGATCCCTCCAAGGAAGACTGCGAAGTGCAAACCGAATAAATTTATGTTGAATAGCTTCTTTGCGTTGGATGTCGAGTTGATAATAGGGAGCCTAGACGACGGCAGCATATTCGAGTATAGTACGAACCAGTGCACAATATACTGCTTTAAACAATATAACACATGGATCAATAAGTCCCGAGACTAACAATGGAAACAAAATTTTTTCTGCAAAATTTTTTTTTATTCATCAACATCACATTTTCTTTTATTCATCAACATCACATCAACATCAACCTTTTAGGGTGATACAATGGTTCCAACGTTTTTTTTTTTTTGATAAACTGCTTTTTGTTCCATCGAAAGCAATCGCGGCACCCACTTGGAAAAAACCTTTTTCATGCTCAATTTTTCATGATATCTGTGTCATCTCAGCAATCTCACGGAGCTTCACTTTACGATTACCGACAAATCGTTGCTTTTGATGGACAAGAGTCCGGATAACATTTTTCAATCCATTGTTTCGCTTGCACGGTGTTTTTACCCATTAAAAAACAATGTTTTATCAAAACACGAAACTCGGTTTTTTCTATTTTTTAAAAAAATTACAAAACGACTTTACTCCAACCTCGATAACTCAGCTGTTTCTGGTCGAATCGACTTAAAATTTTGACCCGTTTCAAGCAAAGGTTAGTACTCTAGAAAGACGTGGTTACTGGTTTACTACGAGCGCCATCTCTGCTTTAGTCTCGGGACTTATTGATCGATGTATTATGTTATTAAAATTATTCGTGAAATGGTTCACAGGCCAAGTAAGAGGAAGTTCGTCATTTTAAAGTCATTTTTTACAAATAAACACCTGCCTAGTGCCATTTTTCGTAAAACGCTGTGAATTATCTTCAATACCTGGTATAGATAATTGCATATAATTATTGTCACAGAATGTACACTGTTATTGAATCCATGCATATCAGTTATTATATGAATATAGAAATAAGTTGAACGTAACAATGAGAATTTTAGCACTTTCGAACTGCTCTGACATTCAAGTTGACATGATCAAATTTTTGTTTCTTGTTAACCTTACATCTAAATTCAACCCGTCAGTTATGAAATTAGATTCAAGTGTAAATGTAGATATGTAAATAAATTCGCATTAAAATGCTGTATGCTTGTGGGTTTAACTAATTAGACTGCAACGCGATGAGAAGTTTTTGAAGTTCAGTACAATAATTACAATCGAAAATACACATTCATCGACTATTTTAATAGTTAGAACGATTCCTTCTAAATTTTGAAGTTTTTATTTCGTTAAATTTTCACAGTTGTCATTCATAAATCTAAAGAAGAAAATGGAACCAGCAATTCTTTGCACCTGCAGGATATCTATAGAAATCGTGAAACAGGAGGTTTGGAAATAGGATCCTTAAACGGAGAAATGTTTCTTCAGGTGAGCCAATTTAATCATTATCATATATCATTGTTAAAAATTTTATAAGTAATATTATCATTGTTATTATTAACATTTTTATTATAATCAAAATAATAACAATAATAATATTACAAATTAAAATAATAATATTATTAATAATAGAAATAAAAACCTTTTTTAATAAACTTAGTGATGCAATGATGCCTTTTTCATATTACTTATAATTTCACAAATGTCACTAGATGATTCTGTGTAGATTTTTTTTTTCAATCTTGAATAAAATAAGAAACTTTCTTTGGGTACAAACTAAAAAAACCTTTTCAATTTGATAACAGGTATGTCAAGTTAGTACGAATTTTTCTTTATTTTGCATAGTTGCGCTAAATGATTAAACACACTTTACCCTATAATTCTGGAACCCGAAGTCGGACCCGGATGAAATTAAACTGCAGCCTATGAGACTATAGGAACGTTTATTTGAGCCTGTTTGTGGAAATCGATCAAATCATGTCTGAGAAAATTGAGTGAGTCTCGTTTTAAACTTTTTGGTCACTAATTCCGGTACTTCTGGAACCGGGAACTTGGAACCAGTGGAGTCGAAGTCGGTTTACTTATACCGTTTTTGTTTATTGATCATAGCAGCCCGAGAGCTGACCCAGAGTCGATAAAACAACTTTTGATGAGTTTGTCTTAGCAACCTGGGGTCGCTCTAGATCGGACTCCAATCGCGTAGTTTCGCTCTGAAAAATTTCTCGGCTCGAATCAGGTATCCATGCGAGTTTGTTTATTTTTTCTTTTTTATATGAGTTGTTGTTTAGGGCGCGTACCACGAGGTAAAACGGTATTAGTAAGTTAGGTATTAGTAAGTTGGGTATTAGTAAGTTACTAATATCCTACAAATTGAATCAATTTTAATGGAGGGGTAGGGTCTAAATGATGGAAAAGCCATCATTTTTGCGATAATTTCAGAATTATCGTTCAACAAAATTAACAAATGTTTTGCATGTTAAAAAGCATCATTCGAAAAACATTTTGTGATTTTGAAATGTTTTACTATAAGAAAATACAAAGAAAAAAATAAATGATTTTTCAAAAGTGTTAGACCCTACCCGCCCCTTAAGCCAAATCTAGAAGAATTTTGCCGTTTTTTGCATCGTCGCTCTAAATGACTGTGTGAAATTCAATAGCAACCCATAGGACTACAATTTTTTTTTATTTTCTGAGTGACATTATTTGACACATACTCACACACATACACGCACAGGCACATACATTGTTCAGCTCGATTAACTGTGTCGAATGATATAGAACACTTAGCCCTCTTAGAAAGGCAATAAGTGTACTTTTATAGAAAAGCATCGTTATCATGATCTTGTAATAACACCAACAAGTAGGTACAAACTGAATAAAAAAATTAGTAATTTACATGTTTTTCACCTGAAAAATATAAATTTTACTGTGGCAAACTTGCACGCTATACGAAATAGAACAAAGCACGCTGCGATCGGAGTAAAACCGCACGTACAGTCACTTACTAGTTTGGTATTGTCATTGTGAATAACGATTTGAATGTTTTTACACTCATCGCCCTATAATTTCGGAAGCGGAAGTCGGATCAGGATGAAATTGCACAGCATCCTTCAAGACAATAAGAGCTTTAATTTGATTTATGATTCGTGAAAACCTGTTTGGTAAACGACTGGACAATGCGCAATTCAGGCCCCAATGTAGTTCATAGCCTCTAGGTACGAGTAACCATAGGAAAGATCGAGTAACCAACCCCGGTGGGACCTTGGTCGTATGCTGACAGGGAAGGGGGGGCATGCTTTCTCTTTACAGAGAGGAAGCCTACCCAAGCGTCTGTTCCCATGTTGGGGCGGCTCGAAACAGCATCTGTTCTCTATGTTAGGAGCGGCTGATTACCGTCCTTGTGTCAGTATATGACTCTAAACAGTGCTGACACGATGGCCTTCCAGCGAGACAGGAGGTTGGTGAAGGCCTAACAAGCGTCTCGGAAAACACTTGTTAGGAATAATCAGGATATAAATACGACTCGGAATAATCGACAAAGACCTACGCGACGAAATAAGGACTACGATTGGAAGCTTGGTACATGGAACTGCAAATCGCTTGGCTTCCCAGGATACGACCGAGTGCTGCATGATGAGCTCCAAATCCGCGGCTTCGATGTTGTAGCATTGCAGGAACTTTGTTGGACGGGACAAAAGGTGTGGAAAAGTGGGCATCAAGCGGCTACCTTCTACAAGAGCTGAGGGACAACCAGCGTTCCAGGAACGGGATTTGTAGTGTTGGACAAGATGCGTCAGCGCGTGATTGGGTGGCAGCATATCAATGATAGGATATGCGTATTTAAGATCAAGGGTCGTTTCTTCAATTACAGCATCATCAATGTGCATTGCCCACATGAGACAAGACCCGATGACGAGAAGGATGCATTTTACGCGCAGTTGGAACGAACCTACGACAGCTGTCCACGGCGGGATGTAAAACTTGTCATCGACGACGACGTCACGTAGGCCGGGAGGCAATGTACAGCCCTGTGATCGGGCTGGAGAGCCTGTACGAGGTAACAAACGACAACGGCCAACGATGCGTGAGCTTTGCAGCCTCCCGAGGAATGGTTGTTTGAAGCACCTTATTCCCCCGCAAAAATATCCACAAAGCCACCTGGAGATCACCTGATTAACATACGGAAAATCAAATCGACCACGTTCTCATCGACGGGCTATTCTTCTCCGACGTGATGATGACGATGATGACATTGATGAATGTCCGCACTTACCGCAGTGCCAATATTGATTCTGACCACTATCTTGTCGCGGTTAGTATGCGCTCAAAACTATCGACGGCGCACAATACTCGTCGCACAGGAACGCCGGGACTCAATCTCGAGCAGCTACGTAGCATGCGTACTGCAGAGGAATACGCGCAACAACTGGAGCAAGTGCTACCAACGGAAGAGCAGCTTGGCGTGGCGACTCTTGAAGACGGCTGGAGGAACATAAGGTCCGCCGTGAGTAGCACTGCTGCAACCATTCTAGGTACGAGGTTATCGAATCGAGGAAATGACTGGTTGGACGGCGAATGTCAGCAGTTGGTCGAAGAGAAGAATGCAACAAGTGCGATGATGCTGCAACACCGCACTAGAGCAAACGAGGAACGATACAGACAGGCGCGGAACAGACAGAAAACGGTTTTCCGGAAGAAAAAGCGCCACCAGGAAGACCAAGATCGCAAAGCGTTTGCAGTTGCTGATTGGTTGGATGGTAAGCTGTTAACTGCAACTGGTGTACTTTGTTCTATAGGGGTTACGTTGGATGGTCTCGTTGAAAGGGATACTTCCCTGTTGTTGGTGACTGTCACAGGTGTACTGGGGTTGCTTGGGGTTGATGTGAAGGAAGCACCGTTGTTTTTTGGTATAGTTTTCTCCTTGTCCGGTTTATCACATGGCTTACCGTAGTGAACAGCTTATTGGCAATATTGACAATTGACAATATTGACAATGTCACATAAGAAGGTATAGGCCTCCTCAAGCGCATGCGTAACAAACGTACGCCATTTAGAATACCGGGGAAAAAATTCTTCCACTTTTCTTTTTCGATAGAGAGAATCTCTCCGTATTGGGACATAGTTGCGCGAATATAAGGATCGGGGACGCATGAGGGAAGATCATGCACACGCACTTCTATTGCACTATACCGGAATGTTGTACTTAATATTTTCATGCTCCACATAGTGCACATTATTATTGTCTTTAGCGAATTGAATTGCATCCAACTCTTTATAGAACTGGATATAAACAACATTATTGGTCTTATTGCATTGAAGTAAATGCACACGTTTAATGTCAAGATGCATTTGCTCCTTAAGCAAACCTTCAAGTTCTCGTATCGAAGGTCGAATTTTGCACTGTCTGAAGTCAACAATAATTGTATTCTTTCGTACCGGCGGTAGCTTTTGTTCGTTTGGTTCACTCATTTTCGTTCACTACACTACACTCTCACTCACTACACAATACTGTACTTGGTTTCTTCTGTCCCCAACGTAAGCGATTTGGTTTTATCGACTGACTTGGATGAGATGTAAACCCGAACTGGAGCTGCTCAAACATGGAGGAGAGGCACTGGCTAGAGCGCTGCACAGGATGATTTCTAGAATTTGGGAGGAGGAGATTCTACCGCAGGAATGGATGGATGGAGTTGTATGTCCCGTCTACAAAAAGAGCGATAAGCTAGACTGTTGCAATTACCGCGCAATCACATTGCTGAACGCCGCCTGCAAGGTACTGTCCCTAATCCTTTGCCGTCGTCTATCGCCAATAGCTAGGGAATTCGTAGGGCCGTACCAAGCGGGATTTACTGGAGCCCGCGCCACTACGGATCACATATTCGCGATAAGACAAGTACTCCAGAAGTGTCGTGAATACAACGTACCCACGCATCACCTATTCATTGACTTCAAAGCGGCATACGACACAATCGATCGAGATCAGCTATGGCAGATAATACACGAATACGGTTTCCCGGATAAACTGACGCGATTGGTCAAAGCAAAGATGGATATAGTGATGTGCTACGTCCGAGTATCAGGGATGCTCTCGAGTCCCTTCGAATCTCGGAAATGGGCTACGTCAAGGTGATGGACTTTCTTGTATCTTGTTCGATATTTCCCAGGAAGGTGTGATTCGAAGAGCGAGGATCAACACGAGTGGCACGATCTTCCGAAAGTCCGTAAAACTTTTTGGCTTCGCTGACGATACTGATATTGTAACACGTAACCTTGAGAAGATGACGGAAACCTGCATCGGACTGAAAGCTGAAGCTAGGCGTATCGGACTGGCCATAAATGCGTCGAAAACCAAATACATGACAGGAAGAGGCTCTAGAGAAGAAACACTACGCCTCCCACTACGAATATTGATAGACGGTGACGATATCGAGGTGGTTGACGAGTTCGTGTATTTGGGCTCACTGGTGACCGCCGATAATGACACCAGCAGAGAAATTCATAGACGTATTTTAGCAGGGAATCGTGCGTACTTTGGACTCAGAAAAACCCTCCGATCGAGAAAATTACGCCAATGCACGAAATTGACCATCTACAAAACGCTCATTAGACCGGTTGTTCTCTATGACCACGAGACCTGGACTGTGTTGGTAGAGGACCAACGCGCCCTCAGTGTTTTCGAAAGAAAGGTACTGAGGACCATCTATGGCGGAGTGCAGATGGAAGACGGAACGTGGAGATGGCGTGTGAATCACGAATTGCAACAGTTGCTAGGAGCCACCTATCGTACGGACAGCTAAAATCGGACGTCTACGGTGGGCTGGGCATGTCATAAGGATGTCGGACGACAAAAAATGGCAGAAAATGGTTCTTGAATTTAATCCGACTGGTACAAGAAGAAGAGGAGCGCAGCGAGCAAGGTGGATCGATCAAATGGAGCGTGATCTCAGAAGCATCCGTGCCTTGAGTGGCTGGCGACGAGCAGCCATGGACCAAGTTATGTGGAGACGTATGCTTGATACAGCAAAGGACACCAAGCCTATAGCTGTTATGTAAGGTAGTAATGAACAAAGACGCATTTAAAATTAGAATATTTATGTTAGGTTAATGATAGTAGTTGTATAGTAATAGTCTGTGCGATAATTTTATTATAATCGAAGACAAATTTAAAAAAATAAATAAAAAGAAACTGTGGACTAGTAGTCCCAAAGTAGATTTGTATATCGACTAACTAACAAGATCTGTAAACTAGATGAATTTATCAGTAAGGTTTATAAAAATGAGCATTTCGTTTCACCATCGCTTGTGAAAAAATACTCAACTATCAACTATCAACTATACTATCAACTTCTCGGGGACTTTTTAAAGAATTTCAAGACTTTTTATTTGCTCCGTAGTTTGTGAAAATCGGTTGAAAATTTTCCGAGAAAATTGAGTGCACATTTTTTAACATATTTTGCACGTATTTCCTTGTAATTCCGGAACCCAAAGTGGGATACAAATGAAATTCAAGAAAATTATATGCCATAAGACTTTTCATTTGAATCCAAGTTTGTGGAAATCGGTTCAGCCATCTCTGAGAAACGTGTTTTGACTATTCTTTCGTATTTTGATGCATATAACGCAAATTAAACTGAAGAATTTTGTATGGGACCTTAAGACCTTTCATTTGAATCAAAGCTGTTAAGCCATCTCTTAGAAAAGTGACACTATTTGTCACATACATACATACATACATACATACACACATACACATGCACACCGACATTTTTTGATCTCGATGAACTGAGCCGAATCGTATATGATACTCTCCTCTTCGGGCCTCGGTTATAAAGTCGGTTTTTACAGCGATTGCATAGCCTTCTATATGAGAAAGGCAGAAATAATAATAAAAATAATAAATATAATTATAACAACAATAATAATAATAATATATAATATATTATTATTATTATTATTATTGATGTTGTTAAACTTTAAATTATTGATAGTTTCCACATTATTATAATTATTATATACGATAATAACCTGCTTGATTCCACCTAGTGGTGTAATGATGCCATTCTCATATGTAATACTGTGGTATTCTATTCAAAATGTTTCTCTTCGATTTTTGAAAGAAACCATCAATTATTATGGCATAGAGAATGAAACAGTTCACTAATCGGCTATGCCATCTATTAGAAAACGAAGTGGGTTCACTATTATATGTATACCCAGCACCGGAACCCCACAACCGGTATAATCGAAGTCGGTTCGTACGGCCACCAACGTGACGTACAAAGTCAGTAGACTTTTATTCAAATTTTTAAGATTTTATACGATATTTTCATCGTACTCTAAACGATGATTTAAATTTTGGTTGTATCAGAAAATATGCAGCAATTTTTGGTAAGACCATAAGACCTTTCATTTCATACTAAGATTGGGAATTACGCTTTTGAGTCTAGTTTAGAATTTTTACGGTTTTTGTTTCGCCGAGAGTGAGAGTTTGTGAAAATCTGTCAAATCATCGCTGAGAAAAGTGAGTGTAATCTATTTTGGAATATATCACCACTATTTCCGGTACTTCCGGAACCGGAGACCGGGAACCAGGATAGCCGGAATCGGTTTCATTAGTTGCCTACTGATAATGGCTATCGATTTGTGTAGTTTTGAGACCAGTTTAGCAAGTTTTTACGTCTTTTGTTTCGCCGGTTTAAGTAACAGTGTACAATATTGAACACACTTTACCCTATAACTCCGGAATCGGAAGTCGGATCCAGATGAATTCAGGAATTTCGTATGGGACCGTAAGACCTTTGATTTTAATCTAAGTTTGTAGAAACGGTCAAACCATCGCTGAGAAAAGTGAAATTTTAGAATATATGACCATTTATTTCGGTGTTTCCGGAACCGGAAACCGGGAACCAGGATAGCCGGAATAGGTTTGTTTAGTAGCCTACTGATAATGCCTATCGATTTGCGAGTATTGAGTCCAGTTTAGAAAAAATTTTGCCTTTTTTGTTTCGCTTGCTTAACTCCGGAACTTTGTGTGGGACCGTGACATAACATAACATATAACAATTGGATGAGCGATCTCTGAGAAAATTGATTTTACGTTTTTAGTTCATTTTGCACATTTTACCCCATAACTCTCGAACAGCAAGTCGAATTCATATGAAATTCAATAGCAACCCATGAAACTATAAGACCTTCAATTTAATTCTTAGTTGAAGAACATCGATTGAGTGGTCTCAGAGAAAATCCAGTGCACTTTTTCTTCATCATACTGATACACACATACCGACTCAGACACACACAGACATTTGCTCAGTTCGTCGAGCTAAGTCGAATGGTATAGACATTCGGCCTTCCGGGACTCGGTTAAAAGGTCGGTTTCCACAGTGATTGCATAACCTTTATATACGAAAATCTAGTAAGCCAGACTTACTATTTCATGCTCTATTTCGATTAAATCAATTAAACGAAATTTAACAAACGAAATGAACCAGCGTTTCTGTTACATCTGCATATGTAAGTGAAGCTAAACAGCATCAATCAGCACCATATAACACGATAGTTATTATAATTTTTATCATTATTATTATAATTATAATTATTATTATTATTATTATTATTATTATTATTATTATTATTATTATTATTATTATTATTATTATTATTATTATTATTATTATTATTATTATTATTATTATTATTATTATTATTATTATTATTTTTATTATTATTATTATTATTATTATTATCATTATTATTTTTCTTATTATTATTATTATTATTATTATTATTATTATTGTTACAATTTTTATAACCAGACTCCTCTGGTAGAAGGTAAAAGTTTAGATACGAGAACCCTTCTGATACTTAAATGACCTTTGTCACGTCTCACTATTCCGCACTTTATTCTTTACATCCTTGCTCTTCCTTGAGTACTATGGCTCTATAATTTTATATTCTTTCTCTTCTTATAATCTCTAGTTAATTTGATATCGTTAAAAACCGAAAAAAGTAAAAATTACAGACTGATCAGAAGCCATAAATAAAAAAAGTAAAAAGTGAAAAATATTCGATGGGATTCCATCACACACAGCGATAAATGGAGCGCTGTCCGTGCGCCGCTTGCACCCTGGGACACATAGCCATACGCTACAACTCCAGGTACTGAAACAATAGTTTCGGACAAATTTTCCATTTCGGTGTTATAAATAACTATATAGAGATGAAAAAATATCAACACAATGAAACACATTGTGTGAGAAGCCGTCGTGGGCAGAATGTGACAACTTCTCGTAACTTTACTTTTGCCGGTTCGGGTAGTAAATGGCAAACGACCTTTGACTCGGATGACTCGTATCGCCTCCTCTGGTAGAAGGTAAAAGTTTAGATACTAGAAGCCTTCTGCTTACTTAAATGACCCTTGTCACGTCTCAGTTTGATATCGTAAAAAAACCGAAAAGAGTAAAAATTACTGACTGATCAGAAGTCATAAATAAAAGAAGTAAAAAATATTCGATGGGATTCCATCACACACAGCGATGAATAAAGCTCTGTCCGTGCGCCGCTTGCACTCTGAGCCGCATAGCCATACGCTACAACTCCAGACACTCAAGCAATAGTTTCGGACAAATCTTCCATTCCGGTGTTATAACTAACTATATAGAGATGAGAAAATATCAGCACAATGAAACATATTGTGTGCGAAGTCGTTGTGGGCAGAATGTGACAACTTCTCGTAACTTTACTTTTGCCGGTTCGGGTAGTAAATGGCAAACGACCTTTGCCTTTACTTTCTCACATATCGGAGACTCGGATGACTCGCTAAGATGCCTAAGTTCGACTCCTCTGGTAGAAGGTGAAAGTTTAGATACTAGAAGCCTTCTGCTTACTCAAATGACCTTTGTCACGTCTCACTTTTCCGCACTTTATTCTTCACATTCTTGCTCTTCCTTGAGTACTATGGCTCTATAATTTCATATTCTTTCTCTTCTTATAATCTCTAGTTAGTTTGATATCGTTAAAACCACCGAAAACAGTAAAAATTACTGACTGACCAGAAGTCATAAATAAAAAAAAGTAAAAAGTAAAAAATATTTGATGGGATTCCATGACACACAGCGATGAATACAGCTCTGTCCGTGCGCCGCTTGCACCCTGGGACGCATAGCCATACGCTACAACTCCAGGCACTCAAGCAATAGTTTCTGACAAATCTTCCATTCAGGTGTTATAACTAGCTATATAGAGATGAGAAAATATCAACACAATGAAACATATTGTGTGAGAAGCCGTTGTGGGCAGAATGTGACAACTTCTCGTAACTATACTTTTGCCGGTTCGGGTAGTAAATGCAAACGACCTTTGCCTTTACTTTCTGACATATCAGAGACTCGGATGACTCGTATCGCTAAGATGCCTAAGTTCGACTCCTCTGGTAGAAGGTAAAAGTTTAGACACTAGAAGCCTTCTGCTTACTTTAAAAAACCCTTGTCACGTCTCACTTTCCCGCACTTTATTCTTCACATCCTTGCTCTTCCTTGAGTACTATGGCTCTATAATTTCATATTTTGTCGTGAATACGACCTACTTTACTATGGGGCGCCTTTTCAAAATTTACCCTCTGAGAGAGTGATAAGTTTTTGATCGTGAATATCTCTTGTTATACTTAACACAACAATATATTTTTTTCTCCATGCTCTCAGCAATAGAATCAGGAATTTGTGATTAAATTTTCAACAGTGTAAAAAAACCGTAAATAACTCAAAATCTATTTTTTCTCAAACTTTTGGAAACAACGAGGAAAACTTATCTCGTTTGGTTGCCTTTTTCGCACCAGGATGACGGTTTTGAGGTTGTCAGGCACATATCAGTTGCGGCGTTCTACTGGCCGAGTGTAATAGTTAAATCTTGACCGATAATTGCTCTTTTTTCTAGTACGTTAGATGGAACTGGATATCGTGCTGATGTTCTTCACCACCATCAGTAATAATGAGGTGTTCAAAACTTCAAATGCTCAGGTGGTGCTCTTCTTCGCATTCTGACGTCGTGGCTAGCAGTAAACCAGCAGTAGTATAGAACTGAATTTTTAGTTAAATTCAAGAACTTCAAAACTTCAACGGTTTTGAAGAAGTAAGCGATATATCAAAGGGAAAGCATCGCTTTTGAGTGCATAAGATTAATTTCTAATTTATATAAGATGAACTCGATTGATAATGAGAAAATGTTTATCACTCCAATCGAAATCGCTGAAAGGTAGAGAACCGGTATAAAAAAAACTGCTTGTATACAAAACTTGAATACAAGCTCGGCGAAGAGAAGCTTAAATATCGATATCCGTTTCGCAAGTATGTCCAAACATATAATTGCATACATTTGAGCTATTGATGTAATTTTGTCGGCTACTAAACAAATTCAAATCACGACAAATAGAGTCTATATTCTGAGTTCGCAGACTCTCGTGCATTTGCGGATTCAAAAGTGTGACGGTTAATTGAAAATGTCGGTCATTAGCAATTTTGGTTGCCTTGTTCCACATCAATGGCTCAAACAACCCCATGGGGCAGATCCTTGTAGTTTTAAGTTCCGAATTTAGTTTCATATTTCTGTTTCAAAATTTCGTTCCAGATCACAGATTCAGAATTTAAAACAATGACTCTAGAACTGAATCCTATTTCAGGATTATGAAAATGATTTCAAATTCAGTTCCTTATTCAGAAATTCGAATCCAAAGATATGATTTAGGATTTTTCAGAATTCATGAACAAAATTCAGGATACGAACTTTAGACCGAATCTTCATTTAAAAACCGAATTCAAAACCAGAGTTTAATTCCTGAATTAAATTTCAGAATTTAATTTATCAATTCAGATTCGGCATTAATTTCCAGAATTCAGAACCTACATGTTGGAACTAAATTGTGGACATGATTTCTGAAACTAGATGCTGGAACTGAATTCAGTTCCTATATTAAGACTTGGAATTCAAGTTCAGAATTTAGTTCTATAATGCAATTTGGAAAATTGTAAAAATAACTTCAGTTCCTTACTTCTAGAACTAAATTTATGACCTGGGTTTTTGATCTAGATTCCGAAAATTTGAGGCAGAATTCGGAGCGTGCCCCAGATTTATCAATTAATTCTTGAATTTTAACAATTATATACATTGGACAAATTACGCAAAGCGGTTTTTTAGAACCTTTCAAATATTTACAAAGGATTTTGAGTATTTCTAGTAGTATCTAAATCTACAAAACTGTATTTGTTCCGTGTTATTTTATTGTATGGTAGAATATGTTTGCCGTCAATTAGTCGTACTGTAGTATAGATGCATCGTAAAAATTCTGGAAGCGAAGCAATGAAAGTTGCAAAATATACACAATCTAATATGAATGATTATCTCTATCCGGAAGTGAGAAAGAAATATGTCAGTTTTATTCGTATTCACGTCCTCCAGTTATGACTCTGTGACATTACCCACCCGCCTTTTTGCTCTTCTTATAATCTCTAGTTAGTATGATAAAAATAAAAAACCTGTTTTAATCCACCTAGTGGTGTAATGATTCCTTTCTCATGTATAATATTGTGGTATTCTATTCACAAAAATTTTCTTCGGTTTTTGAAAGAAACCAAGAGATTGTTTGTGCATTAACTAGTATAATATACAGAATTAAACAGTGCTTTGATGCCCCGGGTTGGCGGTTCAATGCATAGGACGCTGGTCTTACAAGCCAGTTGTCGTATGTTCGAGCCCCGACCTGGTAGGATTCTCTTAGTGTCAGTAGGATCCATAGTACTAGCCATGCAATGATTCTGTACACTAAGAATCGGTAGCGAAGTCTGTTGAAACAGAAAGGCCAAATTCCGCAAAAGGAATGTAATGCCAGGACTTTGCTTTTTGATTGCGTAGGTCATCCTTAGGAAAACGAAGTGGGTTCACTATTATATGCACTTCCGGCACCGGAACCCGAGAACTGGTATAATCAAAGTCGGTTCGTACGGCCATCAACTAACATGACATACAAACTCTACTAGTTTTAATTCAAATTTTGAAGATTTTATACAATTTTGTCATCGCACTCTAAATGACGATTTAAATGTTTGTTCTATCCGGAAATATGCAGTAATTTTTAGTAGGACCATAAGACCTTTCAATTGACCCTAAGATTGGGAATAACAATTTAGAGTCCAGTTTATAACATATTGTACGGTTTTAGTTCCGCCAGTTTAGGTGACGGTGTACAATATTGAACACACTTTACCCTATAACTCCGGAACCGGAAGTCGGATCCGGATAAAATTCAGGAATTCCATAAGGAACCGGGAGACCTTTCATTTGAATCCAAGTTCGTGGAAATCGGTCGAACCATCGCTGAGAAAAGAGAGTGAGATCCATTTTGGTATATATGACCACTATTTCCGGTACTTCCGTAACCGGATACCGGGAACCAGGGTAGCCGGAATCGGTTTGTTTAGTTGTCTACTGATAATGACTATCGATTCGTGTAGTTTTGAGACCAGTTTAGACATTTTTTTACATTGTTTGTTTCGCCGGTTTAAGTGACGGTGTACAATATTGAACACACTTTACCCTATAACTCCGGAACCGGAAGTCGGATCCGGATAAAATTCAGAAAAGTGAGTGAGATCCATTTTGGTATATATGACCACTATTTCCGGTACTTCCGTAACCGGATACCGGGAACCAGGATAGCTGGAACCGGTTTGTTTAGTTGCCTACTGATAATGACTATCGATTCGTGTAGTTTTGCAACCAGTTTAGAAATTTTTTTACGTTTTTTGTTTCGCCGGTTCAAGTGACTGTGTAGAATATTGAACTCACTTTACCCTATAACTCCGGAACCGGAAGTCGGATCCGGATAAAATTCAGGAATTCCGTATAGGACCACGAGACCTTTCATTTGAATCTAAGTTTGTCAAAATCACACACACATACATTGCTCAGCTCGATAAACTAAGTCGAATGGTATATGACACTTGGCCTTACGGGCCAATTTTAACTAGTCGGTTTTTCAAGTGATTGCATAACCTTTCTATATAAGAAATGCAAAAAGTAAAAAGCAAAAAATATTTGATGGGACTCCATCACACACAGCGATGAATGGAGCGCTGTCCGTGCGCCGCTTGCACCCTGGGACACATAGTCATACGCTACAACTCCAGGCACTCAAGCAATAGTTTCGGACAAATCTTCCATTCCAGTGTTATAACTAACTATATTGAGATGAGAAAATATCAACACAATGAAACACACGCTTTCAGGTCAGTGTATACTGCATCAACTTGTACTCTCTCCTTCAAACTCGAGATACAAGTGGAAGTGAAATCTAAGAGATTCGTGCTGACCGAACGACCTTGCATAAATCCATGCTGATCAGAGGAGATGTAATTTTTTGTACGAAAAAGTATCTCGGTGCTCACAATTATTTCAAACAGCTTAGATGCTGCAGAAAAATTCGTTATGCCTCTGTTATCCTTATGTCAATACAATCACCGCTCTTGTATACAGAAAACATAAAAGACTGCTTCCAAGTCACCGGAAAAATTCCTTGTTCAAATGATTTGTTAAATATAGTGCACAAAACATCAGCTAAAACAGAAGCACAATGACAATACACCACAGACGGCATAATAGCTGGTCCGGGAGTAATCAAAAATGTGTCAGTGTGCGATATATTCTCAGGAACATCCACCGCGGCGGTCTCCGCTTCGATACCGGAGGCAGTATTTTCAGCAAACACATATCCTATAATTTAATGTTCTGGATTCATTCATGGACACCATGTGACAGGAATTGCCTTCGCCATTAGCAGGCAACGTGATAACTAGAGGCGAGTGGTGCGGGTCGACGGGTAGTAGTAGAGCAACACTACAATCGTCAACTAATTGATGCTCCAAAGAACAAAAACGATGGGTGGGTAATGTCAGAGACATAACTGGATGTCGTGAATACGAAAACAACTGACATGTTCCTTAACACTTCCGAATATCAATTAGTTGATCAATTGTATGAATTATGCAAGTGAATGATTTTCCACATTTTTCGCAAAAACAAAGAAGGCTTCACTTGATCTCGATTATTGTGAATTTCACACAGCGAAAAGTGCACAAATCTAACCAAACGGTTCTAGATTTGCACTAAACTGAGGATATTTCCGTTCGATTTGCAAACAACAAACCCTAATAGTTCCTTAAAAAACTTTTAGAGCCATTAGAATGGCTGATTTTGTGTAATGCTCTCCACCGATGCTTTTTCACCAATGCAAATGACTGGCAGCTGTGACGTAAACGCTCTTGTCGGAGGCGAAACTAGCTTTGCAAACGACACAAAATACATCTGCTCGCAGTGGCGATAGAATCCAAACTGATCTAATTTTTGTTGAGAGGTTTGTTTTTACCTGATTTCGTTTGTAGCTTTTTCACCAATGGGCGGTCCTAACGGCTATAAAAATAGCAGCATATAGAATTTTAATTTCGATTATTTCCCTTCGGATTTGCATTTCATTGGAAGAAACTATCCGGATGCTGTACGGGATTCATTCCTGCCTTTCAGAAGACCAAATTGTGGAACACACAACGATATTAAACACTGTTCGGAGCATTTTCTCGAACGATTTGTTTTATAGCAGCAGATATTCTGCTTCCGTTCTTCCTCAGAACGCGTTCTGATTGGCTGGTGTTGATATGGGTCAAATGAGACAGGTTGTTCAATAGTGTACTATTGAAATAATCCAATGCTTTTCTTTACACGCTTAAGTTGAAAAATTTCGATTCTATTGGTAGTTAGATTATATTAATCCTTTCACAGATCACTGAGCTAACATATGAGCTTTAAAAATACGAGAAAGGCAAACGCGCCTTATGAATTATCCTCTTTGATACTCGTTTATACCAAACATTTCAGAAAAGTTTAATTTTGAATTATTTGAGATTATGTCACACAACTGAATATATTATCATAAAATTGTAATCATATTTCCGATGGCATGTAGCAAAAATTATGTTGATTCGTTAGATACAACAAGAGATATTCACGATCAAAAACTTATCACTCTCTCAGAGGGTAAATTTTGAAAAGGCACTCCATTGTAAAGTAAGTCGTATTCACGACAAAACAAAATCGAGCAATCGTCCGAGATGATTTCTGTGTTGGTTAACTTGACCAAGATTTGAGAAATCCATGCCGTCGATCAGCGCCGTGCCAGCAGCGGGTAGCATCGAAGAACAAGAGGAATGTGTTTCCTCATTCTGCTGATTCCACACAATGCGGGGCTGGTTAAAATCACCGCACACCAGAATAATATCATTAGCAGAACCTTTACTGCTCAATTCCGAAACAGTTGAAATGTGCGCATCGACCACATCAACGTTTTGACTTTTCTCAGGGGGGATGTACACACTGCATAGCAATAACTTTTTACCCCGTACTGTAGCGTTCGCACACACTTGTTCAAGACAGTTTCCATTAACCGTTTCAATAATAGAGCTGACATATTTTCGAGAAATAGCAATCATTACTCCACCAAACGATACTTTGTCACTATTTGCTGAACTGTTCTGGATGTTCTGGATTCATTCATGGACACCATGTGACAGGAATTGCCTTCGCCGTTAGCAGGCAACGTGATAACTAGAGGCGAGTGGTGCGGGTCGACGGGTAGTAGTAGAGCAACACTACAATCGTCAACTAATTGATGCTCCAAAGAACAAAAACGATGGGTGGGTAATGTCAGAGACATAACTGGATGTCGTGAATACGAAAACAACTGACATGTTCCTTAACACTTCCGAATATCAATTAGTTGATCAATTGTATGAATTATGCAAGTGAATGATTTTCCACATTTTTCGCAAAAACAAAGAAGGCTTCACTTGATCTCGATTATTGTGAATTTCACACAGCGAAAAGTGCACAAATCTAACCAAACGGTTCTAGATTTGCACTAAACTGAGGATATTTCCGTTCGATTTGCAAACAACAAACCCTAATAGTTCCTTAAAAAACTTTTAGAGCCATTAGAATGGCTGATTTTGTGTAATGCTCTCCACCGATGCTTTTTCACCAATGCAAATGACTGGCAGCTGTGACGTAAACGCTCTTGTCGGAGGCGAAACTAGCTTTGCAAACGACACAAAATACATCTGCTCGCAGTGGCGATAGAATCCAAACTGATCTAATTTTTGTTGAGAGGTTTGTTTTTACCTGATTTCGTTTGTAGCTTTTTCACCAATGGGCGGTCCTAACGGCTATAAAAATAGCAGCATATAGAATTTTAATTTCGATTATTTCCCTTCGTATTTGCATTTCATTGGAAGAAACTATCCGGATGCTGTACGGGATTCATTCCTGCCTTTCAGAAGACCAAATTGTGGAACACACAACGATATTAAACACTGTTCGGAGCATTTTCTCGAACGATTTGTTTTATAGCAGCAGATATTCTGCTTCCGTTCTTCCTCAGAACGCGTTCTGATTGGCTGGTGTTGATATGGGTCAAATGAGACAGGTTGTTCAATAGTGTACTATTGAAATAATCCAATGCTTTTCTTTACACGCTTAAGTTGAAAAATTTCGATTCTATTGGTAGTTAGATTATATTAATCCTTTCACAGATCACTGAGCTAACATATGAGCTTTAAAAATACGAGAAAGGCAAACGCGCCTTATGAATTATCCTCTTTGATACTCGTTTATACCAAACATTTCAGAAAAGTTTAATTTTGAATTATTTGAGATTATGTCACACAACTGAATATATTATCATAAAATTGTAATCATATTTCCGATGGCATGTAGCAAAAATTATGTTGATTCGTTAGATACAACAAGAGATATTCACGATCAAAAACTTATCACTCTCTCAGAGGGTAAATTTTGAAAAGGCACTCCATTGTAAAGTAAGTCGTATTCACGACAAAACAAAATCGAGCAATCGTCCGAGATGATTTCTGTGTTGGTTAACTTGACCAAGATTTGAGAAATCCATGCCGTCGATCAGCGCCGTGCCAGCAGCGGGTAGCATCGAAGAACAAGAGGAATGTGTTTCCTCATTCTGCTGATTCCACACAATGCGGGGCTGGTTAAAATCACCGCACACCAGAATAATATCATTAGCAGAACCTTTACTGCTCAATTCCGAAACAGTTGAAATGTGCGCATCGACCACATCAACGTTTTGACTTTTCTCAGGGGGGATGTACACACTGCATAGCAATAACTTTTTACCCCGTACTGTAGCGTTCGCACACACTTGTTCAAGACAGTTTCCATTAACCGTTTCAATAATAGAGCTGACATATTTTCGAGAAATAGCAATCATTACTCCACCAAACGATACTTTGTCACTATTTGCTGAACTGCGGTCGCAGCGGAAAACATTAAAGGAGTTCCCAAACAACTGCTGCGAGTTGATTCGGCTATCAAGTCCAGTCTCAGTTAGAATGATAATATTGAAGTTGCAGTCACTCGTTGTTAAGAAAATATCGTCAATTTTTGTCCTCAAGCCTCGAACATTGTAACGAGTACAGAATTAGAATATATATTTTTGTAGATAATAGTTAGTAGGTTAATGATTTTTAATAATAATGTTTATAGATTCTTGCATTGAAATTTAATATAATATAATAAATATACGAAACGATATTAAAAATTTTTCACAAAATCGAATCACCCCGTTATGATGAAAAAGATCTAAGGAAGAGATTTGCCATAAGACACAGCAGATGATTTCCCGCCGTTCTTAGTACGCGCCAATTGCTTTCTGCTTTGCCTAGCGTCGCAGCCGATGGGGTGTTTGTTTGGGTTACCGAAAGAGGCCGTCGACCTTTACAAAGTTCATGACCGCGACTGGCGACTGGTCTGGCGGTGGGTTGGTTTGATTGGGGTCGTTCGCAGAAACGAGATGCGATCATGCGACTGGGGAAGTTCGGGATGATCAATGCAAATTGGGAACTTCGTGGAAAATACGTCAGATCCGCCAACGAAAATGTCAAACCGCGGTTATTCTGAGGATTATCAAATCCCAATAAACCACTTTGAACTTATCAGTGGAAGAGGCAAGAGTGGTTCGATTTTAGTTCGCGCCGTGTTGTGTTTAGTTTGGTAAATTTAAATGTAACTTGAAACTCTTCATCATAACGGGGTGATTCGATTTTGTGAAATTTTTTTAATATTTATTATATTATATATAATTCAATGCAAGAATCTATGAACATTATTATTTAAAATCATAAACCTACTAACTATTATTTACAAAAATATATATTCTGATTCTGTACTCGATACAATTGATAGCATCATAAAACAAGCTAGATTGAGTTTAGACAGGTAAATCGACTGGAAACACATTCTACACGTACACAGCATCATCTTCAACATCGACATGATCCACCACCAGCTGATGACAATCTTCGAATCAATACAACTATCGAAACTTGGTATAATATCGAAAACGTTCTTACAACCTCCAGAACTGGAATTTACAACGCAACTGTTGGAATCACAAGGCATATCAATTGAAAGCTACGATCAAACTTATGAGTTTCTGGAATCTGTAGCTTTTCATAAAGATTCAGACATAATAGTCCTCATCAAAATTCCCAAGCTTAGACGAGGAGAATATGTACAAATTCATATAGAAAGTATTCCCATAAACGGCAAAATCATCGCAATAAACGCTATTGTTGGCAACAACGAATCGTATCTGGTAAAACATCCATGCAATAAAATTGAGAAAAACAGAATTTGTGACATACAAAATCTTTTCAACATACCCAACAACAAATGTCTCCATTCAATATTACGAGGAAATCCTGGTACATGTATTTTTACAAAGCCATCAACGCTCTCGAAGTTCAAATCAATCGAAAACCTTGGAGTACTGATAAAAAAGGCGGGTGGGTTAGGTTAGAGACATAACTGGATGTCGTGAATACGAAAACAACTGACATGTTCCTTAACACTTCCGAATATCAATTAGTTGATCAATTGTATGAATTATGCAAGCATTCCCGTTTTCTACATATTTCGCAAAAATAAAGAAGGCTTCACTTGATCTAGATTACTGTGAATTTCATACAGCGAAAAGTACAAAAATCAAATCGAACAGTTCTAGATTTGCACTAAACTGAGGATATTTCCCTTCGTTTTGCGAACAACAAATCCTAATAGTTCTTCAGCAAACTATTAGAGCCATTAGAACGACTGATTTTGTGTAATGCTCTCCGCCGTTGCTTTTTACCAATGCAAATGACTGGCAGCTTTGGCGTAATCGCTCTTGTCGGAAGCGAAACTAGTTTTGCAAACGACACAAAATACATCTGCTCGCAGTGGCGATAGAATCCAAACTGATCTAATTTCTGTTGATAGGCTTGTTTTTTCCTGATTTCGTTTGTAGCTTTTTCACTAATGGGCGGTTCTAACGGCTATAAAAATAGCAGCATATAGAATTTTAATTTCGATTATTTCCCTTCGGATTTGCATTTCATTGAAAGAAACTATCCGGATGCTGTACGGGATTCACTCCTGCTTTTCAGAAGGATCAAATTGTGGAACTCACTACGATAATAAACACTGTTCGGAACATTTTCTCGAACGGTTTGTTGTACAGCAGCAGATATTTTGTTCTCTTCCTCAGAACGCGTTCTGATTGGCTGGCGTTGACATGGGTCAAATGAGGCAGGTTTTTCAATAGTGTACTATTGAAATACTTCAATGCTTTTTCCATACACGCTTAAGTTGATTAATTTCGATTCTATTGGTAGTTAGACTACATAAATCCTTTCACAGATTACTGAGCTATGAGCTTTAAAAATACGAGAAAGGCAAACGCGCCTTATGAATAATCCTCTTTGATACTCGTTTATACCAAACATTTCAGAAAAGTTTAATTTTGAATTATTTGAGATTATGTCACCCAACTGAAAATTTTATCATAAAATTGTGATCATATTTCCGATGGCATGTAGCAAAAATTATGTTGATTCGTTAGATACAACAAGAGATATTCACGATCAAAAACTTATCACTCTCTCAGAGGGTAAATTTTGAAAAGGCACCCCATAGTAAAGTAAGTCGTATTCACGACAAAATCTCCATTGAACCAACACTTATGCAGAACAATTGTGGTTTTGGATCAAGAAATCTGACAGGAACATACCTTGTGTCATTCGAAAATTGCTCCATAAAACTCAATGGAACGCAGTTCCATAGGAAGATTTGCAAAGAAAAAAACAAACCCACTACCCTTCCACTCCATTCAGTGAACGTAAATTAATCAGAATTAATATCTGGGCCCATCATCAATTTGAAACTATTACACGTAGGGTAACGGCTCCCTATTTCATCTGAGCTCCTATTTCCATCTCATCCCTTCACCTCATTACTTTGAACATGAATAATATTTTACAACCTACCTGAACCAAACATTGAAATGTTTTAAAATGATTATAAAAGTTATTGTCACACTTTCCCATTGAAAGAAATGGTTTCAAATTCTTCGTTTATCGTTTTTTTCATTAAAAATAAACTCACTTTTCAATTTAGGACACATTTTCGTCTCAAGATTTACAGTTCGTCATGTTTCTGATTATCTACTAATCGATTCGTCTCAAAACATGATCACTTTTTCGCACAATTACACTACCATTGAATGCTGGATGATTTCATAATTAGTAATGATCACTTGCCACTTGTTTAATTAACGATTTAAAACTTCAAAAACTACCCGACAAACAATAAAAGTCTTTTAAAATATGAGATGAAAGTTTTTCACTTAGTTCACTTGATTGCGCTTTGTTTTCATCTTATTTGGTTTTGCAAAGTTGCCAAGTTATCTCATATTGTTAAAAAAAATTGTTTTTCTTCTTCAAATTATTATCAAAAAGTATGTTTTTGGTATCCGGGACATTAGTTTAATTGTATTATTGATATTAATATTTAAATAAAGCTGTTTTGGCTTCGAATATTACCAGAAAGAGCGTGTTAAATACTAATGAAATAACCATTGTGGCAAATCTAGTAGCACTGGTTTCATTCCGCTATACGCCAACATAACGCTGTGAAGTGTGTGTGAGTGTTTCATCGGCTGTGCACAAAGATGCCAGATGTTTTCATAGAAAATATGTATTACTCTAAAGTCTATATCTGTTCTATTTGTTTTCACTAATAAAATGATGTTAAAAGATGCCCCATTAATTAGATAATTCAACGAGTAAATTTTTTACCAATAATAATAATGTGGAAAAATCCTGGTGGGTACGGTTGTATCGTTTGAGTTGTATATGTGGCAGCGGTAAGGCAGTCGGTCACCAGAATGTCTGCAAGCCATATTTTTCCAGCTGGCGGCGTTTAGTCAGCCATCTGGCAGCCGCATATGCATGGGTGAGAGTGTAATAGTGGAATATTTTGTTTTGATTGCTGTCGCCATTGCTAATTTATAGGATGAATAAAGGATCAACGATAGGATGGATAAAAATCCATTGAGATGGAATTAGGAGCAGAGTAGTGAACACATCATAAGTGTTTTTAGCTGTTTTATGAATATTAGTTAAATTTTCAAGCAATGTGAATCAATTCTCAACGTGGAGCAAGGCGAATGAAGCAGTAATATGAAATAGTTATAGTGATTTTAGTGGCTAAATTGGAGTTTGAAGGCGACGTCCTTACAAATGAGATGAAATAGGGAGCCCTTACCCTACATAACCGTCATAAGCTAGAGCATCTAGAAACCACTACAAAAAGGACTAGAGTATTTAACATTGGAGCCATAGTTTTAATCACATGCCTCGTCAAAGCCTTCGTTACATTCATCATAAGAGAAATCTACAAACTTAAGCTGAAACTAATCATTTGAATTCCAACAGACAAAGTTGCAGACAGCTCACAATCAGGGTTGAACCGAGACGGTTCAATTTAAGAAGGGGGAAGTTATGGACGAACCCGAATAGCATATGGCCCGTACGCACAGACTTCAGCAAAGTACGCACCAGCAGTAAGACGCCAGTGTATCCAGGAATCAGAACAAATTGGCTCAAATGGCACGTTCCCCTTGATATTTGGAGATTTGTGCCGCTGATACAATAGTTTAGGGATAGGTAGTCAGGTCTAACGAACATTCAGGCAGGACAAGCCAGTCAGTTCGATTTGAGAATTAAGAAACTTCGGTCGTAAAAATCACATGTAACGCGAAGTGTAATGTTTTTTTTTTAATATATTGATAAAACAAAGTACATAAGTGTATATTGCCATATGAAATAAACGTATTTATGAAAAAAAAAGTTGAGCGTTACTTTTTTCTTGTTTGCAAATTTTGTGTGCTTTTTATTTTCTATGTTTTAGATGTTTCAGTTATGAATTGCTGGTAATTTGCTGTTATAATTTTTCCATTCTCTTTTCATTGGTAATGTTTCAGCTAATACAGGGGCTGGAGTCCACTAGAAGATTGACAGTATCCCGTATAGAAATGATTTGCAAACCAATAACGAATTTCATTATTGAAACCGAACATTTCAATGGTTGAAATTAACATTATTTAATTTGATATAAGAGTTAAAATATCAAAATTTATAACAAAGTCTTCATGAGAAAATGTCAAAAAATATAAAATTCTGTTATTGTAATATCAAACCAAATACAAAATATTTAGAGAAGACGAATTTTTTAGTTATTTTATATTCTAGCGTTCAGAATATAATACTATAATAAGAATTTCTCTTATCTGATTCTGATGCATTTTATTCAATAGTATTTTATTTGACGATAGAACTACTGGATCAATTGTACTTAATAAAATTGGAATAACTTATCACTCACGAAATAAGATATAATAACTAATTCAGATGCTAAACAGATATTGTACACTAAATTTCTGTTTGAGCTGTTAGTAGAATGTTCTCACTAATAGTACTGTTGTTGTACCGTTGAATTCCACTATATCACGTCATTACACTCTCACAAAGTCACTATTTTCACAGTCACTATTTTTTCCGAAAGTGTATCAAACGTTATAATACAGATACGTATTTCGGAATGCTATTTACATCCATCTTCAGTGTATCGGTTTTATAAGTTTATTGAAAGAATGCTGCAGTGAAGTTCCTTTTATACAAACGTAAGTAGGTAAACCGCAAAAGGAACAAAAAAAACCCTTCTTAATCCACCTAGTGGTGTGATAATGCCTTTCTCTTCTTTCATAACAGTCTTCTGAATATATATTTCATACTTTTATTAAATAATTTCGGATACTAATTTTCACACCAATTGATTCAGATTGATTCGAGTAGTTCACAAAAGCATGCTTCAGTGTTTATGTCACACAGTCAGCATCATTTTTACAAAAAAGTGCTTGACATTTGCGTTGAGTATTTGTATGAGAACAGTTATGCTAATCTAAAAAAAAGCCTTCTTAGTCCACTTAGTGAAATTTTCATATATCTTGAAAAATAACCATAGGGGGGAGTACATGAAATTTTCGAAATCGAAAAAAAAATTTTGATGCCAAAAGGCTTAGAATTGCATGAAACGTCGAGATTTAGTGTCATCTCGAAAAAAAATTTTTTTGAAAAAATCGACTTTTTGGGATTTTTCTAAGTCCCAGAAAGTTGATTTTTTCAAAAAAATTTTTTTTTGAGATGACACTAAATTTCGATGTTTTATGCAGTTTTAAGAGTTTTGGCATCAAAAAAAATTTTCGATTTTGGAAATTTCATGTACTCCCCCCTATGGTGCTTTTTCAAGATCGATAATTGTCAAACCTTTACCACCGGGCAGCACCCCTTAAGCATGTCCGATTTAGGTCAAATTTTGCATGAAGGCTTTTTTCGAGGTGCTTAAACTTTTGAGCACTAGAACTTTACGAAAATAGAGTTGATCCCAAAATTTTGGCACAAAATATAAAAATCAACGTGTTTTGTCGGTTACGTCATTTATACCATCATATATCTGGAACCAAAAGTCACAACCATTTGATCTTCGAACTTGATCAACGGCCCGACAGTAGCTTTCTAACGAGCCCAAGTTTGTTAAAATCGGATCAGCCATCTCTGAGAAAATTGAGCGCGTTCAAATACAACGCTTTTTGTCGGTTACGTCACTTATACAATCATATCTCCGGAACCAAAACTCACAGCCATTTGATCTTCGAACTTGATCAATGGTCCGACAGTAGCTTTCAAACGAGCCCAAGTTTGTTAAAATCGGTTCAGCCATCTCTGAGAAAATTGAGCGCGTTCAAATAGCACGATTTTTGTCGGTTACGTCACTTATACAATCATATCTCCGGAACCAAAAGTCACAGCCATTTGATCTTCGAACTTGATCAATGGCCCGCCAGTAGCTTTCAAACGAGCCCAAGTTTGTTAAAATCGGTTCAGCCATCTCTGAGAAAATTGAGCGCGTTCAAATACAACGCTTTTTGTCGGTTACGTCACTTATACAATCATATCTCCGGAACCAAAAGTCACAGCCATTTGATCTTCGAACTTGATCAATGGCCCGCCAGTAGCTTTCAAACGAGTCCAAGTTTGTTCAAATCGGTTCAGCCATCTCTGAGAAAATTGAGCGCGTTCAAATACAACGCTTTTTGTCGGTTACGTCACTTATACAATCATATCTCCGGAACCAAAGTCACAGCCATTTTATCTTCGAACTTGATCAATACCCCGATAGTAGCTTTTAAACGAGCCCAAGTTTGTTAAAATCGGTTGAGCCATCTCTGAGAAAATTGAGCGCGTTCAAATATCTTCGAAAAGTGCACACACATACACACACACATACACACACACACATACACACACACACAT
This sequence comes from Malaya genurostris, assembly GCF_030247185.1. Classification (NCBI taxonomy): domain Eukaryota; kingdom Metazoa; phylum Arthropoda; class Insecta; order Diptera; family Culicidae; genus Malaya; species Malaya genurostris. The sequence continues at coordinate 139,398,051 of NC_080572.1, read as the reverse complement.
ACACACACACACACAGACATTTTCCGATCTCGTCGAGCTGAGTCGAATGGTATATAACACTATGGGTCTCCGAGGCTCCGTTCGAAAGTCGGTTTTTCCAGCAATTCTAATACCTTTCTATAGAGAAAGGCAAAAAGCCTTCTTAGTCCACTTAGTGAAATTTTCATATATCTTGAAAAATCACCATAGGGGGGAGTACATGAAATTTTCGAAATCGAAAAAAAATTTTTGATGCCAAAAGGCTTAGAATTGCATGAAACGTCGAGATTTAGTGTCATCTCGAAAAAAAAATTTTTTGAAAAAATCGACTTTTTGGGACTTAGAAAAAATATGAAAATTTTTCTAAGTCCCAGAAAGTTGATTTTTTCAAAAAAATTTTTTTTTGAGATGACACTAAATTTCGATGTTTTATGCAGTTTTAAGAGTTTTGGCATCAAAAAAAATTTTCGATTTTGGAAATTTCATGTACTCCCCCCTATGGTGCTTTTTCAAGATCGATAATTGTCAAACCTTTACCACCGGGCAGCACCCCTTAAGCATGTCCGATTTAGGTCAAATTTTGCATGAAGGCTTTTTTCGAGGTGCTTAAACTTTTGAGCACTAGAACTTTACGAAAATAGAGTTGATCCCAAAATTTTGGCACAAAATATAAAAATCAACGTGTTTTGTCGGTTACGTCACTTATACCATCATATATCTGGAACCAAAAGTCACAACCATTTGATCTTCGAACTTGATCAACGGCCCGACAGTAGCTTTCAAACGAGCCCAAGTTTGTTAAAATCGGATCAGCCATCTCTGAGAAAATTGAGCGCGTTCAAATACAACGCTTTTTGTCGGTTACGTCACTTATACAACCATATCTCCGGAACCAAAACTCACAGCCATTTGATCTTCGAACTTGATCAATGGTTCGACAGTAGCTTCAAACGAGCCCAAGTTTGTTAAAATCGGTTCAGCCATCTCTGAGAAAATTGAGCGCGTTCAAATAGCACGATTTTTATCGGTTACGTCACTTATACAATCATATCTCCGGAACCAAAAGTCACAGCCATTTGATCTTCGAACTTGATCAATGGCCCGCCAGTAGCTTTCAAACGAGCCCAAGTTTGTTAAAATCGGTTCAGCCATCTCTGAGAAAATTGAGCGCGTTCAAATACAACGCTTTTTGTCGGTTACGTCACTTATACAATCATATCTCCGGAACCAAAAGTCACAGCCATTTGATCTTCGAACTTGATCAATGGCCCGCCAGTAGCTTTCAAACGAGTCCAAGTTTGTTAAAATCGGTTCAGCCATCTCTGAGAAAATTGAGCGCGTTCAAATACAACGCTTTTTGTCGGTTACGTCACTTATACAATCATATCTCCGGAACCAAAAGTCACAGCCATTTTATCTTCGAACTTGATCAATGCCCCGATAGTAGCTTTCAAACGAGCCCAAGTTTGTTAAAATCGGTTGAGCCATCTCTGAGAAAATTGAGCGCGTTCAAATATCTTCGAAAAGTGCACACACATACACACACACATACACTCATACACACACACACATACACACACACACACAGACATTTTCCGATCTCGTCGAGCTGAGTCGAATGGTATATAACACTATGGGTCTCCGAGGCTCCGTTCGAAAGTCGGTTTTTCCAGCAATTCTAATACCTTTCTATAGAGAAAGGCAAAAACCCTTCTTAATCCACCTAGTGGTGTGATAATGCCTTTCTCTTCTTTCATAACAGTCTCATGAAAATATATTTCTTACTTTTATTAAATAATTCCGGATACTAATTTTGACACAAATTGATTCAGATTGATTCGAGTAGTTCACAAAAGCATGCTTCAGTGTTTATGTCACACAGTCAGCATCATTTTTCCAAATTAGTGCTTGACATTTGCGTTGCCTATTTGTATGATAACAGTGATGCTAATCTACAAAAATCTAATACCTTTCTATAGAGAAAGGCAAAAAGCCTTCTTAGTCCACTTAGTGGAGTTTTCATATATCTTGAAAAATCACCATAGGGTACATGAAGTTTTCGAAATCGAAAAAAAATTTTTGATGCCAAAAGGCATGAAACGTCGAGATTTAGTGTCATCTCGAAAAAAATTTTTTTGAAAAAATCGACTATTTGGGACTTCGAAAAAATATTAATGTTTTTCTAAGTCCCAGAAAGTTGATTTTTTCAAAAAAAAATTTTTTTGAGATGACACTAAATTTCGATGTTTCATGCTGTTTTAAGAGTTTCGGCATCAAAAAAAATTTTCGATTTTGGAAATTTTATGTACTATGGTGCTTTTTCAAGATCGAAAATTGTCAATTTGATTTGTCATTTGATCTTCGAATTTGATCAATGGTCAATTTGTCATTTGATCTTCGAACTTGATCAATGGCCCTACAGTAGCTTTCAAACAAGCCCAAGTTTGTTAAAATCGGTTCAGCCATCTCTGAGAAAATGGAGTGCGTTCAAATATCTTCGAAAAGTGCACACACACACACACACACACAAATTGAAAAGGTAAAAACAGCTAACAGAAAACTGGAAGAGTTAAGTATTTTCTAAGTTTGTTTTTATCTTGGAAAAGCCAAGAAGATCTATTCCCTTGGTTTCGGTTTAATAAAGAGATGGAGTTGTTTTTGAATATTTTTAAACTTTTTGCTGAATCTAATTTCCATGGATTGGAAATTTGTCTTAAGATTTTTATGTCATTAGTAGTGAGTGATCTTCAAAAAAGGCATGTTCTGCTACTTTTGACTTGAAGTGATGTGGTAGTCCCTTTTCCAATTCTTTGGATGCTTTCGCTATTTCTGAGATATGTTCCTTCCCAGTGAAATTTGTAGACCCGCATAAGTCCGATCATCGGTCCGATTATCGGACCGATTGAGCACGATATAGGGCCGATCGTAGCGCTTCGATCGGCCCGTCATCGGACAATTCTGCACCATTTGCATCAACCACGCTGACCTAAAAAAGCTTTATGTTTACATTATGTATCGCTAGAGAAACAGAACGAAAGAATATCAAACAAGGCATTTTCAAGCCGACGTCTTCCCTGAAAGGGTGTGAAATAGTGTTAAACATTCTTTTGTTTCGATCATAGAGGCTTTAACCTTAAGGTCATTCGCCTCTTAGGGTCAGAAAAACTCTGGCCCTATGTTCGGAGTTGAAAATCCAACCCCGATATATCCCATCCTCTGAGTATCAGACATCCGCTCTCTGCTTTGGTATTTCTTCACTCTTTTGTTCTATCGATACACTATGTAAACTTGAAACGTAGTCAAAAGCTTTCTTGCACGATGCGTCCGATGCTCGGATTTACTGGGTTGAAACGAATATCTAGTGTTGTCTTTGTTTGTTCGATGTATATTTTATCGCAATGAGGACAAGAGATTTTATATACCCCAGACTTTTTCAAATTCTCTGTAGGATCTTTTGTAGAACCTGGTAGAGTTTTCAATTGGTAGTTCATACTGCTGAACACTAAATCTAAGCCAAATTTTTTTAGTTTTGATTTTAGTGGGTGTGAAATGTTTCGATTGAAGTCCACCAATATTCTTTCAAAAATTTTCAGATTTTCAGAGGGGGGGGTCAAAGTTTTAAATGATTGTTTTTTCAACAGTTTTAATTTTTTATCGAAGATGGTTTGAATTGTATGCTCTGGATATTCATTGAACTTTCCAATTTTGAAAATAAAGTTTTTCTCTTTACGAAATACGGAAAAAAGTTTTATTTGGTATGTTTTCTTCTTCCATGTTATTGTTTGTCTTTCAAGATTATAAATTGACTGATAAAATCAACTATTGTGCAAATCCGGTTATATTACAAAGTTAATAACAGAGATAACATATATCGGTATATTGAATAAATATTCTTCTGTTGAATAAATATACCGATATATGTTATGTCTGTTATTAACTTTGTAATATAATAAAAAAATATTTGTTTGTTTGCTAAATTAATAATTTTTTACCGGCTGCCTAGATAAACCATCATAACTAATAAGTAATTTTAATAAATAATTTAACGCGTGAAATCTGTTGACCTTTGTTTGGTGATTTAAAATGATTTTATAAAAAAATTTAGAATATGTCATTACAATGAATCAACTATATTGTCTAAATAGTATTCATTCTTTTATTTTGTAGCAGGTAATTCCATTTGGAAAACCTGTTTTAATCCACCTAGTGGTGTAATTATGCCTTTCTCATATCTCTCATAGTCTCATATATAAATGTGTGGATTTTAGCAAAATAATTTTGTTTGATTCTTGAAAAACAAAAGGTTGTATCCATCAACTAGTATAACCTACAGACTTACAGGTACTTCCGAAATCGGAATCCGGGAACTGGCAGAATCAAAGTCTGGTCGAGAAAAGTGACTGGGATCCATTTTTGAGTCTATAATCACAATATCCGGTCGTTAATAAAAAACCGGGAATCCAAAAGGCCGACATCAATTTGTTTGGCCGTCTGCTGACAATCGATTGGAATAGTTTTGAGGCAAGTTTAGGAATTAGTTTACGTGTCTTACTTCACGCTTTTAGTAAGGGTATAAATATTTTAATGATCTTCACCCTGTGATTCCCAACTGGATGTCGGATCCGGATGAAATTCAGGAATTCAATATGGAACCACGAGACCATCGCTGAGAAAAGTGAGTGATATCTATTTTGGAATATATGATTACTATTTCCGATGCTACTGGAATCGGATACCTTGAATCAGGATAGCCAGAATCGGTTTATTTTATTTTTCTACTGATAATTGCTACCGATTGGAATAGTCACGAGGTCAGTTTAGAATTCTTTTATGTTTTTTGTTTCGCCACTTTAAGTGAGGGTATCAAATTTTTAATACACTTTACAAAATAATTCCGGAACCGGAAGTCGCATTCGGATGAAACTTTGGAGTTTTGTGAAGGATTATTAAATTATTTCATTTGAACTTAATTGTAATAAAACTGGTCAGGCCATCTCTGAGAAAAGTGATGAAATAATTTAAAATTGTTACTTTTACACTAATCACCCTGTTATTTTGAAACCGGAAGTCGGATCGAAATGAAATTCAGGAACTTTGTATAAGACGTTTATACGTTTCATTCGAATCTAAGTTTGTGAGAATCGGTCAAGCCATCTCTGAGAAAACTTAGTGAACTTATTTTCATATTTTTGCACATATCATTCTGTAATTCCGGAACCAGAAGTTGGATTCGAATGAAATTCAGTAACTTTGTATGGGGTTATAAGACCTTTCATTTGAATCTAAGTTTTTTAAAATCCGCTCAGTCATCTCTGAGAAAAGTGAGTGCAAAAAAATGTGGCATACATACATAGACACACACATACACACACAAAATCGATAACAGAAGTCAAAAGTTCTCTAGCGCGTTTCGGAGTGTCTGAGCTCAGTACAGATCATATTATACAACGTGTACCGCGACTAATAAGCTGAAGTTTTGCTTTGCAAATCCACGAACAAACCGTTTATCAATTCTCCATTGTTTTTGTATGCCGGCTCGGTAGCATTCATAGTGTCAGTGCACAATCCATGTACGCTACAGCGCACTCCTCCTGCTGCTGGGAGCGGCAATTCGGTAAAGAAAAGTGCCAGCAGACCGATGACCAAAGCTGGGATAATATCAGTACCGATTCGTTTTCACTTGAAGGTATGATGGAGACCATGATGCAGCAGTTTGTGGAAACCAGCTATACCGCTCGTTTCAGATACGAATAATAACAATCGTTCGACTAATCTCATAATCTTCCCCGCTAATGATAATGCCACTGTGATCACAACACCTATGCTACTAGGCGACAGCATTGCGACTCAAAACGTCAATCTTTCGTCGCCATCATTTCGAATTACAACTAACAACTACACCAATGACATCGATCCGTTTCCACTTCCAACTTCTACAGAAGTGCAATCGGCACCATCAACCACCATTGCCGATACAACTCATCTCTCAAATGTTCAAACTAACTATTCAACACCGACCTCTATGACCTCTACCTTGCGAAACAGGAGAAAATATTACCAATTACGTTCAATTAAAACTAATTGCAATCATAGCCACATTGTTTGCATCAAGCATGTTAGGCAGTACAAGGACAGACCGCTATCTTTCATTTCGTTCAAATTAAGGGTTCCGTAAGCTTTTGAGCAAACTATTACGTCACCTAATTTTTGGCCGATAGTAGTGACAATCGCCTCTTTTTTAGAGCGCAAGCCAGAGCAGAGAACAGAATCAGCTATACGACCACAACCGATATCACTACGTCGATCGAGCCCCTCTCATCCCCTGCCCCAAAGATTGCTAAGTTATCACAGGACCAGCAGGCAAAATCAATCACCTCGGTTGTTTCAAGCCGCTACACGACTCACTCGCCTAACCCCTCACCCCCGCACACCCTTGTTGTACCCTCTGTCGCCGACACCGTTTCATGCATTAACAGACACACTGGTCTGAGCATCTATTATCAGAATATTGGGGGAATGATCCGTTCTCTCGTGGACTACTATCTGGTCTGTTCTGATGCTGCGTATGATATCTATGCTTCGCAACGACGAAAACAGTTTGAAAAAGAGCGGCGGTGGTATTCTTATTGCCTGTAGCTCCAAATTCAATTCTCGCTTGGTGTCTCTCTCAAACTGTGAAAATGTTGAGCAAGTTTGGATCGCTCTTTCGTTCACACACTTTACATTGTACATTAGCGTGCTTTACTTTCCGCCTGATCGCGTGAACGATTTGAATCTGATCGAATAACACCTAAGTTCTCTTTCATTGATAAGCGATAAATTGAGCTTAAATGACAAAATTATGGTCTTAGGTGATTTCAACCAACCTAGTATTAAATGGACTCGCGGTTCTTGTAAATATCTTTATACGGATGCTTCATGTTCTTCTAAATTACAATAATCGCCTTCTGGATCTTCGCTTCGCCAGTTATGAATTGTCGAGTATTTGTTCCATATCCATCGCTCCTTCGTCACTGGTTAAAATGTGTCGTCATCACCCTCCTCTCAAAATCACTATACCTGCATACACGTTTACCGTTTTTAATAACGTTTCTGAAGGCACATATTACGATTTCAAGAGAGGAAATTTCGAGGCAATAAATCAGTTTTTGCTGTCGCTAGACTTGAGAAGCCTATTTACTAATGGCGATTGCAATTCCATTGCTATGTTATGGTCCCATATAGTTTCGTATGCTATCGATCAATTTGTACCCAAAAATATTCGACGTAAATCTGTCCATCCCCCTTGGTCCAGTCTGACCCTAAAACGTTATAAGTGTGCTAAACGTTCTGCTCTAAGAAAGCTATCGAAGCATCATTCACTCTATTTAAGATCGTATTATATGTTCCTCAACAATCGTTATAAGCGACTGAACAAAATGTTGTTTCATTCCCACCTCCTTCGTGTATGAAATTATTTAAAAATCAACCCTAAAAGCTTCTCGAACTACGTGAACGAACAGAGGAAGGAATCAGGACTACCCAACCATATGTTTCTTGATGACGTTGATTCATCCATGTTGCCTGACATTTGTAACCTATTTAATCACATTTCAGCAATGTGTTCTCTGATGAAACCTTATCGAATGATCAGATCTCCAAAGCTATCGTTAATGTTCCTCCCGTTCCCCGATTGGCCCCCATCCAATCATAACAACAGCTTAGACTGATAAACCGTGTTCTAAAATGAAACTATCTTCTAACGCTGGGCCCGATGGTATTCCTTCTCTGGAATTGAAAAAGTGCTCGAACAGCCTTCTGATTCCACTGTCGATGCTGTTTAATATCTCGCTAAACTCAGAAAGTTTTCCAGATATTTGGAAAACGTAATATATTTTCCGGTTTTCAAGAAGGGAAATAAAGCTAATGTATCTAATTATCGTAGGATAGCCGCACTATTCGCTGTGTCTAAGTTACTTGAAAATATAGTTCTGGACTTCATCAAGCATCGCTGCAATAACTACATCTCGGAAACACAACACGGTTTTATGCCAAAATGATCAACTACAACGAACTTATTGTCTTTTACATTTTTTATAATTCGATCCTTACAAGCGCGCCTTCAAGTTGACGCTATCTATACGGATTTCTCCGTAGCCTTCGACAAGATGGACCACCAAATTGCAGTTTTTAAACTCGAAAAACTTGGATTCAGTGGATCTTTACTCAACTGGCTTCAATCATATCTTATTGGTCGGGAAATGTTAGTTAAAATCGGTGAATGCACTACACACCGTTTGCTGTAGGTTCTGAAGTCCCTCAAGGCAGTCACTTAGGACCATTTTTATTCTTGCTCTACCTCGATGATCTCAACTTTCTATTGAAATGCCACAAACTATCTTCCGCAGATGATTTTAAGCTATATCATCTAGTAAAATCGCCCGACTACACTATATTTTTACAGTCACAGCTTGAATCATTCGTGAACTGGTGTAACGACAATAGACTGGTCTAAAATGCCTCGAAGTGTTCCGTTACGTCGTTTACTCACAAACACTCGCTATTTACCTACGACTATAACATTTCGCAGATTGTACTGAAACGAGATTCTACTGTTGAAGATTTAGGTATCATTCCTGATACCAAGTTGAATTTCAAAAGTCATATCGATGATGTGATCTCTAAGGCCTCCAAGCTTTTAGATTTCGTCTTTCGCATTACTAAGATCAAAGCTATTTAACATAAATTTATTAGATGTGCCCTGCGTAACCTACCATGGAGAGATCCTACTAATCTTATTAGTTACATAGATTGCTGTAAGCTTATTGATCTTGATCGGTTATTCGTTCGTCGGAATGTCTTCAAGGCAACTTTCTTTGCTGATTTGCTTCAATCACGTATCGATTGTCCCGAACTCTTACAGTTGATTAATCTCGACATTCATCGACGCAATCTTCGTTCCCACCCCTTTTTGAGATTACCTGTTGCAAGAACAAATTATGGTTATAATGAGCCGTTCTCCAGTATGTGCCGAACATTCAACAACTGTTCCAATGTCTTCGACTATCATTTATCCCGAAACATGATTAAACGATTGTTTCATAGTCACCTGTCAGATTAGGATTTGTCTGGAACCGGTAAAATTTTATTTTCATTCAACTCCCATTCCGTCTCTCCATCATCTTCATTTGAAACTAGCTAGATTCGCTCGCCTAAGTTAACCTGATCGTTATTTCCTCTTTTTTCTGTCTTCCACCATCCAGTTTTATCACTAATTAGATCTACATGCCGATTCAAACCTCGTCGTTTTTTTCTGTCTTCCACCATCTTTTTGATAACTAATTAGATGCTAATTCCAACCCCGTTTTCGTTTTTTGTTTTCGCTCGTTTAGCAACCCCTCCACCAACCCTTGTTTATAATTTACCTAACAAATTTTCTCCTCTCTCACACCTTCTAAGTAAGAGTACTAATACTGTTATGCTTGTTGTGATCAACTAATTATAGTGTTATAAATTTAGTTTTAACTGTTAGTTTTATTTGTAGTGTTAGGCCTAAATGTATCTGTTGGATTATTGTAATCTGTTGATACAAATGATAAGGAGGTTTTATGCTTGCTGCAGAGAGAGATTGCTAAATTTCATCTCCGTCGGACTTTTCCCTGCTCCAAATAAATAAATAAATAAAGCACATTGGATGGGATTCCGATCGCCGTGTGTGCGAGAGTCTTACCTCCGAAGCACGCAATCTGAAGTCGGTGGCTCTAAATCTGAAGCAGGCGGGTAAGCTAACGTCAGTGTATACCAAACAAGAGATAGTCTACGTGAAAACTGCTGTTGGTGCACCATACATCGTATCCGTAGGCGAGTTAAATACGACTTCGTAACTATATGTCAGTACTATTATAAATTTTTGTTTGTTCACTTTTGAAGTTTCTGTTTATGATGTTAAAATTATTTGTATTGTGATTTTTATGATTTTATGACAGATATAATTATTGTAAAATCCTTCGACACTATGCAGCCCAATAAAAATTGTTTCCGTTATTATACTTGTTGGTTCCACCACAAAATTACACTTTAACGAACATTCCTGGAGCGGTGCTGAATGCTGCTCTATTATCTGGAAAGCTAAACATTTGTCATGGGTACGCTAAACGCCTTTGTGTGCGAGTTAACGACAAAGCTATCCGGACTTAGACACCGACGTCAGTAATACTAGTCCACCCGGTAACATCAGCAGCATCGAGCTTCACCAGCAGTTTGAGCAATCAGCAACAGGTGACCGACCAAACAGCGAGCACATGGAACGAGGTGCTTAGGCAGCAATTATGACATTGAATGTAATTTGTACTTCGATTCATGGAATTAAAATCAGTCTTAGTTTAGGCTTAGGCGTGAATGTATCTTTTTAAAAAAGAAACTCCGCTCGAAAAATCTTTAACTGGCTCCCGAATAGGGACCTGCTCGGGAAGTGTATAAGTGTTGTATTGAAGTGAAATTTAAAAAGTTTTGGAAAAAACCAGCAGAAAAAAAATAAATTTAGAAAAAAGTACGGGTGTGTAATGTCAGAGACATAACTGGATGTCGTGAATACGAATAAAACTGACACGCTTTCGTTATACTTCCGAATTCGAATTGGTAGTTGATCGATTGTGTGAAAGAGTACAGTAAAGCAAAATTTCGCATAATTCTTTGGGAGTATTATTTTGGTTCTAAAAAGTACCGAATAGAAGAAGTCTAGAATAAAAAACTGGACCTGAGTTCAAGAACTAAATTAAGAACCAATAACAGACTCAGAATTCAGTTTCGATTCTAGAACTACAATTTCGAAACTGGAATCAGTTCCGGAATATAGTTCCAGAATCCAGTTTCTGCATGCAGGCTCTGAATTCTAAACCTATAATGCGGAACTAAAGTCTGAAACTTGAACTTCTCGCTACGACTACCGAAAAGCAAATGAGAACTGCGACCTGAGCATTTGAGGTTTTAACCACGCAGAATGTGCACTCCCACGACGTCTGCTTCCATCGAACGCACGAAAAGAAATGATCGATTTTCGCATTTATTTTTTTTGCATTAATATCTGTTTATTAATCTTTTTTTTTTTTTTTTTTTAAATAACTATTTATTGGAATATGAGTTAAAATTAAATTATTAAGATTTAAATTGGGTGTTCAGCCACAAGTGGTGACTTTTCAGCCCTGTTATATATATATATGATTTGGTTATTACCATGAAGACATCATTTGCTTCCGCAATTCTGAGATTTTTGTGTAGGGAAAATTCTAAACCTACTTGTATTGTGTAATGGGGAAAAGGAACTTATATACTAACTTACTAACTAATACAGAGAGCGAATCGATTCAATTGAAGATTGCATCGATTTTTGTCGGAATTTGCTTATAATATTATGTGACATTACATCTAATGGTTCTATATTTGTGAGTCTGTGTAACTCATTTGTACTAAACCAGGGAGGACGCTTCAGAATCATTTTCAGAATTTTATTCTGAATCCTTTGAAGCGTTTTCTTCCTGGTGGAACAACAGCTTGACCAAATTGGTACCGCATAAAGCATGGCTGGTCTGAAAATTTGTTTATAAATTAACAATTTGTTTTTTAGACAGAGCTTAGAATTTCTGTTTATAAGAGGATATAAACATTTAATATATTTATTACACTTTGCCTGGATTCCTTCAATGTGATCCTTGAAAGTGAGTTTTTTGTCATACGTTAAACCTAAGTATTTAGCTTGATCAGACCATGTCAATTCCAAGCCATTCAATTTGAGAATGTGATTATTGTTTGGTTTAAGAAAAGAAGCTCTTGGCTTGTGAGGAAAGATAATTAATTGCGTTTTTGCTGCATTTGGTTTAATTTTCCATTTTGACAGATAATCACTGAAAATATTTAAACTTCTTTGTAGGCGACTGCAGATCACTCTTAGATTTCTACCTGTGGCTAACAGACTTGTGTCGTCACAGAATAGCGATTTCTGACAACCAACGGGTAGATTTGGAAGATCAGAAGTGAAAATATTATACAAGATTGGAGCTACACTCGAACCCTGCGGAACACCGGCTCGTACGGGTAGCAATTCAGATTTACAATTCTGATAGCTAACCTGAAGAGTACGATCAGTTAAATAATTTTGAATCATTTTGATCAAATAAATAGGAAACTGGAAATCAGACATTTTTGCTATTAAACCTTTGTGCCAAACACTGTCGAATGCTTTTTCTATGTCTTGAAGAGCAACTCCAGTGGATAACCCAGAAGATTTATTTGATTTTATCATGTTCGTTACTCTGACAAGTTGATGAGTAGTTGAATGTTCATGACGAAATCCAAACTGCTCTGGTAAAAAAATTGAATTCTCATTTATATGAGTCATCATTCTTAACAAGATAATTTTTTCAAAAAGTTTACTGATAGAAGAAAGTAAGCTAATTGGGTGTTTATTAATCTTATTTTAACCCTATGGCCTTTCATCTTTGTTGTTCATACGATTCGTTATTAATATTAGGTGTTTTAGTTACTCTTGTTTTACATACTAATGTTTAATCATAATATTTATTTTAATTATTTATAAAATATCTACCTACTTATAAGTATCCCTAACCTAATACGTGCAAATTTTGAATTATTTGTATTTCAGAGATTGAGCACCTCTCTTCAAATTTCGTGCAGTATTGTTCGAATTTTTGTTCTAGTATATCCAGGGAGGCCATCTCATGTACTTCACTAGTCCTTGTCCAAGGGGGTAGATTTAGAATCATCTTTAAGATCTTACTTTGAATGCGCTGAAGCTTAAGTTTGTGTGTTCGTGCACAACCCCGCCAAACAGGGACTGCGTATTCAATTGCGGGGTAGATGATTTGTTTATAGACAGCCATCTGATTCTTCAGGCAAAGTTTAGATGTTCTACAAATCAGCGGATACAGAGACCTAATGAGTATGCTGCATTTTTGAACGATTTTGTCAACATGTGACCTGAATATCAGATGTCTGTCAAAGGTGAGTCCTAGATAGATAACATCATCGGACCATTGAATGACCTCATCACCGAATCGTATTCTGCATTCGTCTGATGGAACAAGTTTTGGAGATCTTGAATGAGGAACAAGATGACCTAAGTTTTTGCTGCATTGATCATAATTTTCCAGCTTGTAAAATATTCAGTTAGAGCGTCCAGACCTATCTGTAGTTTATTCTTCAGAGCATTAATGACACGACCTTTGAAAAGAATGGCAGTGTCATCAGCAAATTGTGACAGAACACCACCACCAGGAAGAGGTGGGATGTCTGATGTAAGAGTGTTGAATAGGATGGGACCTAGGATACTTCCTTGGGGTACACCAGCACGAATAGTAAATCTTTCTGAAAGTGCATTATTCAGAGAAACCTGGAATGCTCTATCTGCAAGATAATTTTTGATAATTTTAATAAGATACATGGGAAAATTATACCGATGCAGTTTCAACACCAGTCCATCTTGCCACACATTATCGAATGCCTTTTCAATATCCAATATTGCCATGGCAGTCGTTTTGGATACTGATTTGTTTTGCTGGATGACGTTGTTAATCCTTGTGAGTAGGTGGATGGTGGATCTTCCTTTCCGGAACCCAAACTGTTCTTCCAAAAATATATCCTGTTCATCTGCGAAAGCAAGAATTCGCCTTTGTATTGACTTTTCAAACAGCTAGGATAGGGCAGAGAGTAAGCTGATGGGTCGATAGCTCTTGGAAAGGTAAGGATCTTTCCCCGGTTTCAAAACTGGGATAACTTTAGCTAACTTCCACTTTGAAGGGAAGTCACCAAGCTCCCAGCACCTGTTAAAAATTTTAGCTAAGAAGACAAATGAGCGAATACTCAAATGTTTCAGCTCAATGTTGAATGTGTTGTCGAAACCGGGGGCCTTCATATTTTTGGATTTTTTCATAATAGCCATCAGCTCATTCGCAGTGACTCTACTTTCCTCCGGAACCAAGCTGTCTGATTGGTCAACCTCAGCTACGCTATCAGCAATGGCTCTTTCATGTGGACTAACAATGTTGAGTCCTAAATTGTGAAAACACACAAACTGCTGGCCTAGCGCATTTGCCTTCTCTGCTGGAGTGATTAAAGGTATTCCTTCAGCTGCGTCCTGGGGTGGCAGCAGAGGAGGAATAGGCTTCGGTTTTTTTCTTAAGAACCTTCGTTAAGGACCAGAAGGGCTTTGAATGTGGGAGAATTTCTCGAAGATTTTGCTGGAAGTTCCTGTTGCGAAGCTCAGATATCCTTTCCTGGATTATCCTAGTTAAGTTGTTATAAGTAGTCTTCCTATCTAGGATGCCAGTTCGTTGATACTGCCTCCGGAAGATATTTCGAAGTCGGATGAGTTTCTTGGTGACACTGTCGATTTGAAGAGAGGAACTCTGCATATGTTGTACTGGAACCGTCCTATCACGAGCGACTGTGATTGAATGCTGGAAGGAAGATAGGGCCGCATCGATTTCCATCGGGGAATCAAGTGGCAAATCGATATTAATAAGTTGGTCGGCGATTTGTTGAAATTGGACCCAATCGGTGCGATAATAGTTCCTCCGTGGTTGAAAGGCACTGTTTCTGGTGAAGATCCCAACGTCAAAATTACTGGAAAGTGGTCGGAAGGGAGCTCGTTGAAGACAACCGGAGAGCTGTCTATGGCGATGTTGCTGATGAATATATCCAAAATGGAATGAACTCCCGATCTGGAAAGTCGCGTTGGTTGATCCGGAGCGAGGATGTTGTATCGTCCAGCTTCGTTATCTTCGGCAAGTACGAATCCGTTTCGGCTCTGTCTTCTGTTTCCCCACAGCTCATGCCGTGCGTTCAGGTCCCCAGCAATGATGAATTTATTCTGTCGTCGAGTGAGCATAGCCAGATCTCGCTTCAATGATGCACACGTACCATCTCGAAGATTGGTTTGTTTGGGGCAGTACGCTGCAATGATGATGATGGGTCCCATCGTCGTTGTAATCTCAATTCCGATGGCTTCTATTAGTTGCAATTTAAAGGCTGACATAAGCCTATGCTGAATGGTTCGTTTAATGGCAATGGCAACTCCCCCTCCTCTGGTAGTTGTCCTGTCGAGCCTGTGAATCCTGTAATTGGAAATAAAAATAGAAATTTCAGGTTTAAGATGAGTTTCAGTTAAAATAGCAATATCGGCTTTCTTCTCTTGAAGAAAGTCGTACAATTCAGCAGTTTTGCTCCTGAGTGAGCAAGCATTCCAATTAACTATAACCAACTCATTATATTGCATATTCGATGATGAATTTGCCTAAGGCGTTGATATGATCTAACTGCGTTCTGCAGTTTCGTAGTTTTGTTGTCATTGTTTCAAAAATGACGATCAGTTGTTCAGCAGAGAATAAATCACCAGAGTCATCTTTTGCTTGTGGTTGATTATTGCCCCATCCAGGAGGGATTCTTGAGGAAGATTCTTTTTGAGATCCAGCGGCTGAAGTCTTTGGATTGCTGCGAGGAAGTGGTGGCAAATTCGGAATATCCCTCTTCGGTGGGAGCCGTGGGAAATTAACTTCATCCTTCTGTGGAACATTCTTGCGCGTTGATTGTTTGCGGGACGCCTGTTGTCGAATTTTTGTGAACTCAGCACGTTTGGGACACGATTTGCTAGTAGATGGATGGTCGCCATCACAGTTCACACATTTTACAGCGATGTCATCTAGTAGGCAATCGTTGGTATTGTGTGGTTCGGCACATTTCCCGCACCGACTTTTCATGTGGCAATTCCTCGCTCCATGGCCGTAGTTCAAACAGTTCGTGCACTGTGTGACATCCCGATGTACCGGTTTATACTTTTGCCATTCGATGATTATGTGAAATAACGATTTAATCGTTTTCAGTTGACTCATGGTGATGGAGCCCTTCTCCAGATGAATCAGGTACAGTTGATCTCTAAACTTTTTGTCCGTATTATGTCGTTTCATTTTGAACACCATCGTAGGCTCTAGTCCAGCCTCCGACAGTGCCTGCTTTAGTTCGGCTTCCATCATGTCGGGTAGTCCTCGAAGTACAACCTTCATAGGTTTGTTGGCGGCAATATCATGTGTGAAGTATTCCGCTTTTGTCTGCTTCAGATAACATTTCACTCCTTTGTAGTGGTTCAAAGCCGGAACAGAAATAGAATATAATGATATTACAATGTCATTCATTGTTGCTTTAGTTACATCAATACATTGAAGTCAACAAACTTGGAAATTAAACTTTTCTGAAATGTTTGGTATAAACGAGTATCAAAGAGGATAATTCAGAAGGCGCGTTTGCCTTTCTCGTATTTTTAAAGCTCATAGCTCAGTGATCTGTGAAAGGATTTATATAATCTAACTACCAATAGAATCGAAATTTTTTAACTTAAACGTGTATAGCAAAAGCATTGAAGTATTTCAATAGTACACTATTGGAAAACCTGTCTCATTTGACCCATGTTAATACCAGCTAATCATAACGCGTCCTGAGGAAGAGAACAAAATATCTGCTGCTGTACAACAAATCGTTCGAGGAAAATGTTCCGAACAGTATTTAATATTGTAGTGAGTTCCACAATTTGGTCCTTCTGAAAGGCAGGAATAAATCCCGTACAGCACCCTGATAGTTTCTTTCAATGAAATGCAAATCCGAAATGAAATAATCGACATTAAATTTCTGTATGCGGCTATTTTTATAGCCGTTAGGACCGCCCATTAGTGAAAAAGTCTACAAACGAAATCACATAAAAAGAAACCTCTTAACAAAAATTGAATCAGTTTGGATTCAATCGCCACTGCGAGCAGATGTGTTTTGTATCGTCTGCACAGCTAGTATCGCTTTCGACAAGAGCGATTACGTCTCAGCTGCCAGTCATTTGCATTGGTGAAAAAAACAACGGTGGCATTACACAAAATCAGCCGTTCTAATGGGTTTAAAAGTTTTCTAAAGAACTATTAGGATTTGTTGTTCGAAAATCGAAGGTAATTATCCTCAGTTTAGTGAAAATCAGGAACAGTTTAGTTAGATTTGTGCACTTTTCGCTGTGTGAAATTCACAGTAATTGAGATCAAGTGAAGCCTTTTTTTTTGCGAAAAATGTTCCAGAGTTTAATGTCGTAGAGAATTACGCAATTTGACCCTTATGAATGCTGGAAACGAATCCCTACAGCATATTGATAGTTTCTTTCAATAAATTATGCAAATCCGAAATGAAATAATCGACATCAAAATTTTGTATGCGGCTATTTTTATAGCCGTTAGGACCGCCCATTAGTGAAAAAGCTAAAAACGAAATCACATAGAAAGAAACCTCTTAACAAAAATTGGATCAGTTTGGATTCTATCGCCACTGCGAGCAGATGTGTTTTGTGTCGTCTGCACAGCTTTCGACAAGAGCGATTACGTCACAGCTGCCAGTCATTAGCATCGGTGAAAAAACAACGGTGGAGAGCATTACACAAAATCAGCCGTTCTAATGGCTCTAAAAATTTTCTAAAGAACTATTAGGATTTGTTGTTCGCAAATCGATTAGTAATTATCCTCAGTTTAGTCTACTAATAGTACTGTTGTACCGTTGAATTCCACTATATCACGTCATTACACTCTCACAAAGTCACTATTTTCACAGTCACTATTTTTCCGAAAGGGTATCAAACTTTATAATACAGATACGTATTTCGGAATGCTATTTGCATCCTTCTTCAGTGTATCGGATTTATAAGTTTCAGTTTAGTGCAAATCAAGAACAGTTTGGTTAGATTTGTGAACTTTTCGCTGTGTAAAATTCATAGTAATCGAGATCAAGTGAAGCCTTCTGTTTTTTTGCGAAAAATTTGAAAAAGGGGAATGCTTGCATAATTTATTTAATTGATCAACTAATTGATATTCGGAAGTGTTAAGTAGTGTTTTCGTATTCACGACATCCAGTTATGTCTCTGACATTACCCACCCGCTTATTTAAATGTAATATTTGCTCATGATAAAATGCCACCGTGCCCACTGTTTAAATACTAAAATTTAAGTGTTTTTAGTTTTTCGAAATTCGGGCTAGTTTTTGAGCAATTGCGATATTTCCGAAACCGAAAAAATTTTTTTGATGATAAAATTGAAAAAATAGTCCCAGAAAGTCGATTTAAAAATTTAAAAGTCCCAGAAAATCGATTTAAAACAAATTTTTTTAGATGACACTAAATCTCGACGTTTCATGTAATTTCAAGACGTTTGACCTAAAAAAGCGGGTGGGTAATGTCAGAGAAATAACTGGAAGTCGTGAATACGAAAAAAGTACGGGTGTGTTATGTCCGAGACATAACTGGATGTCGTGAATACGAATAAAACTGACACGATTTCTTTACACTTCCGAAATCGAATATATAGTTGATCGATTGTGTGAATTGCGAAACTTTTCCCCATTTCACTACTAAAATTTTCAACGATTTTTGACGTCGATTATCTCATTTCGGATTTGCATATTTCATTGATGCTGTACAGGATTCATTTCTGCCTTTTAGAAGAACTAAATTGTGGAATTCTCTACGATATTTAGCACAGTTCGGAACATTTTTCTCGATCGATTTTCGCACAGCGAAAAGTGCACGAAGTAAATCAAATTATTTTGGATTTTCACTAAACTGATGATTTCTACCTTCGATTTGCAAAGAAGTAATCTTAATAGTTTTTTAGATAAATTTAAGAGCCATTAGAACGGCTGATTTTGTATAATGTTGTCCACTTTTCGTTTCTTGTTTTCTTTCTCTCCAATGCAAACCATCAGCAGCTGATACAATCGTTCTTGCTTGTATTGAAACTAACTTTGCAAACAAACCGACACATCCGCTCGCAGTGCCAAATGATGCGAAACTGGTTTAATGCGGCTTCTTGCCTTGACGACCGGAAGGCAAATGAGAACTACGACCTTAGCGTTTGAGGTTTTGAACCACGTAGAAGGTGCGCTCTGCGATGCCGCTGTTTGAATACGTATTCTCGCCCCGACGTCTGCTTCCAACCAACGCACAAGAAGAAATGATCGATTTTCGACCACGGTTCCCCTTTCATAACGTTCAGTTAAAAATATGTGCCTGACTACCTCAAAATCGTCGTCCTTGCGCGAAAAACCCAAGCAAAAGTAAAGAGTCTTCCGCGTTGTTTTAAAATTTTCAGAAAACCTAATTTTTGAGTTGTTTGTGGTTATCTCACACTGTTCAAAATATTATCCCAAATTCCTGATAATATTTTTGATGAAATAGTGAAAGAATTATGTTGCTGCCATTAATGCAAGTCGAGATATTCACGATTAAGTTCTGCCCATTCTTCCATATGGCTAATTTTGTAAAGGCACCCCATAGTAAAGTAAGTCGTATTCACGACAAAAACTAGCACGCTTCCATCACTTTTCCGAATATCAGTTAGTTGATTGATTGTGTGAATTGTGCAAGCTTTCCCCTTTTTCATGACTAGAGTTTGAAGCGATGCACCTACATTAGATTAGTTACATTAAACAGCTACTATTCTACAACTATATATTCCAAACTTGAAAAAATTCCTTTTTAATTTGCTAACATAGGAGGCTAGGTACGACAAATTTGTAGTTTATTTTTATTGAAGCTATGAAGTTCGAAAATATCTGATTCTTCTAGAAATTTCAGTACAAAACAATTGCAATGGTCTGGTCTGAAATGTATCGACAATCTTGGGTATGCAAGAGTAATTTTAATAATTGAAATGATATTATTATTATTATTAATAATAATTATAATAATAATATTAATAATAATAACAATAATAATAATAATAATAATAACAATAATACTAATAATAATAATACTAATAATAATACAGATTAATCTGTATATATGGCAACCCTGTTTCGCAGGGCATATTTTCACACGACCCCATACTAGTATTAAGTATACTTTCGCTTTCGCATTGCGTTCGTAATTGAATGTGTTAGTGACGGTACAAATTATTTTAACTTCCATCTTGATGAATCTTTTGGTAGGAAATATTGAAATTTTACTTAACTCTTAATGATAATCTGTGGCACTAAAAAGTGCCTTGAATTGTCACAATCAACAAGATCTGACGACTGATTCCTTCTGGTGTGATATAGTTGTTGTGTACCGTCCCGGCTGGGACTGGATTTCGTGAGGTCAATGTTGCTCTCGTGTGTGTGTTGTTTCGGCAACAGTTGCTCAGAAAAGGGTAGGAGCGACAAAATTCAACTAATTCTTTGATGATCTTTAGCACTGATAAGTGCTTTGAATTGTCTGAAAAGCACTGAAAAGTGCTTTGAATTGTCTAAAAAGCACTGAAAAGTGCTTTGAATGGGCCTTGCTGGACTTTTTGGCTGCCTTTCCATTGATTTTCGGTGCCATCGTGCTGACGGTGTCTCGTACGTTCATAGTACCTGCTTTAAGTTAAATGACGCTATTTCTCATTTTTTTTTTTGCATAAATATCTGTTTATTAATCTTATTTTTGTGTATTACATCAACATTTTACAGTACAAGTGTTTTAACCCTGTGGCCTTTCATCTTTGTTGTTCATACGATTCGTTATTAATATTAGGTGTTTTAGTTACTCTTGTTTTACATACTAATGTTTAATCATAATATTTATTTTAATTATTTATAAAATGTCTACCTACTTATAACTATCCCTAACCTAATACGTACAAATTTTGAATTATTTGTATTTCAGAGATTGAGCACCTCTCTTCAAATTTCGTGCAGTATTGTTCGAATTTTTGTTCTAGTATATTCAGTGAGGCAATCTCATGTACTTCACTAGTCCTTGTCCAAGGGGGTAGATTTAGAATCATCTTTAAGATCTTACTTTGAATGCGTTGAAGCCTAAGTTTGTGTGTTCGTGCACAACCCCGCCAAACAGGGACTGCGTATTCAATTGCGGGGTAGATGATTTGTTTATAGACAGCCATCTGATTCTTCAGGCATAGTTTAGATGTTCTACAGAGACTTAATGAGTATGCTGCATTTTTGATCGATTTTGTCAACATGTGACCTGAATATCAGATGTCTGTCAAAGGTGAGTCCTAGATAGATAACTTCATCGGACCATTGAATGACCTCATCACCGAATCGTATTCTGCATTCGTCTGATGGAACAAGTTTTGGAGATCTTGAATGTGGAAACAACCTGAGTTTTTGCTGCATTGATCACAATTTTCCAGCTTGTAAAATATTCCGTTAAAGCGTCCAGACCTGTCTGTAGTTTATTTTTCAGAGCATTAATGACACGACCTTTGTAAAGAATGGCAGTATCATCTGCAAATTGTGACAGAACACCACCACCTGGAAGAGGTGGGATGTCTGATGTGAAAATGTTGTATAGAATGGGACCTAGGATACTTCCCTGGGGTACACCAGCAGGAATAGTAAATCTTTCTGAAAGTGCATTATTCAGAGAAACCTGGAATGCTCTATCTGCAAGATAATTTGTGATAATTTTAATAAGATACATTGGAAAATTATACCGATGCAGTTTGAACACCAGTCCATCGTGCCACACATTATCGATTGCCTTTTCAATATCCAATATTGCCATGGCAGTCGTTTTGGACACTGATTTG
The DNA here is from genome assembly GCF_030247185.1 of Malaya genurostris. NCBI lineage: Eukaryota > Metazoa > Arthropoda > Insecta > Diptera > Culicidae > Malaya > Malaya genurostris. The sequence continues at coordinate 139,376,491 of NC_080572.1, read as the reverse complement.
TTTTGCTGGATGACGTTGTTAACCCTTGTGAGCTGGTGGATGGTATATCTTCCTTTCCGGAACCCAAACTGTTCTTCCAGAAATATATCCTGTTCATCTGCAAAAGCAAGAATTCGCCTTTGTATTGACTTTTCAAACAGCTTGGATAGGGCAGAGAGTAAGCTGATGGGCCGATAGCTCTTGGAAAAGGAAGGATCTTTCCCCGGTTTCAAAACTGGGATAACTTTAGCTAACTTCCACATTGAAGGGAAGTAACCAAGCCTCCAGCACCTGTTAAAAAGTTTAGCTAAGAAGACAAATGAGCGAATACTCAAATGTTTCAGCTCAATGTTGAATGTGTTGTCGAAACCGGGGGCCTTCATATTTTTGGATTTTTTCACAAAAGCCATCAGCTTATTCGCAGTGACTCTACTTTCCTCAGGAACTAAGCTGTCTGATTGGTCAACCTCAGCTACGCTATCAGCAACGGCTCTTTCATATGGACTAACAATGTTAAGTCCTAAATTGTGAGAACACACAAACTGCTGGCCTAGCGCATTTGCCTTCTCTACTGGTGTGATTAAAGGTATTCCTTCAGCTGCGTCCTGGGGTTACATCACAGGAGGAATAGGCTTCGGTTTTTTCTCAAGCACCTTCGTTAAGGACCAGAAGGGCTTTGAATGTGGGAGAATTTTTCGAAGCTTTTGCTGGAAGTTCCTGTTGCGAAGCTCAGATATCCTTTCCTGGATTATCCTAGTTAAGTTGTTATAAGTAGTCTTCCTATCTAGGATGCTAGTTCGTTGATACTGCCTCCGGTAGATATTTCGAAGTCGGATGAGTTTCTTGGTGACACTGTCGATTTGAAGAGAGGAACTCTGCATATGTTGTACTGGAACCGTCCTATCACGAGCGACTGTGATTGAATGCTGGAAGGAAGAAAGGGCCGCATCGATCTCCATCGGGGAATCTAGTGGCAAATCGAATATTAATAAGTTGGTCGGCGATTTGTTGAAATTGGACCCAATCGGTGCGATAATAGTTCCTCCGTGGTTGGAAGGCACTGTTTCTGGTGAAGATCCCAACGTCAATATTACTGGAAAGTGATCAGAAGAGAGCTCGTAGAAGACAACCGGAGAGCAGTCTATGGCGATGTTGCTGATGAATATATCCAAAATGGAATGAACTCCCGATCTGGAAAGTCGCGTTGGTTGATCCGGAGCGAAGATGTTGTATTGTCCAGCTTCGTAATCTTCGGCAAGTACGAATCCGTTTCGATTCTGTCTTCTGTTTCCCCACAGCTCATGCCGTGCGTTCAGGTCCCCAGCAATGATGAATTTGTTCTGTCGTCGAGTGAGCATAGCCAGATCTCGCTTCAATGATGCACACGTACCATCTCGAAGATTGGTTTGTTTGGGGCAGTACGCTGCAATGATGATGATGGGTCCCATCGTCGTTGTAATATCAATTCCGATGGCTTCTATGAGTTGCAATTTAAAGGCTGACAGAAGCCTGTGCTGAATGGATCGTTTCATGGCAATGGCAACTCCCCCTCCTCTGGTAGTTGCCCTGTCGAGCCTGTGAATCCTGTAATTGGAAATAAAAATAGAAATTTCAGGTTTAAGATGAGTTTCAGTTAAAATAGCAATATCGGCATTCTTCTCTTGAAGAAAGTCGGACAATTCAGCAGTTTTGCTCCTGAGTGAGCAAGCATTCCAATTTACTATAACCAACTCATTATATTGCATATTCGATGATGAATTTGCCTAAGGCGTTGATTTGATCTAACCGCGTTCTGCAGTTTCGTAGTTTTGTTGTCATTGTTTAAAAAATGACGATCAGTTGTTCAGCAGAGAATAAATCACCAGAGTCATCCTTTGCTTGTGGTTGATTATTGCCCCATCCAGGAGGGATTTTTGAGGAAGATTCTTTTTGTGATCCAGCGGCTGAATCTTTTGGATTGCTGCGAGGAAGTGGCGGCAAATTCGGAATATCCCTCTTCGGTGGGAGCCGTGGGAAATTAACTTCATCCTTCTGTGGAACATTCTTGCGCGTTGATTGTTTGCGGGACGCCTGTTGTCGAATTTTTGTGAACTCAGCACGTTTGGGACACGATTTGCTAGTAGATGGATGGTCGCCATCACAGTTCACACATTTTACAGCGATGTCATCTAGTAGGCAATCGTTGGTATTGTGTGGTTCGGCACATTTCCCGCACCGACTTTTCATGTGGCAATTCCTCGCTCCATGGCCGTAGTTCAAACAGTTCGTGCACTGTGTGACATCCCGATGTACCGGTTTATACTTTTGCCATTCGATGATTATGTGAAATAACGATTTAATCGTTTTCAGTTGACTCATGGTGATGGAGCCCTTCTCCAGATGAATCAGGTACAGTTGATCTCTAAACTTTTTGTCCGTATTATGGCGCTTCATTTTAAATACCATCAAAGGCTTTAGTCCAGCCTCCGACAGTGCCTGCTTTAGTTCGGCTTCCATCATATCGGGTAGTCCTCGAAGTACAACCTTCATAGGTTTGTTGGCGGCAATATCGTGTGTGAAGTATTCCGCTTTTGTCTGCTTCAGATAGCATTCCACTCCTTTGTAGTGGTTCAAAGCCGGAACAGTTATTTTGTAGCTTTCAGTACATAAACGGATTGTTGCCTGTAGTCCTTTGCTGATCAGTGTGTTGAAATCCGAGCGTAGAGTTGGTGGGAAGCCCTTCAGGTAGAAAGGCGGCATTTTTTCCTTCTTCTGCAGTTCCTCTTCGACATCTACTGGCAGATGAGCATATTGGTTTTCACTCAGCAAACGGTCATTTACCTGTACATCACTTGGCTTCAGACGCTTAGCATCCTTTGGATCCTTCTCGGATCTATGGCGGTTTTTACCCATAGCTTGGGTAGGTAGACAACTGCGAATAAAAAATAAAACAAAATCGAAATTAGTCGTAGTAGGTTATTCGTCTATCCCCATCGAGTGTTAGATGACGAATTGACGCTATTTCTCACATCACATTTCATTTTATACCCGCTACTGGCGGCGGTGTACGGACAGCCCTTTTGCCAAAATTCCATTTCCTGTTCGCAGAACGGGAAACAGTGAGACGACATAAAAGAGAGAGTTAGTAGAGCGGCAGCCAGTAATACTGAATTGGCTGTCTAGCTGTTAACTGCATCTTATGGAACTTTTACGCAGAAGCACGCGCACAGGAGGAACAGTTAAGGGCAAGGCAAAGTATGGCTCAAACCGTGCTCTTCTGCAGTTCCCAGTTGGCAGAATCCATCGTCTGCTCCGGAAGGGGAACTACGCCGAGCGTGTCGGTGCCGGTGCACCGGTCTATCTGGCGGCAGTGATGGAGTACTTGGCTGCCGAAGTGTTGAAATTGGCTGGTAACGCTGCCCGTGAAAACAAGAAAACGGAAACGATCCCTCGCCATCTGAAGCTGGCCATCCGTAATGACGAGGAGTTGAACAAAAACCCCGTCCTTTTCAGGATGACTACATCACTGTGATAAAGAAATATTTAAGATTGCATTGAGTTTAGCCAGTTCTGATACGCCTGGAAAGTAGAATGCGCAAATCAAGTGGAATCCTTTGTTCTAACAATTTGTTCATTTTTTTTTCGGCCGCATACTAAAGTGTTCACAAAAAAATACATATTGATCTGTATACGTGGCAACTCTGTTTCGCACGGCATATTTGTATACTAGTATAGAGAAGTGTTCAACATCATCATTTTCGCTTACGCATTGCGTTCGTAATATAATGTGTTAGTGACGGTACAAATTATTTTATCTTCCATCTTGATGAATGTCTTGGTAGGAAATATTGAAAGTTTAATTAACTCTTCATGATTATCTGTGGCACTAAAAAGTGCCTTGAATTGTCACAATCAACAAGATCTGCATTTAGATCTGAGATGGTTCTTGTGTATGTCTTGTTTCGGAAACAGTTGCTCAGAAAATGGTAGGAAAGCGACAAAATTCAACTAGTTCGTTATGATGATCTTTAGCACTGAAAAGTGCTTTGAATTGTCTGAAAAGTACTTTGAATGGGCCTTGCTGAACTTTTTGGCTGCTTTTCTACCGGTTTTCGGTGCTACCGTGCTGACGGTGTCTCGTACGTTCAGAGTAGTTGCTTTAAATTAAATGACGCTATTTCTCACATCATATTTCATTTTATATCTGCTACTGGCATCGGCGTACGGACAGCCCCTTTGCCAAAATTCCTTTTCCTGTTCGCAGAACGGGAAACAGTGATGTTGCTCTCGTGTGTGTCTTGTTTCGGGAACAGTTGCTCAGCAAATGTTAGGAAAAATGAACCACTCAACTTTTATATTGATGCTCTTGTATAGATGCAGACATCTCGCGTTCTGATTGGCTGGTGCTGTCATGGGTTAATTCAAACAGGATTTTTAATAGTGTACTATTGAAAAATTGTAATGTTGTTTCAATACACGTTCAAGTTGAAAATTTTCGATTCTATTGGTAGATAGATTATATAAATCCTTCCACAGATCAATGAGCTATGAGTTTTCAAAATACGAGAAAGGCAAACGCGCCTTATGAATTATCCTCTTTGATACTCGTTTATACCAAACATTTCAGAAAAGTTTAATTTTGAACTCTTTGAGATTATGTCACACAACTGAAAATTTTATCATAAAATTGTAATCATATTTCCGAAGGCATGTAGCAAGAATTGTGTTGATTCTTAGATACAACAGGAGATATTCACGATCAAAAACTTCTCACTATCTCAGAGGGTAAATTTAGAAAAGACGCCCCATAGTAAAGTAAGTTGTATTCACGACAAAAAAAGGAAATCTTATGTACTCCCCCCCCTATGGTGCTTTTTCAAGATCAAAAATTTTCAAACCGTGACCGCTGGTTAGCACCCCTTACTTATGTCCGATTTAAAAAAAAAATTTGCATGGGGACATTTTCCGAGATGCCTAAACTTTTGAACAATAGCGCTTGATTAAATTAGAGGTGATCCCAAAATATTGGCACCCTTACATACATAAGAGCGATAGAAAAAACATCGTGTTTTGTCGGATACGTCACTTATACCATTATATCTCCGGAGCCAAAAGTCACAGCCATTTGATGTTTGAACTTGATCAATGAACAAATATAAGCCTTCAAAAGAGTCTAAGCGTGTTGAGGTCGATTGAGCCATCTCCGAGAAAATTGCGCTGTAAAAAATCAACGCGTTTTGTCTGTTACGTAACTTATACCATCATATCTTCCGAACCCAAAGTCGTAATCATTTGATCTTCGAACTAGATGGCCATTGATCTAGCTTTCAAACGAGCCTAAGCTTGTTGAAATCGGTTCAGCCATATCCTAGAAACTTGGGCGGTAAAAAACAACGCGTTTTGTCAGTTACGTCACTTATACCATCATATCTCCGAAACCAAAAGCAATAGTCATTTGATATTCGAGTTTGATCAATGGGCCAATAGTAGCCTTCAAACGAGTCTAAACGTGTTAAAATCGGTTAAGCGATTTCCAAGAAATTTGCGCGGTAGAAAATCAACGCGTTTTTTCAGTTACCTCATTTATACCATCATATCTCCAGAACCAAAAGTCACAACCATTTGATCTTCAAACTTGATCAATGTGGATATTCGGTTACATCACTTATACAGGGTCCGGCACTCGAAGTGTAACAAACTTCAGACCGCTCGCGCAGCTGACGCACGGGCATCAGCTCTCTAGAAATTTGCTAAATGACAGTTCGGAGTTGTATTGTTTACAAGCGCAAGAAAGCATTTTGCCAAAAGTGAACACGAAAAAAAAATTTTGACGAACTAAAAGATACACCAGTCTCGAGGCGCTGAAAAAAGTTATTGTCCGCGAGTGGGCCTAAATACCTGCAAGTCACATTCGGCAGCTTGCGATTCGTTTTTTGACCGTCTCAAGGCCATAGTCAAGGCAAAAGGTGGTCATATCGAGCAAAAGTGAATTGATTCTGAATTTTGTATTAATTTTACACATTTTGTACTTTGAATTAAGTAAAAGTAATTTTCCAAACTGAATTTATGGCCTTTTTAATTGGTTACACTTCGAGTGCCGGACCATGTACTATCATAACAGATCGGCTGAAAAGTTCGTATCGTTTCTATGAGAGGGCGCCACTAGAATTAAATCCATACCATTTTCAGTTAGTACCAACCATCAAAAGATACGTGTATAAATTTGACAGCTGTCTGATTATTAGTTTGTGAGATATTGCATTTTGAGTGAAGCTACTTTTGTTATTGCGAAAAAAAAGGAAAAAAAAAGGAATTTCGTGTGTTGATGAAACACTACTTTTTGATGGAAAAAAGTGGAGCCGATACCACAAAATGGCTTGATGAGTGTTATCCAGACTCTGCACCGGGCGAAGCAACAATTTGTAAGTGGTTTGCAAAATTTCGTACTGGTCATATGAGCACCGAAGACGATGAACGCAGTGGACGTCCAAAAGAGGCTATTACCGATGAAAACGTGAAAAAAAATCACAAAATGATTTTCAATGACCGTAAAGTGAAGTTGATCGAGATAGCTGACACCCTAAAGATATCAAAGGAACGTGTTGGACATATTATTCACGAATATTTGGATATGAGAAAGCTTTGTGCAAAATGGGTGCCGCGTGAGCTCACTACCGATCAAAAACAACAACGAATTGATGATTCTGAGCAGTGTTTGGAGCTGTTATATCGAAATAAAACCGATTTTTTCGTCGATATATAACAATGGACGAAACATGGCACCATCACTCCACTCCGGAGTCCAATCGACAGTCAGCTGAGTGGACTGCACGCGATGAACCGAACCCAAAGCGTGGAAAGACTCAACAATCGGCCGGTAAGGTTATGGCGTCTGTATTTTGGGATTCGCATGGTATAATTTTCATCGACTACCTTGAAAAGGGAAAAACCATCAACACTGACTATTATATAGCGTTATTAGAGCGTTTGAAGGACGAAATTTAAAAAAAACGGCCTCATTTAAAGAAGAAAAAAGTTTTGTTTCATCAAGACAATGCACCGTGTCACAAGTCGATGAAAACCATGCTGAAATTGAACGAATTGGGCTTCGAATTGCTCCCTCATCCACCGTATTCTCCAGATGTGGCCCCCAGTGACTTTTTCCTGTTCACAGACCTCAAGAGAATGCTCGCTGGTAAAAAATTTAGAAGCAATGAAGAGGTAATCGCTGAAACTGAGGCCTATTTTGAGGCAAAGGACAAATCGTACTACAAAAATGGTATCGAAAAGTTTGAAGATCGCTATAATCGCTGTATCGCCTCTGATGGCAATTATGTTGAATAAAAAAAACGAATTTTGGCACAAAAATGTGTGTTTCTATAAAACGATACGAACTTTTCAGCCGAACGTTATTTGTGGAACCAGCAATTATTTGATCTTCGAACTTCATTCACAATTCAATGGAAGCTTTCCAACAAACCTAGGCTTGATAAAATCGGTTCTGACATCTCTGAGAAAATTGTGCGATATGAAAACAAAGCGTTTTGTCGCTTATATCACTTATACCATTATATCTTCGATGCTGGAAATGACTGCCGTCCTTTGATATTTGCACTTGACAAATTTTTGATATTTGCACTAGTTGCATTTAAACGAGCTTAAGCCTGTTAAAATCGGTTGAGCCATCTCTGAGAAAATTGAGCGGAAAAAAGTGTTTGGTCGAATACGTCACTTATACCTTTTGGTCTTTGAAACCAGAAGTCAAAGCCACTTAATCATGGAACTCAATCAAAGCTATTCATCGCTTTTGAAATTGGTTCAACCTTCTCTGAGAAAATTGAGCGGTAAGAAAACAAACGCGTTTTTAGATTACGTCACTTATACCATCACATGTTCGTAACTAGAAGACCTTTGATATTCGAACTTTATCAATGACTCAATAGTAGCTTTCAAACGAGCCATATTTCAACCAGAATTGGTCAAGCCATTTTTGAGAAAATTCAGCACGAACAACACGTTTTGCTTTCTCATATAAAGGGTGATTTTTTAAGAGCTTGAGAACTTTTTTAAACAATAAAACGCATAAAATTTGCAAAATCTCATCGGTTCTTTATTTTAAACGTTAGATTGGTACATGACATTTACTTTTTGAAGATAATTTCATTTAAATGTTGACCGCGGCTGCGTCTTAGGTGGTCCATTCGGAAAGTCCAATTTTGGGCAACTTTTTCGAGCATTTCGGCCGGAATAGCCCGAATTTCTTCGGAAATGTTGTCTTCCAAAGCTGGAATAGTTACTGGCTTATTTCTGTAGACTTTAGACTTGACGTAGCCCCACAAAAAATAGTCTAAAGGCGTCAAATCGCATGATCTTGGTGGCCAACTTACCGGTCCATTTCTTGAGATGAATTGTTCTCCGAAGTTTTCCCTCGAAATGGCCATAGAATCGCGAGCTGTGTGGCATGTAGCGCCATCTTGTTGAAACCACATGTCAACCAAGTTCAGTTCTTCCATTTTTGGCAACAAAAAGTTTGTTAGCATCGAACGATAGCGATCGCCATTCACTGTAACGTTGCGTCCAACAGCATCTTTGAAAAAATACGGTCCAATGATTCCACCAGCGTACAAACCACACCAAACAGTGCATTTTTCGGGATGCATGGGCAGTTCTTGAACGGCTTCTGGTTGCTCTTCACTCCAAATGCGGCAATTTTGCTTATTTACGTAGCCATTCAACCAGAAATGAGCCTCATCGCTGAACAAAATTTGTCGATAAAAAAGCGGATTTTCTGCCAACTTTTCTAGGGCCCATTCACTGATTTGCAAGCGTTGCTCGTTAGTAAGTCTATTCATGATGAAATGTCAGAGCATACTGAGCAAATAATAATGCATGAAAATCATAACCTCAAAAAATCTGAGCAAATACTAATGCATGAAAATCCTAACCTCAAAAAAATCACCTTTTAGATCATATAGAAAGGTTATGCCATCACTGTGAAAATCGACTTTTGAACCGAGGCCCGGAGGACCGAGTGTCATATACCATTCGACTCAGTTCGTCGAGTACGCAAAATGTCTCTGTGTGTGTATGTGTGCGTATGTGTGTATGTAACGTTTTTTTGCACTAACTTTTCTCGGAGATGGCTGAACCGATTTTCACAAACTTAGATTCAAATGAAAGGTCTTGTGGTCCCATACAAAATTCCTGAATATCATTTGGATCCGACTTCCGGTTCCGGAATTATGGGGTAAAATGTGCAAAAAATTGTGAAAATAAGAGCACTAACTTTTCTCAGAGATGGCTGAGCCGATTTTCACATATTTAGATTCAAATGAAAGGTCTTGTGGTCCCATACAAAATTCCTGAATATCATTTCGATCCGACTTTCGGTTCCGGAATTATGGGGTAAAATGTGCATAAAAAAGAAAATATATGTTCTATCTTTTCTCATAGATGGCGCGACCGATTTTCACAAACTTAGGTTAAAATGAAAGGTCCTATGGTCCCATACGTAATTCCTGAATTTTAAGCGGATCCGACTTCCGGATCCGGAAATATTGGGTAAAGTGAATTAAAAATTGTATACCATCACTGAAAATGGGGAAAAACCTTAAAACAATTTCTAAATCGACCTCAAATGTTTTCCAATTGATAGTTTTCATCAGTAGACGGTCAAACAAACCGATTTCGGTTATTCTTTTAAGAATCGAAGAAAATTATTTTGAAGAATACCACAGTATTATGTATGATAGTATGATTGGTATGAGAAAGGCATCATTACACCACTAGGTGGATTAAAACAGGTTTTTTTTCGGTTACGTCACTTATACCATCATATCTCCGGAACCAGAAATCACAGCCAGTGCAGCAAAACTTCATTCAATTCAATTGAAACTGAATGTGGAACACATTGACGATCACCCTACTGCAGTAATCAGAACAAATTGGCTCAAATGTCTAGTCTCCCTTGATATTAGTTGATAAGTTGATATTTTGAAGTAACAAATTATCTCTTTCAATTGTGGAAGAGTGGCCTTCAAATAATGTTTATTTAAACATTCGAATTGGTTCGAGATAATATATGAAACACAAATTAGATAGCTGAAATATCATTTACAGAATATACATAAATTAATAGTTTCCTCCTTCCGTTTTCATTTATAATACTTCACTCCATTTACAATTCTATTCATTCGAACTTGCTCACTACCAGGAGCGAAGACAATGAAGCAGCTAGACTACTTGGTACTTGAAACTGAGCAAGCAAAACTTCAAGTGACTGGGTACGATTATTCAACTGACGATGAATTCTGGGAGCTCCACTTGAAAATGGCAACAAAAGTCAAATGAATTAGTAGGAATATGCTGACGGTCAGTGACCATAAATTTCATTTTCATCTTATATTATTCGATTGAAAATGAAATTTTACCGCACTGATCACAGCCATTTGATCTTCGAACTTGATTAGTTTCCTAATAGTACTTTTCTTTACGTTTCGTCTTAGTAGTTTTCAAACGTTTCCTAATAGTAGTTTTCAAACGAGCCTAAGTTGGTTGAAATTCGTCAAGCCATCTCTGAGAAAACTGAGCGCGAAAGTCGGTTTTTCCAGCAATTCTATTAACTTTCTATAGAGAAAGGCAAGAACCTGTAAGAATCCACCTAGAGGTGTTATGATGATAAATAAATTCTCGCTCGAGAGGTTGAAGTTTGTCCCTCATGCAAAATAGGCGTTACTGCACTCAACCCTACGGAAAAGTTGGGAGTTTGTTGTGTTTTAGGAATGTTATTAAATTTATAACTCTAGAACAAAAAATTGCAACTTCTATCGACGTGGAATTCTTCAAACCATAAAGAAAAAAAAAATGTTCTTACGACTAATGTTTTAATTAGGACTTCATATTAATAGTTCTTCTTTGAAGAAATGCTCATTTCAAACTCTGACTGTTTCGAATAATTGATGTGTAATTGTGTTTATTTATTTACAGGCTTTGAATGGATTTATTATCATTTTGACATGCGAAGGAGAAGTGTTTTTCGCAACACATACAATCGAAAGTTATTTGGGATTTCATCAGGTAAGAGTTAGTTTTTCAAGCACTCAATTTGTGTGGGGCTCCCGGATTGATATGTATAACAAGTAAAGACCACATCAAAAATTTTACCCTGATATATTGTCTTGATATTATTATACTGATCTACGCTAACAGATCGGCTGAAAAGTTCGTATTGTTTCTATGAGAGGGCGCCACTAGAATTAAATCCATACTATTTTCAGTTAGTACCAACCTTCAAAAGATACGTGTATAAATTTGACAGCTGTCTGATTATTAGTTTGTGAGATATTGCATTTTGAGTGAAGCTACTTCTGTTATTGTGAAAAAAATGGAAAAAAAGGAATTTCGTGTGTTGATGAAACACTACTTTTTGATGAAAAAAGTGACGCCGATACCACAAAACGGCTTGATGAGTGTTATCCAGACTCTGCACCGGGCGAAGCAACAATTCGTAAGTGGTTTGCAAAATTTCGTACTGGTCATATGAGCACCGAAGACGATGAACGCAGTGGACGTCCAAAAGAGGCTGTTACCGATGAAAACGTGAAAAAAATTCACAAAATGATTTTCAATGACCGTAAAGTGAAGTTGATCGAGATAGCTGACACCCTAAAGATATCAAAGGAACGTGTTGGACATATTATTCACGAATATTTGGATATGAGAAAGCTTTGTGCAAAATGGGTGCCGCGTGAGCTCATAATCAAGACAATGCACCGTGTCACAAGTCGATGAAAACCATGCTGAAATTGAACGAATTGGGCTTCGAATTGCTCCCTCATCCACCGTATTCTTCAGATTTGGCCCCCAGTGACTTTTTCCTGTTCTCAGACCTCAAGAGAATGCTCGCTGGTAAAAAATTTAGAAGCAATGAAGAGGTAATCGCTGAAACTGAGGCCTATTATGAGGCAAAGGACAAATCGTACTACAAAAATGGTATCCAAAAGTTTAAAGATCGCTATAATCGCTGTATCGCCTCTGATGTCAATTATGTTGAATAATGAAAACGAATTTTGGCAAAAAAATGTGTGTTTCTATTAAACGATACGAACTTTTCAGCCGAACTGTTATTCATCCCGATCCTGTATTTCTATCGAATAGCAATGTTTCTATAGAATGTTAAATTTGCATTTTCTACTATACAAAATAATTCACACAATAGAAAGAAACTAATAAAGTTTGTTCTTCAACACACTATAAAAGGCGAGTTATTATTATTTTTATTATTATTATTATTATTATTATCATTATTATTATAAATATTATTATTATTATTATTATTATTATTATTATTATTATTATTATTATTATTATTATTATTATTATTATTATTATTATTATTATTATTATTATTATTATTATTATTATTATTATTATTATTATTATTATTATTATTATTATTATTATTATTACTATTATTATTATTATTATTATTATTATTATTATTATTATTATTATTATTATTATTATTATTATTATTATTATTATTTCATCGAAGTTGGAAACACCGTTTCAAACGAATACAATTGTGCGCATTCCTAAGATATTTTCAGTAATTTTCAGTGTTCTTAATATTCGCAGTAACTTAAATCTAAATCAGTGAAAGTGTGTAATACTACATTAGTAGACTATAGTGAAAGCTTATCAAAAATCGGTGAAAAAACGGTTTAAACCGATCATCTATATTCATATGTGACGCCGTAAACAAAACAAAAATCCGCAATTGAGCTTGTGCAGCGGCCTATTCACCCGTAGCGGGTACTGGCTGTGATGGTTAGCACTAGCACTAGTGTTCAGTAGTACCCAGTTTCTAAAGCCCGTTAAAACTAAAATCAGAACCACAATCAAATCTAGTGAATTTGTGCTCCCCGACATCAAGCCCTATGAAAATCTGTTAACCATAGCTGGCTACCTGTGTTATTTATATTCACGACCTACAGCTATTCAGTGAAGTGACGGTGTGCCGAAAGCAAGTTTTTTTTTGTGATAGAAAAAGTTGTAAAAAGTTTTTCAAAATTATATATTTTGTATTACTTCGAATATCGCATCTTTCGATCCAAATTCAAATACATCGACGTTATAAAGACAAGCAAGGTAGGATCTTTTTATTTTTCTTCGATTTTTGTCTATTTGGGGTTGGTAACGGGTGACCGTTACCACTAAAACCATACAACGTAATTAAAAAAGCCTACAACTAGCAGCGGTGACCCAGGTGGGTCCGCAGGGAGAAGAATTCCACAGTACATGGATCCAACGAACAAATTTGGTGAACTTACTTACCTTCAGCTGAAAGGCAAAATGAAAGCCCACTTCCTAAGAACCCGTTTACAATAGGAAAGTCCGTAGATATCTTTGCTGGTGGTCTACCCTACTTCCCGAATCCAATGTTGTGCTATGGCTGCTTTAAATACGGCCATACACGTGTCCGATGCCCCGGCCCACAACGATGCTTTAATTGTTCGGGCGAAAAGCACGGTGAAGAAGAATGTGGAGAAACCCCATTTTGTCTAAACTGCAAGGGCAATCACCGTCCCACTAACAGACAATGTCCGAGCTACCAAAAAGAAATAGCAGTCATTAAATTAAAAACCCGCGATAATATCGCGTTCCCAGAAGCACGCAAACGAGTAAACCAACTGAGCCTAGGTAGTTACGCTCAGGCCACAGCACAACCCAACGAAACAATAAAGAAATTAAAAGAATTAGAAACGCAAATGAAAAACAAAGATGATCAGATTTCGAAACTTATGGAAAAGATCAAACGTAAAGACAACAAGATAGAGCAAATGATAGCTTACATCAACAAACGAAACAAAGTACTGGACCTGTAACGAGATCAAGAAACAATTCACCGGCTGTGTCAGAATCTAAACGCGGAAGACCACATAAAAAGATCACTCCTTTCAATATGCCCATAGCAGCAACATCGGATAACACAAGCTCACCTCCAAAATAACTCGCAAATGCCGCTAGCAAACAAATTCAGCACGAAAGTTATTTGGATGAAGATATTGGTAACGAAGAAGACGCCCCCAACCACCTCTTCGATAATCCTTACACCCATCAACGTCCGAGTGAAAAAATGGAAACACATACAACTACTAACAATGCAACAGATCGGTTTGGAAGTGAGGAAAGTGTAGTACTCCTTCCAACGCAAGCACAGCAGGCTGAAGGAGCTGTCCGGAACGCCAAACCCCAACCCGTTGACAGCAAATTCACCTCTGTGGCCGACAAATCCAGCATGCAAATCTCCGAACTCAACTACAACAAGCGGCCAAATAACTCGAAGAACAGCGAAGCTACACGAAGCATATCCCTAGTGCCGACCGCTGTCGGTATTCCTGATAGTAATAGTGTAGTTTTTACGACTGCGGTTGGCACTGTGGGCTCCTGCCTCCCACAGGTCAGTCCCGTAACCGTCAATCCTCTGTCAAACACTAATGCGCCATCAAATTTTACAGATCAAACCTATCCTACAACCGTCTCATCGTCGAAGGAACAAACAACAAAAACACCTATCTCTCCCGGCAAAAGTCCATCTACAAGATCGTTTCGAAAACCAACGAATAAACCACCACACAATCATCGCCACCCTACACAAAGTCTATCGCCGGTGCCGACCGTTGTTGGTAGTCCCGCGTCTAATAGTGTAGTAATCTCCACAGCGGCTGGCACTGTGGGGCTAGACGCTCCACAGGTCAGTCCATTCAAGCGAAATGTTGTAACGGACACTACTGCTGTACCACTCTCTGTTCTAGACACGACAAACCCATCACCCCGGTCTGGGGAAGATGATGAAAGTAGCTTCCCCACTTCGACCATTGGAAGGGATCGATCGGGGGGAAAAGGACTGTCCCTACCCCTCGGATATACAGTCCTTGCAACTCTCCTCCCGACTTTCCACCAGTACAACATTCTCGAAACGAAAAGCAGCAAAACGCAAAGAATCAACAGAATCGACATCACCATCGCTGACAGAGTACAACAACCGCACTGGTGGATGCTATGCTCTACAATGGAATATATGAGGACTAAGAAGTAATATCAGCGAACTGAAGCAGCTAGTTGCGGAGCACGATCCCTGTTTGATAGCAATACAAGAAACGAAAGTTAATCAAAGTCTTGTATCGCCGAACTTCATAAGTAGAAACTACACACTGTTACTAGAATCTAAAAGTGAACACTACTGGCAACACGGTGTTGGTCTGGCAGTCCGTGAGGGGATTCCCTTCGAACGCGTGCAGATTTCAACCAATTTGCATATTGTCGCCGTGCGAATCTACAATCCTGTTCATGCAACTGTGGTATCTATCTACGTTCCCCCAAGCGTTCAACATTGCCAATATGCACTGATTGACCTGCTGGAACAACTGGAAGGCCCGGTAATACTGCTAGGAGATTTCAATGCCCATCACATGGCATGGTTCACAGTCTACGAACCTACTTGGACGTTTTGTAATCCTTAATACAGGCTCCCCTACCCGCATCGATCCTGCCACTGGAAACTTATCAGCTATTGATATTTCTCTGTGCTCTAAAGCTTTTGCTCAAAGATTTACCTGGAGAACTCTGTCGGACACTTGTAACAGCGACCATTTCCCCATATTGATCTCTATTCCCGGATGGTCACACTGCCCAACAACACGACGCATATGGCTCTTTGAACATGTTGACTGGACCAAATACGAGCAAATAACAGCCCGTTCTATCTGTCAAAGGGAGGAGTGGAATGTTCAGAAACTCTCAGAGAAAATCATTGCCGCTGCTGCCAAATGCATTCCTAGGTCAGGCGGCGTTGCTGGCCCGAAAGCAGTTCCTTGGTGGTGTCCGGAAGTAAAACAGGCGATCAAACAACGACGCAAACACCTTAGAGCCCTTCGCCGCACACACCCATCTGATCTCGAAAGAGCCATAGCCTTAAAAAGGTTTCAGGATGCCAGATCACATGCTCGAAAGGCGATAAAAACAGCTAAGCAAAAGACTTGGATAGACTTCGTTGGAAAAATATCACCCAGTAGTACAACAACTGAGTTATGGCGTACAGTAAATACCTTTCGTGGTGGTCGACGTCGGCATACGATGGTACTTAAAAGAGGAGACAGCTTCACGGATAATCCAGAAGAAATCGCGAAACAACTTGCGGAACATTACTATAGAAGATCGGCGACCTCCAGCTATCCCCCAGAATTCCAAAAACAGAAGCATAAAGCTGAACAACAGCGTATAAACCTCTCTCCCGCCTCAGACGATGTATATAACATTAACATCACACTAGATGAACTCCTGTGGGCTCTTGAAAAAGGAAAGAGTTCTTCCACTGGTCCCGATTCGATAGGATACCCAATGTTGCGACACCTTCCGTTATCCGTAAAAATTGTACTACTAGAAGCACTGAACAATGTTTGGCAAAGTGGCTTATTTCCACCGTGTTGGCGAACCGCGCTTGTTGTTCCACTCCTCAAGCAGAGCTGTAAAGACACTGGACCAGACTGCTTTCGACCTATATCACTAACTAGTTGCATGGCAAAGATACTCGAACGGATCATAAATCGACGTTTGATCACAGAATTAGAGTCCAGTGGGCGGCTAGACAAACGACAGCACGCTTTCCGATCCGGGCGAGGTACAGATACGTATTTCGCAGACCTAGATAAACTGCTTCCGACTACCAACGAGCACAGTTTGATGGTATCATTGGATCTATCAAAAGCGTATGATACAACATGGCGTCATGGAATTCTTCGTACGTTGGATTCTTGGCGAATTCGAGGGCGCATGATGAACATGATACAAAGTTTTCTTACCGACCGATCTTTTCAAGTAGGTGTAGGAGGAAAAGTATCTACACCTCACAACCTAGAAAATGGTGTACCGCAAGGTTTCATCCCTTCAGTTACACTTTTTCTGTTTGCAATGCAACCAATCTTTCGAATAATACCAAAAGGAATAGAAATCTTGCTGTATGCGGACGATATCCTGCTTATTGTTCGGGGTATTAAGACAGAGACTCTACATAGAAAACTACAGGCTGCTGTTAGAGCCGTCGGCAAATGGACGAAAAGTGTTGGTTTTTCCATATCAGCTACCAAATCTTTCGCCTTCTACTGTAGCCCAAATGCAAGACGTAACCATTCGCGTAATATAACCATCATCCGAGAAGTTATTCCATACACAAATCGCCTTAAACTACTTGGTATCATCGTAGACCGCACAATCAATTTCAAAGCCCACTGTAAATTAGTGAAAGAAGCCTGCGCCTCAAGACTTCGCGTTCTGAGAGCTATAAGCACCCACCTCCCACGAAGACATCGAACAACACTTCTGCAAATTGGTTCTGCAATTATTACATCAAAACTACTCTATGGTATAGGTTTAGTCAGCCGAGGAGGTTTATCTGCTCTCCAGACTCTAGCTCCAATGTATAATCAGATGGTCCGTTTCGCTTCCGGTGCTTTTGTAACAAGCCCAATACAATCAGTATTAGCTGAAACAGGTATGCTATCTTTTGATCTACTAGCAACATTTTCCATCGCGCGGATAGCAGTACATGTACTACAAACAAATAACCCCAACATTACTATTCCTTTGGTCGAACGAACGTCAACCCGCATCCAAAATCTTACTGGCGTTCCACTCAACTTGGTCCAGCATCTTGTTAGAAGAGGTGAGCGCGCATGGTACATACGAAAACCATCAATCACGTGGGATGTCAAAAAATTAGTTACAGCGGGCGAAGCTTCTGAAAAAGTTCGACCCATCGTACAGCATCTTCTTTCCAATCGTTTCAGTCATTCCACAACACCATAGACCGATGGCTCCAAGAGACTCGATACAGTGGGCGCCGGCATATACGGAAACGGAATTGCCTGTATGAGTTTGCCTCCAAGTTGCAGTGTTTTCTCTGCCGAAGCGTATGCTATTCGAATGGCACTCTCAGTACCAAACATAAAGGATTTAGTTATTCTTACTGATTCAGCAAGTTGACTAGAAGCTTTAGAATCTGGTACGTCTAAACACCCTTGGATACAGGAGATCGAGAGCATGACAAACTGAAGATCCGTACGGTACTGCTGGATACCCGGCCATGCAGGCATCCGCGGAAACGATGAAGTAGACCGACTGGCAAACGCGGCCAGAACTCAACGTCCAATCGATATACCGATCCCAGGAGAAGATGTTTTAAGGAATGTTAAACCCTAGTCCGGAAACACTGGAATCAGCAATGGTTTGTCTCAAGAGATATAAAGTTCAGAGAAATCAAATTTGATACATACCGTTGGAGAGATCGTGACAACAGTGCTGATCACCGTGTCCTAACACGCTTGAGAATCGGACACACGCTTAACACACAGTTTTCTTCTGCAAAAAGAAGCCCCCCCCAAATTGAGAATGCTGTGGGACACTGCTCGATGTGCGACATCTAATACTAAACTGCAACAAGTATGCAGAGGAAAGACAAAACTTGGATACATCAAGCCTACGAACAGCAATGTCGAACGATGAACAAAGCGAGATGAAAATTCTTAATTTTATGCGTAAAACAGGACTATACTGTAAATTGTAATTAAATCTTTCAACGATATGAATGCATCTTTTCATAGATGTAAAATATCGCTAATAAACAAACAAACAAACATTATTATTCTTATTATTATTATTCTTATTATTATTATTATTATTATCATTATTATTATTATTATTATTATTATTATTAGTGTTATTAGTGTTATTATTATTATTATTATTATTATTATTATTATTATTATTATTATTATTATTATTATTATTATTATTATTATTATTATTATTATTATTATCATTATTATTATTATTATTATTATTATTATTATTATTATTATTATTATTATTATTATTATTATTATTATTATTATTCATTCAGTAAAAAGCGTTCAAGCAGACAGGTTGTGTTACTGGCTTGTGAGTTAACGGCTATCACCGAGTCAAGACAACTTTAGCTGCAGGTAAACAAAACCCGCCTGCGCCTATTGCAAACGCAGCAAAAGCTGGTGTACAGCCAATATTCGGGGCGTTCCCGACTTGGAAGCAATCGAAGAAGGCCATCCCATTCATACGCACAGAGGTGAAGAGACACAGTGGTGCGAACGCATAGAAGTGCTCAGACACAGAGGTGCGGAGACGAAGGGGTGTAAAGACACAGAGGTGCTAAGGCACAGAGGTGCTAGGGCGCATCAGCGCAAAGCCACAGAGACAACCACCAGGTATCAGTTCGTATGACGTACAGTACCGGTTGCGGTGGACAGAAAGAAGCATTATCGTGTGGTGCTACACAAGAAGCATCACAACTCATCGCCAACAAGAGCTACAACGCTGTATCTAAGGCCAGGTACAGGCAGCGTACAGACCAAGCTCAGCGAAGACCACGACGGCAGAGCAACGGAGATAGAAGACAGCAAATTTAAAATAGTTGGAGCGAGCTTCACACCGAGTAATTGAGGAAAGCAGAAAGCGACTAACATCTATAATTTTATTTTATTTCACTTCAAAGTATATTCTCGTTTATATAATTCAGTTGAGATCAATTTAAACATATATATGTAATGGATGACCTAATGGATGAGAATCCAGGAGATCCATCTCTGCCACCAGGCGAAAATTTAACGGTTCCTAACTCGCAGAGAACGAAGTTTTACAATGAAACTTCTGCGGGCCCATGGATAGTATATTTTCGGCGTAAAATGAAGGCATTAAATTTATTTATGCCTTCATTTAAATTTATAATTAATATATCTAAAGAATTGACATCACGATTTCCCGCTACCAAAGAGATAGTAAGAGTCCATAAAGACAAGATCCGCGTTGTAGTCGATTCCTTGAAGCAGGCTAATGAGATTGTTGTTTGTGAATTATTTACCCCTTCGAAAGACGTTGAAATAGACGGTGTTATAACCGAAGCGGGTCTTTCGGTTAAAGAGTTGCTTGAACATGGAGTTGGACGTTTTAAAAACTCTATGCTTGAGGGAGTAAGGATACTCGAGTGCAAGCAATTGTACTCAGCATCTTTTGAAGAAGGAAACAAAACTTATCGACCTTCAGATTCGTATCGAGTAACATTCGCTGGATCTGCCTTGCCTAGCCATGTCCACATCGATAGAGTTCGCCTTCCTGTTCGGCTTTTCATACCAAATGTTATGAATTGCACGAACTGCAAAAAATTTGGCCACACAGCTACTTACTGTAGTAATAAGTCGAAATGTACAAAATGTCAAGGGCCTCATAAGGATAATCTTTGCGATAAAGATATTGAAAAATGTGTTTATTGTGGGGAAAATCCTCATGATGATCTTTCAGTATGCGCTGCATTTAAATTGCGTAAGGACAAAATGAAGCTTTCTTTAAAAGCACGGTCTAAGCGCACATATGCGGAAATGCTCAAAACTATCATTTATGTCCCACCTTTGGAATCCGGAAACGGTTTTTCAAATCTGGCGAAACTAGAGGAATCTGACTCTGACGGAAATAGTGAAGATACCTCGTTTGTCACTCCTCAAGGGTCTGTTAAGAGGAGATTAACAAACCACAAAATACCAAAAAAGACTCCAAAAATTACACCTTCAAAAAAAGATCCCCGTGTTAAATCTAAAAAGCCAAATTTAAAACCAAAAACTGTGCCTCCTGGTTTGTCAAATTCACAAACCAATCCAGGAACTAGCACAAGAAAAGACAATAATCCAGTGGGCTCCATTTCACAGCCACCAACAGGATTACTGAAGTTTTCGGAAATTGTTGAATGGATTTTCTCAGCATTCAATATAACTGAACCCTTAAAGACCCTCATAATGGCATTCCTTCCAATAGCTAGAACCTTTTTGAAGCAGTTATCAGCTCAATGGCCAATTGTCTCAGGTTTTGTATCTTTTGATGGATAATTTATCACCCGCCACAAATGATACAATCACTGTCCTGCAGTGGAATTGTCGAAGCATCATGCCAAAACTTAAATCATTTAACGTTTTGTTGCATAGTCAAAAATGTGATGTATTTGCTTTGTGCGAAACATGGCTTACATCAAATATAGCTGTAAATTTTAATGACTTTAACATTATACGTCTCGATAGAGACTCTCCGTATGGTGGAGTGCTTTTAGGAATTAAGAAATGTTATTCCTTTTATAGATTAAACATTCCTTCGACTTCTAGTATAGAAGTTGTTGCTTGTCAAATAAACATGAAAGGAAAGGACATTTGCATTGCTTCGGTATATATTCCTCCAAGAGCTCAAGTTGGACAACGACAGCTTAATGAAATTGTTGAAGCCCTTCCTGCTCCACGTTTGATTTTAGGAGATTTCAATTCGCACGGAATGATGTGGGGTTCCGTTTACAATGATAGCAGATCATCTTTAATATATAATATTTGCGACAATTTCAAAATGACAGTATTGAATATGGGTAGCATGACTCGGATTCCAAGACCTCCGGCACGTCCAAGTGCATTAGATTTATCTCTTTGCTCGACTTCAATTCGACTAGATTGCACCTGGAAAGTATTTCCTGATTTACACGGTAGCGATCATTTACCAATCATCATCTCAATTAGCAGT
Source organism: Malaya genurostris (assembly GCF_030247185.1). Taxonomy (NCBI): domain Eukaryota; kingdom Metazoa; phylum Arthropoda; class Insecta; order Diptera; family Culicidae; genus Malaya; species Malaya genurostris. Next base: position 139,354,894 of record NC_080572.1, on the reverse strand, counting down.
AACAAATGTATTGCTAATTCAGGTAATATTCCATATGATTTGACAAAAAATATTGACTGGATTAAATACCAAAGTAATATCTCAAGTGTCTTAAATTCAATGGAAGAGCTCCCCCCACTTGAAGAATATGACTTCCTCGTTTGTTCGACTCTGGAGGCTGCAGAACAACAACAACAGAAGACCTCCAAATCCTTGGTGGGACAAAGAGTGCTCAGATGCTAAACACGCGAAACAAAATGCTTTCAAGACGTTTTTAAAACGAGGAGGAGGAACTCCTCAGAATTTTGAAAAATTCTTGGTTTTAGAAACCAAGTACAAGAACATACTTCGGGTTAAGAAATGCGGCTATTGGAGACACATGCAGCTATTGGAGAGTGCTCATTGAGGTTTGTCAAGAGAAACCTCAATGAGCACTCTTTGGAATACGGCCAGACGAATGAGGAATCGCAACGTAGGAAATGAGAGTGAGGAGTACTCGAATCGATGGATATTTGATTTTGCGAGGAAAGTTTGTCCAGATTCCGTTCCTACGCATAGCATTATTAGGGAGTCTTCTTCAAATGATGATTCCATTGATAGCCCCTTTTCAATGATGGAATTTTCCATAGCACTCATGTCTTGTAACAATAACGCTCCTGGGATGGACAGAATTAAATTCAACTTGGTGAAGAATCTGCCCGACCTCGCAAAAAGACGTTTGTTGGAATTGTTCAACAAGTTTCTTGAGCAAAATATTGTTCCATCTGACTGGAGACAAGTGAAAGTTATCGCCATTCAAAAGCAGGGGAAACCAGCTTCCAATCACAACTCATATAGACCCATTGCGATGTTGTCCTGCATCAGAAAATTGTTCGAAAAACTTATTCTACGACGTCTCGACACTTGGGTCGAGACGAACGGTTTGTTGTCAGATACTCAGTTTGGCTTTCGTAGAAATAAAGGGACGAATGATTGCCTTGCATTACTTTCGACTGACATCCAAATTGCCTTCGCTCAAAAGCAACAAATGGCATCTGTATTTTTAGACATTAAAGGAGCATTTGATTCAGTTTCCATTGATGTTCTTTCAGACAAGCTCCACCAACATGGACTCCCAGCGGTTATAAATAATTATTTTCACAACCTTTTGTCAGAGAAACGCATGCATTTTTTCACATGGCGATTTGGCAACACTCAGAATTAGTTACATGGGTCTCCCGCAAGGCTCATGTCTCAGTCCGCTCCTCTATAATTTTTACGTGAATGACATTGACAGCTGTCTAGTAACCCCATGTACACTAAGACAATTGGCAGATGATGGCGTGGTTTCAGTTACTGGATCCAAAGCTATTGATCTACAAAAACCATTGCAAGATACCTTAGATAAATTGTCCGTTTGAGCTGTTCATCTTGGTATCGAATTCTCTGCGGAGAAAACAGAGCTGGTCGTCTTTTCAAGAAAGCATGATCCCGCGCAACTTCAGCTTCATATGATGGGAAGAATAATCGAACAGGTTTTGACTTTCAAATACCTCGGGGTGTGGTTTGATTCCAAATGCACGTGGGGAGGACACATTAGGTATCTGATAACGAAATGCCAACAAAGAGTAAATTTTCTTCGAACAATAACAGGGTCTTGGTGGGGTGCTCATCCGCAAGATCTAATAAAATTGTATCAGACAACGATACTTTCAGTGATGGAATATGGATGCGTTTGTTTTCGTTCCGCTGCAAATTCTCATATTATCAAACTTGAGCGAATTCAGTACCGTTGTTTGCGAATTACTTTAGGCTGCATGCATTCGAGACACATACAATGAGTCTTGAAGTTCTGGCGGGAGTTCTTCCATTAAAAGATCGATTTTGGGAGCTTTCATCACGCCTGCTAATAAGATGTGAGGTGCTGAATCCCATGGTAATTAATAATTTCGAACGAATAGTCGAGCTTCGATCTCAAACAAAATTCATGACAGTATATTATAACCATATGTCACAGGAAATCAACCCTTCAAGATCTATTCCTATCCGTGTAAGCCTCCTAAATGTCCCTGACTCAACTTTATTTTTCGACACATCCATGCAGCGCGAAGTGCGTGGAATCCCGGATCACCTACGCTCTATGGAAATCCCAAAAATATTTTCAAGTAAGTTCAGGCATATTGACTCTGAGAAAATGTTTTACACGGACGGATCGCGAATTGAAGAAGCGACAGGGTTTGGTATGTTCAACAATAATGTTTCGGCCTCATTCAAGCTTCAAGAACCTGCATCTGTTTATATAGCAGAGTTAGCAGCAGTTCATTATAGCTTGAATGTAATCGTCACATTATCTCCAAACCATTATTTCCTCTTCACAGATAGTCTGAGTGCAATTGAAGCCATTCGCTCAAACGCTGCTGGCAAAAATGAACCGTTTTTCTTGGGCAAAATAAAACAGTGTCTGAACGACATATTGAATAATAATTATCTAATCACTAGTCTGGGTCCCGGCTCATTGCTCCATTCCTGGCAATGAAAGAGCCGATAATTTAGCCAAACGTGGTGCTATTGAGGGTGAAATTTATGAGAGACCGATTGCTTTCAACGAATTTTATAGCGCGACTCGCCAAAGAACACTTGCCAGCTGGCAAGCTTCTTGGGATAAAGATGTTCTGGGTCGGTGGATGCACTCAATTATTCCTAAAATTTCGACAAAGGCATGGTTCAAGGGGCTGGATGTGAGTAGGGACTTCATTCGTTTGATGTCCAGACTCATGTCCAATCACTACACGTTAGATGCACATCTCCTTCGAATTGGACTTTCCGAAACTAATCATTGTGCTTGTGGCAAAGGCTATCGCGATATTGATCATGTCGTTTGGACATGCGTGGAGTATCGTGATGTCAGATCTCAACTAATAAATTCCTTGCGTACCCAAGGTAGACTATCCAATGTCCCAGTTCGAGACAATCTTGCTTGTCGTGACCTTTCTTACATGAAACTTCTTTATCATTTCATAAAGAAAATTGAAGTTTCAATTTAATAATTGACCCTTTTGAGGGTTAGTTCTGACTCCTACTGCGTCCATTAGTTCATCTAATAGCAAAATTTTAATAAAAATGATGTGCTGATACAAACAAACTCAAAATAGGTTACGAAATCAACAACAAAATGTATAAAAATTTAAGCTTATCTTATAATTTATAGTAGTAAATCGCTTGGTTCAAATAATGTTCTTTACCCTCAGGGTACGGACTGGGTTACCGTAACCCGAGCGAAATTTGAAAGGAGCGCCATACGAAGAGAAGTCGTTCACATTTTTCATTATAATTTTTTTTCAATCAGTTAAATGATTAATCTGACAACTCTATTATATTTTTGAGACAATTTCACACAAAATATAAAAAAATTATTCAAATTGACAAAGTACAGCCTGATATACACCCAATCAAAGTCGCCGGGTTAGGCTAACCCAGTCCGTACTGAACGTAACTTTTTTATAGTCCGTACCCTGAGGGTTAAGTAGATTTAATAATAAATAACGAAATAGCTAATATGATATTTAAAAAATAAAAGGAATATGTTTTATTAAACTCAAATCGCTGTTACTATATTAGTATTATATTAGGTTAAGAATTCTATGTAAAAGTGATGATACGGCGAAGAAAAACTTATGTAAATTGCCTTAAGAAATAAACGTATTTATGGAAAAAATATTATTATTATTATTGTTATTATTATTATTATTATTATTATTATTATTATTATTATTATTATTATTATTATTATTATTATTATTATTATTATTATTATTATTATTATTATTATTATTATTATTATTATTATTATTATTATTATTATTATTATTATTATTATTATTATTATTATTATTATTATTATTATTATTATTATTATTATTATTATTATTATTATTATTATTATTATTATTATTATTATTATTATTATTATTATTATTATTATTATTATTATTATTATTATTATTATCATTAATCGTTCATTTGACCTCGGCTTCAACCCTTTGGTCCTTAGCCGAGGTGATAAAATGTTGGCAGGGAAGTTGCGGTATACGGCTGCGGTTAGTTATTATCACTATATTCCATTTGGTATAATCACATTGCATTTGAATGGGTTAGGATTCCTTTTTTGTGTGCTCTGATTTGTTGATCTTCCTTAAATTGATTTTCAGATTTTTTGCCTGAGTGTTGTCGCTGTTCGGCTCTATAACGTGCAGATGTCATACCAGTTGACCTTTTGCAGTAAGTAGAGATTTCCCGTGGTTGGGGTTGGAGCTGATAGGTGCCATTTCGTAGGGAAAAAACTTCCTCGAGCTACGTACTCGTACTGGTAGGTGTCATTTTAAAGTTGAATGCAGGATGTCGTTGTCCGCTTTCGGGGATGTTTCCACTTGCTTCAAGCTGGTAGGTATCAGCCTAGTTGTGTACGATTTGTTTAGTGTTGCATTCTGGTTAGGTTCAATGTAGCGTTCAGACTGATTTCTTTTTAGGTTTTCAGGTACTTGTTTTTATTTTGCTTCTTGGAGTGTTCTTGTTAGTCGCTATGTGCGGACTCTGCTACTATGTGTGATTTGTTTTTTTTTTTATGGTCAGCTTTTTCGGGTTTGTGCTATCAATGTTTTTCAGATCGTTTTAGGTGCACTTCAGGTTCGAAATTAAGGTGCAGTTATGGTGCCTTCTACAGTTATGGTGCTCCGAATTCTGATTGTGTTGACTTGGGCTAAGGCGGCGTAGTGTGTTCACAGTACGGTTCCACTTGTGTCGTCGAGACTGTTGTATATGTATTTGTCTGTATATGTATATGTCTGTCATGTATTAAGTATAGCCGATAATAAATCAGTTGATATTGTGCAGGCCAACCCTATACATTTAATTTCGATCCGTGAGAGATCACGACAACAAAAAACAGGACTATACTGTAAATTGTAATTAAATCTTTCAACGATATGAATGCATCTTTTCATAGATGCAAAATAACGTTAATAAACAAACAAACAAACATTATTATTATTATATTTATTATTATTATTATTATTATTATTATTATTATTATTATTATTATTATTATTATTATTATTATTATTATTATTATTATTATTATTATTATTATTATTATTATTATTATTATTATTATTAGTATTATTATTAATAATAATTTCATTATGATTATTATTAATCGTTCATTTGACCTCGGCTTCAACCGTTTTGTCCTTAGCCGAGGTGATAAAATGTTTACAGGGAAGTTGCGGTATACGGCTGCGGTTAGTTATTATCACTATATTCCATTTGGTATAATCACATTGCATTTGAATGGGTTTGGATTCCTTTTTCTGTGTGCTCTGATTTGGTGATCTTCGTTAAATTGATTTTCAGATTTTTTCCCTGAGTGTTGTCGCTGTTCGGCTCTATAACGTGCAGAGGTCATACCAGTTGACCTTTTGCAGTAAGTAGAGATTTCCCGTGGTTGGGGTTGGAGCTGATAGGTGCCATTTCGTAGGGGAAAAAACTTCCTCGAGCTACGTACTCGTACTGGTAAGTGTCATTTTAAAGTTGTATGCAGGATGTCGTTGTCCGCTTTCTGGGATGTTTCCACTTGCTTCGAGCTGGTAGGTATCAGCCTAGTTGTGTACGATTTGTTTAGTGTTGCATTCTAGTTAGATACAATGTAGCGTTCAGACTGATTTCTTTTTAGGTTTTCAGGTACTTGTTTTTATTTTGCTTCTTGGAGTGTTCTTGTTAGTCGCTATGTGCGGACTCTGCTACTATGTGTGATTTGTTTTTTTTATGGTCAGCTTTTTCGGGTTTGTGCTATCAATGTTTTTCAGATCGTTTTAGGTGCACTTCAGGTTCGAAATTAATAAAATAATAGTTATGGTGCCTTCTGCAGTTATGGTGCTCCGAATTCTGATTGTGTTGACTTGGGCTAAGTCGGCGTAGTGTGTTCACAGTACGGTTCCACTTGTGTCGTCGAGACTGTTGTATATGTATTTGTCTGTATATGTATATGTCAGTCATTTATTAAGTATAGCCGATAATAAATCAGTTGATATAGTGCAGGCTAACCGTCTATACATTTGATTTCGATCCGTGAGAGATCACAACATGGCGCTGTAGGTAATTAGGTGAAGAAAATGAAAAAAAGTTCGGGTGTGTAATGTCAGAGGCATAACTGGATGTCGTGAAAACGAATAAAATTTACACTCCTTCATACTTCCGAATATCAATTAGTTGATCGATTGTGTGAATTATGTTAGCCATCCTCTTTTTAAAGTACTAGACTTTGAAAAGATACACCTAAAGTAAAGTACTCAAAAAAAAACTTTGTTTTGCGATAGCAAGCTTCGTATTTTGCTCTAAAGTGCCTCGATCGTGCCATAATCAACACCTTGATTACGACAACCAAATTCGAAGTGAATGGCTTCTGAGTCAGTTCTATGCAATTTGATTGTTGCTATCAAATTGTTGTACGGGATTAATGTACGGTATTCAGAAGGGTGTAATTCTCTAAGATATATTAAACACTGTTTGGATATAAAAACGCTTCACACTTTATACTTGGTTTGTTCTTACCGACGTTGGTGGAAGAATCTCACCTCGACATCTAGTTCCGTCTGAAGCAGTAGAAGAAATGAACAATTTTCAATCAAAGTTTACCTTTTGTACTCGTACCGTAGATAATCGGAACTGATATGTGCCTGACTACTCCAAAACCGACGCCCGGGTGTGAAAAAAGCGAACAAGCGTAATGAATTTTCCTCATAATTTCCAAAAGTTTTAGAAAAGTTTGTTTTCAGTTATTTATGGTCATCTTACGCTACTGAAAATTTAATCACAAACTGCTGATTATATCTCCGATTGCTTGTAGAATAAATTCTGTTGTTGGGTTAAGTATATAAATAAATATTCGCGATAAATTTCTGCCCATTCTCGTACAGGGTAAATTTTGAAAAGTAGGTCGTATTCACTACAAAAGCCACGTTTGTTTTTTGTGATGAAGAAGGCAGAATGTATGCAAAGGTGGTGGAAAAGTTCGATAATTACAGCAATCCTAAAAACAATGTATATTATTCGCGATAGTAGTACTACTCCAGTGTTCAGGCAGAAAATGAACTGTTCGTAAATTTTCTGACCAATCTCCGTACGATGATGCAAGACTGTGCAGACGAAATGATAAGAGATCGCATTATTTTTGCCATAGTGCCGAGCTGAGGAACAAGCTTATCACCAAAAACTGGAGAAGAGACGTCACATTAAATGTTACGATAGAGGAGAGGGGCTAGATGAAGTGAAGAGGAAACAATTGAAGCTCATCAAACGAGTATCTTCGAGAGGTACGGGAATATATTTTATTCCGCGTGATTTTTTCAACACGATGAGTTTGAATATTATACCCTAGCCGTTGATAACTTTTCGTGCATATCCCAAGTAACAATTTTAATATTAATAAATACTAGTAGCTGTCTTCAATGCTACATAATAAATCTTGCATTAAAACTTTAAACTCAACGAAAGCCTACTGAAAACCTCTATAAGAGCATGTTCCTGCCAAGTGGACCATTCTTCATAAGGTTTATAAAGCAAAGTGAAGAATTAGCATAAACCTGCATTAAAACTCCAAATTCAAGAAAATTTTGAAACCAGCTTTACGATCAACATTTAATTTATTTGGAAGGAATGAATTCCGCTATGAATGAATTGTCGTTTTGATAATATTTTTCATGGCAATGTGTGTGTCATGTCTGCTTTGAATGCAACCAGTAAGAATATATGTTACTAGATTTTATTTACAAGTTTGAGGTTTTTTTCGAACGTAAAAATTTCATGCGCTTTTATTTTTATCGTGAATGTTTGGATAAAAATAAGAATTATAACTAATCGCCTTGAAATAAATGCAGTTTTTGCGAAAATCTCCATGATTTTTGAAAATTATTTTTTGTGATTCTTCGTCATTTTTGTATAAAACTATTTCGTGGCATTAAAACTTGTGTATACGTTCTGAAAATGAATCATTAAAGCCCATCATTTTTATTCGTTTTTGCATTTCGAAGTATATTTGATGTCAATAAATGCTACGGTATAGGACATCATAATGGCGGCCATGAAATTTTCTTTAATACAAATTACGCTTAATCCAAGAAGCAATAAATCAAATAGCCCACAACAAATGTGTCATAAATATACTTTAGAACCCTCAAATTTGCTCTGAGTGAAACTGTCATCCAATGATCACGCACACACACAAAACTAAATTTATGAAAGAATTTAACTGTCAATAATGTTTTAAAGAAAATGTTCAAAAGCAATATTAAGAGTGTTTGCATGGTTTTATTCTAGTACACATTGTTTTATTTTTAGTCCAGTTGTTAGTCTGGGTAAAAAGTTTTATAGAAGCTTTAAAACCTATGATATTACTAGTCAAAAGAGACATTTATTATAGTCGTCATAAAACAGGTAGTGATTAAAAAATCAATTATAAAACTCCTATAAATTACAATCAAAACCATTAGGCATTCGAATTGTTACTTGGGATGTGTAGTTTATAAACCTAGAGCGATTATCGAGTTGAAATTGTTTTCAAAGAAGTAGGAAAACTTAGCAAAAGGGTTCATCTTTCATTACAACCGGATGCTGTTCCAATACAACATCGGTAGCGTACACTTCAAGAATTCTTTCAAAGGAGTTTTTAGCCATCCTCTGTGCGTGCAAAACGTACAACCACTATATTTATGGAAGAGAAGTGAACGTGTGAATCGATCATAAGCCTGTAGTAGCGCTGATGAAGAAAACGGTGTCAAAAATCCATGCCTAGATGTTGCAACGGGTTTGGATAAAGCTTTCGAAATGTAACCTAAAAGTGCATTATGTTTCAGGCAAAGACATGTACTTAGCAGATTTTATATCAAGAACAGAGCAAGCACCCCTACGCAGACCGATTGCATCACGACCTCCACCACGACAACAAAATGTATACAACAACACCCAAGTACAATCTCCTCGATCATTCCCAATCATTTCTCAATCGATCCGTCGTCCCTACCCTCGCTCACCAGTGCAGTACCCTCCAATGCCTTATCAGTATCCAACTCGACAAAGCCAAACACTTGTTTAGGAATCTACTATCAAAATATCGGAGGAATGAATAGCTGTATCGATCAATACCGTCTAGCTTGCGCTGATCGTGCCTATGACATATACATGTTCATCGAAACCTGGCTGAACAGTAGCACACTATCAAAGCAAATTTTTGGAAATGCGTATTCGGTATACAGGCAAGATCGAAACGAACTGAACAGCTTTAAAAAAAGCGGCGGCGGAGTTCTGTTGGCCTGTCGCTCAAATTTTCATTCTCGTTTGCTACATGTTCCGAACTGTACTAGTGTTGAACAGTTATGGGTTGCACTTATACTAAAAAATTGCACACTTTTTATCTGTGTAATTTACATACCGCCTGATTGCATCAACGATATGGAATTGATTCAGCAACATTTGAATTCGCTCTTGCTAGTTACTAACCATATGGAATTGAACGATAAGTTAATGATTCTAGGCGACTTTAATTTATCTGGTGTTAATTGGATTCGCTCCGTTTCTAATTATTTGTATCCAAATGCTGACTCCTTGAATAGCACTGTTTATCATAGACTACTGGACGACTATAACACTGCTGGTCTAGTTCAATTGAATGATCATTCAGGAATCAGAATCAGAACAAATTGGCTCAAATGGCACGTTCCCCTTGATGTTTGGAGATTTGTGCCTTGCCATCAATTTGTTTTTTAACATCATTTTCCCGATATCTAAGAGGGAAGGATTGAAAGGAAATGGTAAGGGTTGGACTAGGAGGATGGGAAAAATTGACGACACAAAAACACATAAAAGCAGAAGTAAATTCTGCACCCCTAAGGGATGCTGAACAATCTGCTGATGATCACATTTAGTGGAAGCAGAAGGAAATTCTGAACCTCTACGAGGTCCCGAACAGTCTGCTGTTAATAAAACCTCCAACCCCCGAGAGGATTTAGAGATCTTACAAAAGCGACACCATTCTCGGGAGAATGCAGAACGACTCGCAGTATGTACGAGCAGAAGTAAATTCGGTACCCCAAAGGATGCCAAACAATCTGCTAAACCCTATTTAAGGTGAATACAGAAGGGATTTATTCACTCCGGGAAGAACGATGAACCCTTCTGACTATAGCTCCTTACCACATTGGGTGTGAAACGAGAGAATATCCTTCAATTTTAGTTCCGCATACACAGACTCAACCATGCATGGAGAACCAAAAACCCGGATACGTAGCTGCGTCAATGCGGGACAGTTACATATCCGATGATATGAAGTACCATAATCGCATTCACATAAATCACACGAATAATACTCAGCACGTTGAATAGTAGCCATGTGATAATTGAGTTTGCAATGTCCAGTCAGAGCTCTGACCAGAATACTGCAATGATACTTGGAGAAATGCAGTAGACACTCTGACTCTTTCAGATCCAAATCTGGTAAAAATGCTTTTGTCTGAGCGCAAGTTTGCAGGCTGCGCCAGTAGCTGGCATGTTTGGATGCAGCCCAAGAACGAATCTTGTGCTTTATCCAACTAGTTGAAAGTGGTAAAGCTGGTTCAGGACCAACGAAATCATTCGTTGCACCAGCTCTAGCCAACTCATCAGCCCATTCATTTCCAGTAACACCAGAATGGCCGGGTACCCATAAGAAGTAAACAGCATTTGAAATGCAGAGGCCTTCAATTTGAGTTCGACATGCGATCACTAGATTCGACCGAGAGTCATTCGAACTGAGTGCTTTTAAGGCTGCCTGACTGTCGGAACAAAAATAAATACGTTTACCACAGATCCTCTGCTGAAGTGCCGATTGTACTCTACACAGAATTGCGTAGATTTCTGCTTGGAACACAGTACAGTATCTACCAAGTGAATGAGACTGCTCTAGCCTCATTTCACGACAGTAGACACCAGCACCAGCACGACCATTCAACAGAGAACCGTCCGTATAACAAACTATGTGTTCATCAAGTTGTCGTTCCAGACAACCAGACAACCATTCCTGACGAAGAGGATAGCTCACATTGAATGTTTTGAAAGGAAAACTGCATGTGAGAGTTAGATCACTAGGAGCGAGTAAATACTCATCCTACGTAACCATTTGATACCACAAGCGAGTGTGGCTGGTAGCATAATCTAATGGGTTACTGTTCCAAAGCCCTGTAACCCTAAGACACAAGATAATGCTTCTTGTTTTAGGAACACATGTAGTGGTTTAATACACAGTAGCACATCTAGAGCAGCATTAGGAGTTGTCGTGAATGCTCCTGTCATCGCCATTAGGACCATCCTTTGGAGATGATTTAGCTTTGACTGAACTGTCGCGACTTCGACTTTCTGCCACCATACAAGACATCCATATGCTATAATTGGTCTAACAATAGTTGTGTAGATCCAATGAATGTATCTGGGTTTGAGTCCCCATGATTTTCCAAAAGCTCGTCTGCATTGGCCGAAAGCCATGCAAGCTCTTTCAATTCTGAAGTCAATGTGAGCAGACCAATTCAGTTTTGAGTCAAGAATAACCCCGACGATTGATCGACCACAGTGACCTCTGAACCAAAGAACTGTAACGGACGAGCTCCTGTAATTATCCTACGATGAGTGAAAAGCACCATTGATGTTTTGCCCGGATTTACAGATAATCCAACCTGACAACACCATTTTCAACAGATCGCAGAGCTTGCTGCATTAAATCAAAAAGAGTGTTAATGCTTATACCGGTCATCAATATATGATAATCGTCGGCAAAACCATAAGTCGGAAATCCAAGGTTATTAAGTTTCCTTAACAAACCATCAGCGACTTGGTTCCATAAAAGTGGGGATAGTACACCACCTTGAGGACACCCACAGACACTCAGCTTTCAAATCTCTGCTTGCCGAAGCGATGAACAAAGAAGTCGATTGCTAAGCATTGCGTGTATCCAGTAAGGGAAAAACCCAGGATATTCCGTTCACGACTGCAATGTTTAACCTCCTGCAGCCATTCAGCCATCGGCACGGAAATACACCTTGACTTAGGAGTTCCTATTTTTGTGGCCTTTTACGACATGGAACAGGAAACCAGTGGATCAATTCTTGGTAAAAAATAATTCCGCCGGATGCCACACGGCTTACCTGTTTGGTGGACTTATACCACCGGTACAGGTGGACCGTAGCGTTATTCTTAGCCAGTTGGGAAACCGCTACCGACACTACACGGCTATCTAGGCTGCTCAGAGAGGGAAGTTGACATTGATGGTCAACTTCCATGGATGGCCGAGCAGCCGGCTGTTTATCATAGACTACTGGACGACTATAACACTGCTGGTCTAGTTCAATTGAATGATCATTACAACAGCAATCATCGCCTTCTGGATCTATGTTTTGTCAGTCAGGAGCTTTTGAATTTCTGTTTAGTTGGTGCAGCCCCCGAACCGCTGGTTAAACTCAGTCGTCATCACCACCTCTCCATATTTTTTTAATGGAATCTTCGCCACTAATCTTTAACAATACATCAGAATCAACTTATTACAACAACCAGAAAGGTAACTTCGAGGCGATGAATAGGTTTCTGTTATCACTTAATTGGTGTTCGCTATTATCGGACAATGACTGCAACATCACTGCCACAGCTTGGACGAATATTGTGCTTTATGCAATTGACCAGTTCGTTCCAAAGAAAACGTGTCGTCAACAAATTTATCCTATGGCTTTAATGAACCGTTTTCGAGTATGTGTCGCGTATTCAATACTTGCTCTGATGAATTTGATTTAAATTTATCTCGTAACACCATTTAAACCCGTTATCTCCGATTTTTTTTCCCGCTAGTTGTATTTAAATAATTAGACGATATCAATAGTTGTTAGCTAGCTTCGTAGTTTAAATAAGGGTAATTTAAGATTTCGTTATCTATCAGTTGCACAAATGTTATCTGTTGATACAAAGATGAGAAGTTTTTATGCCTGCTGGAGAAGGAGAACAAAAATCTCAGCTCCAGCGGGCTTTTCCCTTGCTCCTAAAAAATAAAATAAAATAAAATAAAAATAAATAAAAAACATATATATATAATCAAAAGAACAACCATCATCTAATTTGGGTTATGTAGTACACACAATAAATGTAAGTTCTTCCTAAATTACTACAAGTTTCCCGAAAGGGCCGAATGATCATTCGAAACTTCATAAGGACCTACGATACTATTGTCAGTTTAGAGATAAGTTGTATGAAAACGGTGGGTTGTTAATCATGGAAGAAAAACTATACCTACCTTGCACTATAAGACAATAAATGTTACAACTGCTTCACTGGGGACTAAAAAAGACGAAGAAACAAACAGAAACTATTTTTTCTGTTTTTCAATGACTGAGTGGAAACATATATTGGAGAAGCAAAATGAGTCAAAAACTTAACAGAAGAGATGATTTATTGGAAAAAGATACGCTCAGAGACCGGACTCAAACCTACGTTTTTATGCATTCCGTGCATACGCGCTACCATTTTGTCACCGTTAGCCTTGTGATAGACACAGCTCTGAAACACGGTTAGGCATGACAGAGCGTCCATCGAATATAATTCACATCCTGGCCGTCTCCCGATCGGTACCATACATCCAAAAATTTACTCTGTTCATCAAAAACTAGTCTTCTCGCTCTATACCTATTTTCCTCCCAAACACTGAGTAGGAGAGTGTATTTATATTCGCTTGTCATCTTCTCTACTGGTGCCAGTCGCTGGCTGGATATCATCAGTGACAGGCCTATGAAGGTTGCATTGGCCCAAGATGAACAAGGACGTATAAGATATTGTCAGATCATATATCAAGGATCCATTACTATCACTCCCAATCCCAACAAGATGTTTTGAGAAGCTGTGTAGTGATTTTTTTCGAATGGGGAGGATAACCTTTCCTTATGACAGCGAATTACTCTTTTACGTGGATCCACGTAGTAGAAACTGAAGGGAAATCGACCAAGAATGTTTGTGTAGTATTGAGACGTACATTCTGATCTATTGTAAAAAAAAACAATTTGTTTATTTGTTTATTTGGAGCAGGGAAATGCCCGGTGGAGTTAGTTTCCGTCAAACTTGCTCTCCAACAGGCATAAAACCTATTAATCTGTAGCATCAACAGATTACAATCATCCAAATGATACATTTCACTTAAACATAGCATTTCTAAACTATCTAAAACTAAAACTAATTAGATAGTGACCTTAGAAACAATTTCTTGACAACGTTTTGTGATAGATTAAAGTCGAATGAATTGGCACAGTGGTTGAATGTTTGGCACATGCTGGAAAAAGAGTCGTTATACCCATAATTAGTTCTAGCATAGGAGGTCCTAAGAAAAGAATAGTTTCTAAGATTACGGCGATGGATATCAATTTGTAAATGCTGTAAAAGCTCGAAGCAGTCTATTCTTGATTGAAGGAGATCAGCCACAAAAGTAGCCTTGCTCACATCACGACGGACAGATAACAAATCGAGGTCAATCAGTTTGCATCTGGCATGGTAATTTGGAAGGTTCAAGGGTTTCTCCAAGGAAGCCGCCGCACAGGAAATCGATCGAATTTCCGTTGAATTGCTTTGGATATCGTTTTGGTAGTACGGTGACCAGACAACCGAGGCGTATTCGAACTAAAGCGTAGAGCGAACTAAAGCACAATATAATGTTTTCAAGCAATGTACATTATCGAATTCTTTAGTCACGCGTAAAATTAAGCAGCTTGGAGGCTTTGGAGATAGTAAACTCAATGCGTTCCTTGAAATTTAACGTATAGTCCAGGAGGACACCAAGGTCCTTCACAGAAGATGTACGTATCAGAACAATTTGTGAAATATTATAGTCGAAACTGACTATGAACTTTTTGCGACTAAAAGAGATGACGGAGTATTTGGAGGCCTTCAAAACCATTCTGTTGGTATTACACCAGTTAGTCAAATTAAGTCTGCGTCAGCTGTGGATTTGATGACATGAAATAATTTGTCATTTTCGAACGATAGTTTCATGCACGTGATCGAAAAATTTAGATCGTTGAGATAAAGTAAAAATATAAACGGTCCAAGGTGACTTCATTGAGGAACTCCAGAGGTCACGGCGAATGGTAAGATTGTACAGTCTCCTATTTTCACTATCATTTTGCGACCAGTAAGATATGAGTAAATCCAATTCAGAAATGACCCGTTAAATTCTAGTCTATTCAATTTTGAGATTGTTATTTGATGATTAATCTTGTCGAACGCAGCGGAGAAATCGGTGTAGATAGAATCTACTTGTAGTCGTGATTGTAACGAACCTATTGTTGCGTACGTCGATACTGGGCCTGGCCGCGCGATCGAGTACGACTTAGCTATCACCAACAATTTGATCTTTTCTTAGCTGTACTAACGCGATTACGTTTGGGGTTCGGATAGAGTGACGAACAAATACGTCTGTCCAGCTTTCACGAAATTCTATACTGATCTTTTATTTTATTTTAAAGGTTGGTACTGCGTTCATATGGTGACTCTTCACGAGTATTGAGAATGTGGTGCGTTTAGTAGCACGATGGCATTGTAAAAACATTTAGTATAATATATAACAAAATGAAGTGATTGTTTAAGTGAATTCAATTTAACAAATAATAACAATTGATTCTAAATTGATTAACTACAAATAACTCAAACATCCTGGGCCCCGTTGAAGCGCAGCATTCAACACGATGGCTCTCATGAATGGGGTTTGACACCACTGTGTTCACAAAGCCTTGCTCCTACATCGTAGTCCACATCGACCGGCATGAGACATAGTTCTGAGGTTGCGCGACGTAAAGTTTTCCCATTTGGTGTACGGATGTCAACAACTCGTACAATGTTGTCTGGACCTGGATGTGTTGCTACGACACGACCGAGTGGCCATTGCTTAGGCGGAACGTTTTCCATTTTCATGAGGACTACGGATCCAACGCGGTACTGTGTAGGTGTAGCCCTCCATTTGGCTGGTCTATTGTGCAGGAGACCGATATATTCCTTTGACCAGCGTTTCCACAAGTCGTTTACTGATCGCTGCATTGCCTGGAAACGATTAAGGCGATTAATAGACACATGAGAGTGATCTGGTTCTGGAATCTGGAAGGGTGGTTCGCCAAGAAGGAAATGACCAGGAGTTAAAACGGAAAGGTCTAACGGGTGATTGGATAGAGGTGTTAGAGGCCGAGAATTCAGCATGCTTTCAGCTTGGGCGATCGCTGTGCGAAAGTCGTCGAACTGGTATGGTGCTGAGCCCATAACTCGTACAAGATGGTGCTTAAACGACTTCACTGCCGCCTCCCATAAACCTCCGAAGTGCGGAGCACGGGGAGGGATGAATTGAAATTGTATTCCCTTTTCCAAGCACTCATTTGTCCAACTGGAAGATTTGAACTGCTCCAAAAATTGCTTTCGTTTTTCTTTGATGTCACGGAACGCGCCGACGAACGCGGTGCTGTTGTCACAGTGTATGACGCAAACGCGTCCGACGCGACCCACGAAGCGTCTGAGCGAATTGACGCAAGCGGCTGTCGATAAACCGGCGACGATATCGAGAACCACGGCTTTTACGGCGAAACAAACATACACTGCGACCCAGACTTTTACTGATGCTCCTCTTCCCGCGAGTGGTCGAACGAGGAACGGCCCACAATAATCAAGCCCCGTGTGTTCAAAGATTTTTGATGGCATCAAGCGATTCTTTGGTAAAGGTGCCATGAATAATTTGCTGGTCTGTGGATGGCATCTGAAACACGTCACGCAACGATGTACTGTTCTCCGTGCTAAGTTTCTTCCACGAATTGGCCAAAATCGCTGTCGGAGAGCAGCTAATAACTGTGACGGACCGGCATGTAGCGTCTGGTGGTGAACCGATCTGGCTATGAGCTCCGATAGATGATGGTTTGGTGGCAATATGATCGGAAATCGTCTGTCTAGTGCACCTGGTAGATTTGCAAGCCTTCCTTCGACTCGTAACAATCCGACTGGGTCAAGCATAACACCTAAACTCTTGAGAGGAGTAGAAAATTTAACATCATGTACCGAACGTCGATCATTCTTGGTTTCCAAATGTTTAATTTCGCGAGAGTACACATGCAACTGAGCAACGCGAACGAGAGAAATGAGTGCGTCATCATACTCTTTTGGAGATAAATTTCCTGTTGATCGATGTGGACTGGTTGTTCGGCAGTTTCTTATAAATCGTTGACAATAAGCCGTGACCCTCAGAAGAAGTGCTAGCTCCGAGAAGTTCTGTATTATTGAATCGGCATCTGTTACTGTAGTCAATGCGACTGTTTCTCTCCGTTCGGTATTTTGTTTCAAAATATTATCTGGAGTTAGCAAAAACAAAATATTCGGCCACGACGTTGTACCCGAAGTTAGGTAAGATGGACCAAACCACCAAAGTTGCTCATGCTGCAGTTGTGTAGGTTCTATTCCTCTAGAGATCCGATCTGCCGGATTCAAAGCGGTAGGAACGTGTCGCCATTGGCAGCCCGCTGTCAGGCGTTGTATTTCTGCGACGCGATTCGAAACAAAAATTTTCCAAGATGCTGGAGGAGATCTTATCCAGCTCAAAACGATTGTGGAATCTGACCAGTAGAATGCTTCTCCAGTAAAGTTTGTTTCTTGTAACACGTAGGACATCAACTGGGCTCCAAGAAGGGCGGCGCAAAGTTCAAGGCGCGGTATTGATATTCCACAAGACGGTGCAACGCGAGATTTTGCGATGAGCAAATGACTTTCTTTTGGTTGACCATTTTTCAACGATACAATGTAAATGGCACTTCCATATCCTTTGCTAGAAGCATCAACAAAGCAGTGGAGTTGATAGTTCGTAGCATCAGCCGTTATAACACATCTAGGCACTCGAACCTCCTTTATGCTCTCTAAAGTTTCCCGAAATGCTAGCCACCAACATTTTAGCTCGTTCGGGAGCTCTTCGTCCCAGTCCAATTCCTTGTACCACAAGCGTTGAAGAAACATTTTTGCACTAATGACCACGGGCCCAACTAGACCCAACGGATCGTACAATTGGGCTAATTCGGAAGCTACTATGCGTTTTGTAACACTTCCTAAAGCTGGGAGCTTGGGGATCTTGAATCCTAATTTGTCCTCCATTGGAAACCACAACAGACCTAGAGTTTTTATTGCGGGAGACTGGTCCAACTCTAATTCCTCTAATGTGTCCCTATGATCAACTGGTATATGAGTTAAGGCCACTGCATTATTAGAGCTCCATTTACGCAAGGACATTCCAGCTCGTTCTAGAACTTCAATTAACTGCTGACTTGTTTCGACCATCGTTTCGAGATTGTTTGATCCCATGAGCAGATCGTCGACATAAAAACACCTTTTGATCACTGGAGCTGCCAGCGGGAAACTCTGACCTTCGTCGTCTGCCAGTTGGTTGAGAACTCTTGTAGCGAGGAACGGGGCACATGAGGTCCCATAGGTGACAGTTTTTAAACGAAACATTTTAAGCGGTTCAGATTCTACTTTGCGCCAAACTATCTGTTGCAAAGATTGATCGTCAGGGTGAACCCAAATCTGGCGATACATTTTCTGGATATCCCCCTTTATCACGAATTGAGGTAAGCGAAAATTCAAAACAATCGTGAGAAGCGTTGGTTGTACGGTAGGTCCGGTGAGCAGAAGATCATTGAGTGATACATGATTCGTACTCTTTGCTGATCCATCAAAAACTATTCTGGTCTTTGTGGTTGAGGAATCAGGACGGTGAATGGCGTGATGGGGCATAAAAAATTGGGGCAACGCGTCACGTGTCGACACCTCCGCCATGTGTCCGAGCTGTTCATATTCCTCCATAAACTGCTGATAGCTAAAACGTAAGGCTAAATCCGAACAAAATCGTTTTTCAAGTGCAGTGAATCGACGAGCAGCAATTGACCAAGTCTCGCCAATAGAAGGTAGCATCTCGAAACGAACTGGTAAGCGCACCACGTATCGTCCGTCGGGTGCACGTGTGTGGGTGTTAACAAAATGATCCTCACACCTTTTCTCTTCAGCGGTTAACGCCTTCCCATGGTCGAAATCCTCAACTTCCCAAAACCTTTTAATCTGAGAGTCAATGCCTTCTAGCGTAGCTGCGAGGCACGTAACAGCAATCGGTGCTTGTGTCTGTACTTTTCCTGCGATTATGTATCCGAGACTGGTCTTTTGGAGAGGCGGAAGATTTTGATCGAAGGTGATTTTTTCGGCCTCTAGCAGAATGGGAAACAGCTCGGCACCTACAATGAGATCAATGCCGTGATTAACATGAAATTGTGGATCGGCAAGTGGAAACTGTTTTGGAATCTTCCAGCTGCTTATGTCGACTGTTGTGGTGGGGAGGTTGGTGGTTAATTTTGGCAAGACCAAGCAATCCAAGTTGTATTTATACGATCCGAACCGAGACGAAAAATTAATGTTCACTTGATAGCGCACATTAACAACGCTTTGACCGATTCCACATACTGGCACATTGATCTTACTTCGATTAAGCGATAGCCGTTGGCACAGTGACTCAGATACAAAGTTTGACTGTGATCCGCTGTCCAACAAAACACGGGCATGTTGATGCTTTCCAAATTTGTCCACAACGTTCACAAGTGCTGTGAATAACAAGACTGTGGAATTACTTTTCAGGGTAGGTGTAATTGTTTGGCAAGATGTGGTCAGAGAGTCGACTAAACCGACCGACGGTTGGAAGGGAGCATCTACCGACGACGACGAATACGGAAACGATTGTTCGATCGGAGCAACGACAGTGTCGCTATGAAACGCGCGCGAAAATTGTGGCTGTTGTTGGATTGGAAATGTTCCAACGCGGCTGTGCGGTGAGGCCTCTGTCGCCGTAAAAGCAGAAGATGCATCAAGATGTAGCAAGGTATGGTGTTTTTTGTGACAATATTTACAACAACTGCTTGTGCAGGAATTAGCCAAGTGTGTTGCTTTTATACAATTGATGCAAAGATTATGTTTTTTGACGACGTCAAACCGCTGCTGGGGCGTTTTGCATCGAAATTGCTCACATTGAAACAAGTAATGATTCTGCTTGCACACTGCGCATTTTATACCTGGCTCCGATGAATGGTTCGATACTGAACGTATCTTTTGTATCTTGATGACTTCAGGTTGAGTAAAGGCAGTTTGAGAAAGTTTTAATGACTGGAGCGTGCGCGAATAGTCTTGAATGAAGGAAACCAGACTTTCGTATGACGGACGTTCAGATTTATCCCTACGATTCTCCCATTCTTTCTGCGAAGCAGCATCCAATCGACTAAGTAGAAGCTCCACTAACACGGAATCCCAATGTTGTGCCTTTGTTTCGAGTGTATCTAATATTTTCACGTGCTTTTCGAACTCTTCAGCAAGTTCGGAAAGTCCATTGGCCGACTCCTTGCGAAGTGGAGCCACCGCAAAGATAGCAGCGATGTGCTGTTTGATCAAAAGATGTTTGTTTTCGTAGCGATCGGAGATTAATTTCCATGCCACGGCATAATTATTAGCGGCAATGGAAAGTGAACAAATGATGCGAGCTGCGTCACCTTTCAAGGACGCCCGCAGGTAGTGCAATTTTTGTATGCTCGTTAATTGTGTGTTATTGTGGATCATAGACAAAAAGAGATCATGAAACGCAGCCCAATCAGCCGGATTTCCATCGAATTCAGGCATTTTTAACTCTGGTAAACGAATGTGTTATTGTGGATCATAGACAAAAAGAGATCATGAAACGCAGCCCAATCAGCCGGATTTCCATCGAATTCAGGCATTTTTAACTCTGGTAAACGAATGTCATGGATTGTGGGACGGAAGAAACTGCTGGCGTTTGTGGAATTTTTCTCGATAATGAACCTTTCAGACGGTAGTAAAGGTTCTGGAATTGGGCATGCTCATCGGAGAAAACTGGTTCCCCACAATTGTGAGAGTCAAGCTCATTTTCTACATTCTCACATTCTTCCCACAATTTATCCAACATTTGCAAACGGAATGGGACTTCCGCGGCTTGTGAAACATCGTATCTTTCGTCAAATTCATGAATCAATTGAGCGGAGCCAAGTATGCTTGTTCGGCGAGCTCGTAGTTGTTTGAGTGAGCTGGCCTTTCTGTTCCGCGTGGCGGGCGCCATTTTGTTCAATCGCATGCACAAAGAAAAGTTCACTCACCTTGATCGATCGTACTTAACCTCTTTCTCAACGATCGCTACGGCGTGGCCGAAGATTGTTTCGTAGAATGGTGAAAACGATGAACACCGACTTTAGATACGGGTATTTAACGGAACGGCCTCGGTTTGTAATCTCCGCAATGAATTGATCTCCAACGTCCGACATCTGACTGTTGCAGCAACGCATCAAATAACCTGCAATGTGGAAGTATTCTCCTCGCTCGATGTCCAACTTGATAATGCGTCCGTCCACAAATTGGCTTCGTTGATGGATCGGTAGGTGTTACAATAAACGATGGTTCGATTTTATCGATAGCGTGGCCGTTCAATAGGCGATATCACAAAAGAACAATAGCACTGTTTGCCGCGTGGCAGAATTGTCTAATCAAACGGGACTTGGTCCCGGGTTTCGGCACCAAAAAATCTGTTGCGTACGTCGATACTGGGCCTGGCCGCGCGATCGAGTACGACTTAGCTATCACCAACAATTTGATCTTTTCTTAGCTGTACTAACGCGATTACGTTTGGGGTTCGGATAGAGTGACGAACAAATACGTCTGTCCAGCTTTCACGAAATTCTATACTGATCTTTTATTTTATTTTAAAGGTTGGTACTGCGTTCATATGGTGACTCTTCACGAGTATTGAGAATGTGGTGCGTTTAGTAGCACGATGGCATTGTAAAAACATTTAGTATAATATATAACAAAATGAAGTGATTGTTTAAGTGAATTCAATTTAACAAATAATAACAATTGATTCTAAATTGATTAACTACAAATAACTCAAACACCAATGATAAAGTAAGTATAGGATTCAAAATTTGTAGATGCTTCAAAGTCGTCGAGTCTCATTGAGGTCGGTAATCCTGAGTTTTTCCTCTGTTCGTTCACGTAGTTCCAAAAGTATTTAGGGTTGAGTTTAAGATTTGTTCAGGCGTCTGTAGCGATTATTGAGATGAACCTAATGTGATCTAAGAAGTAATGAAGGTCGTTTAGTGTTTTTTTTTAGCTCTGATCGTTTGGCAGTTTTGTAACGTTTTAAAGTAGGATTCGACCAAGGAGGGTGAACAGATTTACAATATATATTTTTAGGTATAAATTGGTCAATAGCATATGACACAATACTCGTCCATAATAGAGCAGCTGAATTACTGTCATTATCAGAAAGTAAATAGTTCCGATTTGGGTTCAGAAAAAAATGATTCATAGCGGTGAAATCGCCCTTCTTGAAGTCGTAATGGATTTCATCGGCGACTGCTTCAAAGACAACTGGATCACTCTCATAAATATTGATTATAAGAGGAGGGTGGTGGCGACAAGTTTTTACTAGCGAGACGGGCGCATTAATTAATGAATTGTTGGATAATTCTTGGCTGGTAAAGATGATATCGAGCATTCGGTTGTTGCTGTTGTAATGATTATTTAGTTGAACTAGGCCGGCTGTGTTGTAATGATCTAGAAGTTTCCAGGTTGTATGAGAAATAGAAGAACGCAGAGCATCGAGAAACAAATAACCAGATGAACAGTAAGTCCATTGAATCCCGGAAAGATTTAAATTTCCTAATATTATAATCCTATTATACAATTTTAATTTGTCAGTTATTGTAGCGAGAGTGCTCAGATGCTGGATGATCATATCAGAGTCATTCACACGATCAGGTGGCTTTGGCTTATAACATTACGTTGGCTTATAACATTGAGGTTTGTAGCTGAATCACAAATTTCTGTGCTTCCAATTACTGTTGCCCAACTTATTTACAAATGAGACTTTTTTTCTTGTTTTCGTTTTTGCTATACGTGAACTAAATTTCCTAACCTTACGGTGGTCCTCGTGTATATGTTCTCCTCTGACGCCATCCTGTTCCATGGTATGCTTCTATCGTTGCTTTATGTGTGGGGTGATCGAACGGTTGCTAGTCTCGGACTCTGGGTACCGTGTCGTTTTCATTCCTAATGGCTCGTTCTTCTGTGTTGGTGATTCGTATTAGAACTTCGATTAGACGCTCGCTTCATTGAGTATAGTTTAGAATAAATCCTTGTCTCATATGAGTTTTGGGCTTCATCGTTCCGAAAGAGGTGATGAAACTTCTTCGTTGGGTACAATGTGCTGAGGCTCCTGGCAGCTTTTCATATATTTCGTTTGATTTCGTGGTTGGTTTATTCGTTTTTAGTTTTCCACGTATTA
Organism: Malaya genurostris; assembly: GCF_030247185.1. Classification (NCBI taxonomy): domain Eukaryota; kingdom Metazoa; phylum Arthropoda; class Insecta; order Diptera; family Culicidae; genus Malaya; species Malaya genurostris. The sequence continues at coordinate 139,331,487 of NC_080572.1, read as the reverse complement.
ATAAACTTTGATTTTCATATGTTTGTTTATGGTATTCAGCTGAGCTTTGACGTAGCTCACTGAATAAAATTTGGGGTAGCAATTTGTAATATTGTGGCATATCCACGCAAGTCATCTTTAACTGTGTTGACTGCGTTTACTTCCTTCTTTCATGTTTTGTTATCAGTTGTACTTGTCGATGTAGCAATTTGTAGCGTTGCCATTACTTCAATTTGTTATCACGGTCTTCCATATTAAGCTTTCGTAAATTTTCTGCCTCGATTTTTCAACTCTGCTGTTCTTCCTTCTGACATCTTGGTGGTTCCCCGGTCCCCTTTGTCTCCAACTTGCCATCGCATTCGACCACACCCTCTCGTTCTCTGTGGTAGCTTGCTTAAGCTACCGACATCCTTCCTTCTGCGACGACTATTTTCGGACACACACACAGTTTGAGACTTCAAAAAAGCTTCTAGCCATTTTTTATGTTTCTGTGCCTTTAATGTTATCAATTTTCTATTCTATGATTGTAATTATAATTATGTTTATATACGTATTACGTAATCTATTGTCTATTCTATGGTTATCATTATTTTTATATACGTCGTTTTTGTCGTGAATACGACTTACTTTACTATGGGGTGCCTATTCAAAATTAGCCATATGGAATAATGGGCAGAACTTAATCGTGAATGTCTCGACTTGTATTAATGGCAGTAACATAATTCTTTCACTATTTCATCACAAATATGATCAGGAATCTACGATAATATTTTGAACAGTATGAGATAACTACAAACAACTCAAAAATTAAATTTTCTGAAAATTTGAAAACAACGCGGAAAACTCTTTACTTTCGTTTGGGTTTTTCGCGCAAGGACGACGATTTTGAGGTAGTCAGGCACATATCTTCAATTGACTGCGTATGAAAAGGGGAACCGTGGTTGAAAATCGATCATTTCTTCTTGTGCGTTGGATGGAAGCGGACGTCGTGGGAATGATTAATTCAACCAGCAGCTTCGGAGAGCGCCCCTTCTGCGTGGTTAATAACCTCAAACGCTCAGCTCGCAACTCTCATTTGGACTTCAGTCGTCCGGTGGAGCAGATGGCGATGAAAGCAGGCCTTCTGCGTGGTATAAAGCCTCAAACGCTTAGGTCGTGCTTTCACTTGGACTTCAATCGTCGGGAGCAGCAGTCGTCAATGCTTTCATTTGGACTTTGGTTGTCAGGGGGAGCAGTCGCTAGTAATAAGAGCAGGCCTTTAGCGTTGTACAAAACCTCAAACGCTCCGGTCGCAGAGCCAGTTTTTCTTTCGAAGAAGATCGATTACATCATCCTGTTGGTGGTCGTTTGCATTGGAGCAAAATACAACGGAAAATGGACAACAATGTGGAACATTATGCAAAATCAGCCCTTCTAATGGCTCTAAATATTACCTAAAGAACTATAAAGATTGCTTGTTTGTAAATCGAAAATTTAAATTATCAGTGTAGTGCAAATCTACGATAATTTGATCAGTTTTTTGCAATATTCTAAATTCAGTTCTAAACTCGCAACAGTGTTTAAAATGGTTCGTATCCAATCAGTGTTTAATATCTTAGAAAATAGATACAATTTGGCTCTTCTGGGATGCCAGAAATTAATCCCGTACAGCATTTTCATAGTATCTTTTCCTAAAATATTGAAATCCGAAATGAAATAATCGACATCAAAAATCTCTTAGGTGCCATTTAGAACCATAATTTTATACCCAAAGAATTATGTTAAATTTTACTTCACTATACTGTATACGACCCATTTTTCAACCAGTTGTAGTTTGTAGTACTTTTCTGCAGATTTGCTATATAAAATATAGCACCGGCTCAGAAGCCATTCATTTCGAATTTGGCTGTCGTTGTCGTCGTGTTCATTATGGTGCGATTGAGGAATCTCCAAGCGAAATACTAAGCTTGTTACCGCAAGCGGAAGAAGCAGGAGACTCCAACAGAGCACATATCAGTTTCGCATTCATGGACAACAGGTCATCCTGGAAACAGAAGACGGAAATCAATGGTAACCATCGGAATTTGAACTCACCTCATCACTCTCCATCACGATCGCCTTCATGAAAGATTCTTTTCAGAACCACCATTATTCTATTTTTGTTTTGTTTAGATTATAGAGGTTTTAACCTTAAGGTCATTTGCCTCTTCGGGCCAGAAAAACTTTCTGACCCTATGTGCGGGGTTGGGAATCGAACCCAGGTGGGCTGCGTGAAAGGCATCGAATTACCCATCACGCTATATCCGTCCCCACCATTTTTTTATGATAAGGAACTATACTGGTGATTTCGTAACTTTTGTGTGTCAGAATGTTTAATGTAACTAATCTGTACTGTAGTTTAGGTGTATTCAAATTCTAGTAGTGTAAAAGGGCAAAACAATTTACACTATCGATCAACTAATTTATATTCGGAAGTATAAAGTAAGTGTCAGTTTTATTCGTATTCACGACATCCAGTTATGTCTCTGACATTACACACCTGTACTTTTTTTCATAATCGCATTGTTCATCATATTCTTTTTCCAATGTCATATCTTTGTGCATCGTATTTTGTTTGTTTTCGTTATTATACTTGTTCTATCTATTAGTTGAATCTGTTTTTTGATGCACTTAAGTGTATCTGTCGATATATTTATTCGTCTATAAGTTATCTCGACTGAATTACCTTTAACAGAGAAGTTTTCATATTTATGTCATTTTTTTTTCGTTGTGGTAACTCGCACCTCTTTAACCCGTAGATGCAGGTCGACAACCCGTCTGTCTGTGGAAAGCAAATTGTTGCTTGTTGTAGGTTAATAATTCCGATAATGTATATGCCATTTTTTTTCTAAACTGTCCCACAACTAGCTTCTATGCCGTATTCATTTTAATGGTGCCTTACCATCCTCGCCTTCCATAGCTTCAAAAGTTGTCCTTCCGTTCTATTACTGGAATCGCTTCTAAACTGGTCAGTTGTCTAGTATCCATGCCGCAGCTTCTCTTCCCGACTACCCGAGCCAGTCTTTCCGGCGTGTATTCCTGTTCGCCTTTCTAAAATAGACTTAAATCTGGACTTTAATATTTTCCCAATAATAACAGTAGCCTATAAAGTAACTTAGATTCTAATTCCTTGTTAAATGTGTTGTCTTAAATTTTTTGTCGTGAATACAACTTACTTTACTATGGGGTGCCTTTTCAAAATTAGCCATATGGAAGAATGGGCAGAACTTAATCGTGAATGTCTCGACTTGTATTAATGGCAACAACACTATTTTTCTCTATTTCGTCAAAAATATGATCAGGAATTTACGATAAAATTTTGAACCGTGTGAGATAACCACAAACAACTCAAAAATTAAGTTTTCTGAAAATTTAAACACAACGCGGAAAACTCTTTATTTTTGCTTGGGGTTTTCGCGCAAGGACGACGATTTTGAGGTAGTCAGGCACATATCTTCAATTTACTGCGTATAAAAGGCGAACCATGGTCGAAAATCGATCATTTCTTCTTGTGCGTTGGATGGAAGCGGACGTCGTAGGAATGATTTAATCAACAAGCAGCTTCGGAGAGTGCACCTTCTGCGTGGTTAAAAACCTCAAACGCTCAGATCGCAACTCTCATTTGGACTTCAGTCTTCCGTTGGAGCAGTTGGCAATGAGAACAGACCTTTTGCGTGGTATAAAGCCTCATACGCTTAGGTCGTGCTTTCATTTGGACTTCAATCGTTAGGAGCAGTAGTCGTCAATGCTTTCATTTGGACTTCGGTTGTCAGGTGGAGCAGTCGCTAGTAATAAGAGCAGACCATTAGCGTTGTACAAAACCCCAAATGCTCAGGTCGCAGAGCCAGTTTCCCTTCGAACAAGATCGATTACATCATCCTGTTGGTGGTCGTTTGCATTGGAGCAAAATACAACGATAAATGGACAACAATGTGTAACATTATGCAAAATCACCCCTTACAATGTCTCTAAATGTTTTTTGAAATTTTCGCAGTTCTACAACAGTGTTTAAAATCGTTCGTATCCAATCAGTATTTAATATCATAGAAAATAGATACAATTTGTCTCCTCTGGGATGCCAGAAATTAATCCCGTACAGCATTTTGGTAGTATCTTTTATAAAAATATTGAAATCCGAAATGAAATAATCGACATCAAAATGCTCTAAGGTGCCATTTAGAACCGTAATTTTATACCCAAAGAATTATGCGAAATTTTACTTCACTATACTGTATACGGCCCATTTTTCAACCAGTTGTAGTTTGTAGTAAACCTTCAGCAGATTTGCTATATAAAATGTATAGCACCGGCTCAGAAACCATTCATTTCGAATTTGGCTGTCGTTGTCATCGTGTTCATTATGGTGCGATCGCGGAATCTCCAATCGAAACACAAAGCTTGTTTCCGCATGCGGAAGAAGCAGGAGACCTCAATAGAACAAATATAAGTTTCGCATTCACGGACAACAGGTCATCCTGGAAATAGAAGACGGAAGTCAACGGTATCCATCGGAATTTGAACTCAACTCGTCACTCTCCATCACGAACGCCTTCATAAAAGGTTCTTTTCAGAACCACCATTATTTTTTCATAAGGAACTATACTGGTTATTTCGTATTATTTTTTTGTCAGAATGTTTAATGTAACTAATCTGTACTGTAACCTATCGATCAACTAATTTATATTCGGAAGTAAAAAGTAAAAGTGTCAGTTTTATTCGTATTCACGACATCCAGTTATGTCTCTGACATTACACACCTGTACTTTTTCATTTCTGTATTGTCGTGTCTGTATTTTATCGAAATCTTGATTTGAGTGCGTAATTTGTACTTAAGAGATCATCAGTGCATTCATGTAGTGCGCATATTTGTTGTCGTGAATACGACTTACTTTACTATGGGGTGCCTTTTCAAAATTTACCCTCTGAGAGAGTGATAAGCTTTTGATCGTGAATATCTCCTGTTGTATCTAATGAATCAACATAATTCTTGCTACATGTCATCGGAAATATTATCACAATTCTATGATAAAATTTTCAGTTGTGTGACATATTCTCAAATAATTCAAAATTAAACTTTTCTGAAATGTTTGGTATAAACGAGTATCAAAGAGCATAATTCATAAGGCGCGTTTGCATTTCTCGTATTTTGAAAGCTCATAACTCAGTGATCTGTAGAAGGATTTATATAATCTAACTACCAATAGAATCGAAAATTTTCAACTTGAACGTGTATTGTAACAACATTGAAGTTTTTCAATAGTACATTATTGAAAAACCTATTTGATTTAACTCAAGACAGCACCAGCCAATCAGAACGCGAGATGTCTGCATCTATACAAGAGCATCCATATAGAAGTTGAGTGGTTCATTTTTCCTACCATTTGCTGAGCAGCTGTTCCCGAAACAAGACACACGAGAGCAACATCGATTACCTGTCGTCTCACTGTTTCCCGATCTGAATGCACGAGACACCGTCAGCACAATGACACCGAAAATCGGTTGAAAGGCAGCCAAAAAGTCCAGCAAGGCCCATTGCCGATACAAGACACACACGAGAACCATCTCAGATCTCAATAATTCCTACCAAAAGATTCATCAAGATGGAAGTTAAATTAATTTGCACCGTCCCTAACACATTCAATTACGAACGGCAATGCGTAAGCGAAAGTGATGATTTTGAACACATCTTTATACTAGTATACAAATATACCGTGCGAAACAGAGTTGGCACAGATCAATATGTATTTTTGTCGTGATTACTTTAGTATGCGGCCGAAAACAAAAATGAACAAATTGTTAGAACAAATATTTCCACTTGATTTGCGCATTCTACTTTGCAGGCGTATGAGAACTGGCTAAACTTAAAGCAATCCTAAATATTTCTTTATCACAGTGATGTGGTTGTCCTGAAAAGGACGGGTTTTTCAACTCCTCGTTGTTACGGATGGCCAGTTGCAGATGGCGAGGGATGATTTTCGTTTTCTTGTTGTCACGGGGAGCGTTACCGGCCAATTCCAACACTTCGGCAGCCAAGTACTCCATCACTGCCATCAGATAGACCGGTGCACAGGCACCGACACACTCTGCGTAGTTTCCCTTCCGGAGCAGACGATAGATTTTGCAATCTGGGAACTGCAGACCAGCACGGTTCGAGCGGGACTTTACCTTGCCCTTAGCTGTTCCTCCTGTAGGCGTGTTTCTGCGTAAAAATTCCACAAGATACTGTTAACAGCTAGACAGCCAATTCAGTATTACTGGGTGCCGCTCTACTAACTATCTCTTTTATATCGTCTCACTGTTTCCCGTTCTGCGAGATTTTTTAACCAAGGGGACGTCCGTCCACCGCTGCCCTTTGCAGGTATAAAATAAAATGTGATGTGAGAAATAGCGTCATTTAAGTTAAAGCAGCTACTCTGAACGTACAAGACACCGTCAGCACGATGGCACCGAAAACCGGTAGAAAGGCAGATTTGTACCGTCACTAACACATTTAATTACGAACGGCAATGCGCAAGCGAAAGTGATGATGTTGAATACATCTTTATACTAGTATGGGGTCGTGTGAAAATATGCCATGCGAAACAGGGTTGCCATATATACACGTTAATCTGTATTATTATTATTATTATTATTATTGTTATTATTATTATCATTATTATTATTATTATTATTATTATTATTATTATTATTATTATTATTATTATTATTATTATTATTATTATTATTATTATTATTATTATTATTATTATTATTATTATTATTATTATTATTATTATTATTATTATTATTATTATTATTATTATTTTTATTATTATTATTATTATTATTATTATGGGGAGTTTCAAGTTTGGAATATAAAGTTGTAGAATAGTAGCTGTTTAATGTAACTAATCTGTACTTTAATGTAGGTGCATCGCTTCAAACTCTATTAGTGAAAAAGAGGAAAGCTTGCACAATTCATACAATCAATCAACTAACTCATATTAGAAAAAGTGATGGGAGCGTGTCAGTTTTTTCGTATTTACGACATCCAGTTATGTCTCTGACATAACCCACCCGCCTTTTTTTTCATTCCGGAGTCGCGATACCCCTTGTTCACACACACTTATGTCGTTTTCGTTTTTAAATTGCACTGATGTAGCGAAAGCTGCACTGAAACCGTTCGTTTTTACCAATTGCACTACACCAGTGCTACACTTTTTCTGCACCGATACCGCTTTTGCAGCACACATCAATAGTTTGGTGTAGCTCTGTGCAATGGAATCGTTTATTGTAGTCAATGGTTACTGTTTATGTTTTCGTCATTTTTGTTCATTTATTCATGCCTCAGTGTAGCACTGCACCGGTGTAGTGCAATTAAAAACGAAAACGCCATTAATCACTCAGTTTTTTTATATTATCAAAATATTTCTTGTCCTTTTCTTTTGCCCCCCTTTCCGGTGGACTTCTGCATCTCCGTTTCTGGAGGCATTTCCACCTCTATACTTGGCTCCATATTAATATGGTCTGTATTCGTATTATTTTCTGCATTCCCTTGCACTTGTTTCGTTATTCCTACGTTCACCTTCAGTGCGGTTTGTTCTTGTGCTATTTTCCCTGGTCCTACATTTGTTACCGTCTCTGGTTTCGATTTTTGTCCCTGCGATAGAAGTTTGTCGCTCATACTCGTCTTCATTGGGCTCGGTATCATTTCTTTCGTTATATTTTTTTTGTTTAGCGACCTTAACTTCGCATAGCTCTATTGAAACTTCGTATATTCGTCTATCTTTTCTCTCTTTGTTGTTACTGGTTACGTTAGTTCTACTGCAACATGAAATTTTCCCTTTATGGCAATAGGCATAACCACTTACTACGCCCAAGCATATTATGATAACCGTGCTTATGTTTATCCATGGGTATTCCAGTGGTGCGTAAGTCATGTTCTGCAAATATATATCTTCGGTATATCTTTGTGTTTAGATACCTCCTTTTGTTTCATTTGCTCCTCCAAGATTTTTCTGAGATATATTATTTCCTCGGCTTCTTCGTTAGCCTGGTGTCTGAGGATTACCTCGCTTGTTTTTAGCATCGTGCCGTATTTCAATTCCATAGTCCCTACTCCTAATATCTCTTTTTTCTCAATTCCTGCGCCATTAGTTTGTGTTATATTAATTTCTGTTGGTCGTGGCGCCACATATACGCATCTATTTGGCCGTGGTATTACGAACCACATTGTATGATTTGCCCTGAGTGCGCGGGCATCACAGATTCTTGCCGTTCCTTTAAAAACCATATATGCGAGGCATTCGCTGCTTGTATCTAGATTGTCTTCCATTTTAGTCATATTACATATCTTCGTCCCGATATAGTCACTGCATCTCCTGCTTTTTCTCAACTCATCCATTATTATGTTTCTCTTCAGATGTGTTAGCGTTACTATGTTACCATGCATTCGCGGCATAACTACCCCCTTAGTGTATGTTATTTGGTTTTAATTGCCGCATAATGTCTCCTATATCGATTTTGATTGGTTCTTTTCGGCAAGCATTAACTGAGAGAGACGAAAGATATGAATTGAAAAGACGGATAGGTATTCTAGATTGAATCAGTTATAAATTTAGAACGGAAAAGCTAGCCTAGGCAGGCTCATATAGGCATGATCAGAAGAAAGAAATGAATTCTATTTTGCTTTCTACTTGAGGGGTCGAACACTAAATTCGAGTCCCCAAGTATGGCCGTGTAACAAGTGTAGTTGTTCACCACACTGTGCTACTGACACCGGCAAAATAGAATTCAAATCTTCCCGCCTAGATCCAATCACGCGATTATTATTCTTTTAATACTGACACCGCAGCTGTGTCCAATGCTTTTTAGGTACTAAGTTAGAAGTGCCAACCCCATACCTATTATGTTTGAACTACTCGTAGCCTTTCGTTCCGCACACAACGGAGGACATATCGCATCAAACGACACGGCCAGACACTGAAAAGAGATCGAATTTTTCGTTACATTTCAGGTAATATTCTATCAGGTGTACAACTTTTCTTCCGCCGTTTTTTCCAAAATTAAAAGCTTTATTGCGAAAAAGTGCTTGCAGATGTATTATTCAAAGTATTGTCCGTCATTTGACGCTATCCATGAAGCAATCCATTTTTCGAACTCTTCGAAGGATTGAAAATGTTGATCTGCCAGGTCGTGTGCCATCGAACGGAATAGGTGGCAGTCAGAAGGGGCGACATCTGGGTAATACGGCGTGTGGGGAAGACTTCCCATTTCAGCGTTTCCAGGTACTTTTTGACCACTTTTGCGACGTGAGGCCGAGATGTCCCTCGGTTTCAACTCGTACGGTACCAAGTTTCCTTCTTTCTGAATCTTGCCCAGAGCCTTGAGACGTTTTGAAATGGCTTGCTGACTCACTCCCAACGATTCGGCAAGCTCTTCTTGGGTTTGGCACGAATCTTCATCAAGCAATGCTTCTAGTTGTTCATCTTTGAAGGTTTTTTCTCTTCCACCACCATGTTTGTCTTCGACATCGAAATCACCATCAAAACGTTGAAACCACTCGTTCTTTTACTCAGAGCAGCATCACCGTAAGTTTCTGAGAGCATTCGATGTGCTTCTGCTGCATTTTTTCGAATTATAACAGAAAAGTGAAACTTTCTGCAAATAGCGAGAATTGGGCACATGAACAGACATTTTCGAGCGTGAATAATACGAAAACAAGAACAACTGTCACTGAAACGGCGATGACAATTCGTTAGGCACAGTACACACTCACTTTAAAGGCATTATCATCTGTATGTATTTTGACCAACCTCAGTCGGTACAGCCACCAATCGGAAAACGGCAGAAGCAAAGTTGTATACCTGATATTATAAAATATAGAATGAAACAGTGCTTTACTCGAGTAGTTCATCCTTGAGAAAACGAGGTGGGTTCGCTATTATATGCACTTCCGGCACCGAACCCGAGAAACGGTATAACCGATGTCGATTCGTACGGTCAAAAACTAAAATGACGTACAAACTCTACTAGTTTTCATTCAAATCTTGATGATTTCATGCATGTTTGCCATTGTACTCTGAACGACTATTTAAATTTTTGTTGTATCCGAAAATATGCAGCAATTTTTGGTACAATCACAACACCTTTCATTTAACCCTAAGATTGGGAATAACAGTTTTGAAACCAGTTTACAACATTTTCTATGGTTTTTGTTTCGTTAGTTTCAGTAACGGTGTACAATATTTAACACACTTTTCAATATAACTCTAGAACCGGATGTCGGATCCGGATGAAAATCAGGAATTCCATATGGAACTGTGAGACCTTCCATTTGAATCTGAGTTTGTGAAAATCGGTCAAACCATCGCTGAGAAAAGTTAGTGAGATCTATTTTGGAATATATGACCACTATTTCCGGTACTTCCGGAAACGGATACCGGAAACCAGGATAGCCGGAAGTGGTTTGTTTAGTTGCGTATTGATAATGGCTATCGATTCGTTTTGTTTTGAGACCAGTTTAGAAAATATTTTACGTGTTTTGTTTCGCCGGTTTAAGCGACGGTGTACAATATTGAATACATTTTACCCTATAACTCCACAACCAGAAGTAGGATCCGGATGAAATTCATTGATTCCGTATGGGACCGTAATACCTTGCATTTGAATATAAGGTTGTCAATATCAGTTCAGCCATCTCCGAGAAAACCTTGTAAGATTATTTGACATATACACACACAAACACATGCACACACACACATTGGTCAGCTCGATGAACACTGCAGACATTGCTCAGCTCGATGAACTGAGTCGAATGGTATATAAAACATTTACTAGTCGGGTCTTCAAGTGATTGCATAACCTTTGTAAACAAGAAAGGCAAAAATAAGTGGAGAAAACTTCAGAAATTTTTCAGTAAAACTAGCCTAACGGAGGCATTTCCACCTCTATACTTGGCTTCATATTAATATGGTCTGTATTCGTATTATTTTCTGCATTCCCTTGCACTTGTTTCGTTATTCCTACGTTCACCTTCAGTGCGGTTTGTTCTTGTGCTATTTTCCCTGGTCCTACATTTGTTACCGTCTCTGGTTTCGATTTTTGTCCCTGCGATAGAAGTTTGTCGCTCATACTCGTCTTCATTGGGCTCGATATCATTTCTTTCGTTATATTTTTTTTGTTTAGCGACCTTAACTTCGCATAGCTCTATTGAAACCTCGTATATTCGTCTATCTTTTCTCTCTTTGTTGTTACTGGTTACGTTAGTTCTACTGCAACATGAAATTTTCCCTTTATGGCAATAGGCATAACCACTTACTTCGCCCAAGCATATTATGATAACCGTGCTTATGTTTATCCATGGGTATTCCAGTGGTGCGTAAGTCATGTTCTGCAAATATATATCTTCGGTATATCTTTGTGTTTAGATACCTCCTTTTGTTTCATTTGATCCTCCAAGATTTTTCTGAGATATATTATTTCCTCAGCTTCTTCGTTAGCCTGGTGTCTGAGGATTACCTCGCTTGTTTTTAGCATCGTGCCGTATTTCAATTCCATAGTCCCTACTCCTAATATCTCTTTTTTTCTCAATTCCTGCGCCATTAGTTTGTGTTATATTAATTTCTGTTGGTCGTGGCGCCACATATACCCATCTATTTGGCCGTGGTATTACGAACCACATTGTATGATTTGCCCTGAGTGCGCGGGCATCACAGATTCTTGCCGTTCCTTTAAAAACCATATATGCGAGGCATTCGCTGCTTGTATCTAGATTGTCTTCCATTTTAGTCATATTACATATCTTCGTCCCGATATAGTCACTGCATCTCCTGTTTTTCTCAACTCATCCATTATTATATTTCTCTTCAGATGTGTTAGCGTTACTATGTTACCATGCATTCGCGGCATAACTACCCCCTTAGTGTATGTTATTTGGTTTTAATTGCCGCATAATGTCTCCTATATCGATTTTGATTGGTTCTTTTCGGCAAGCATTAACTGAGAGAGACGAAAGATATGAATTGAAAAGACGGATAGGTATTCTAGATTGAATCAGTTATAAATTTAGAACGGAAAAGCTAGCCTAGGCAGGCTCATATAGGCATGATCAGAAGAAAGAAATGAATTCTATTTTGCTTTCTACTTGAGGGGGTCGAACACTAAATTCGAGTCCCCAAGTATGGCCGTGTAACAAGTGTTGTTCTTCACCACACTGTGCTACTGACACCGGCAAAATAGAATTCAAATCTTCCCGCCTAGATCCGATCACGCGATTATTATTCTTTTAATACTGACACCGCAGCTGTGTCCAATGCTTTTTAGGTACTAAGTTAGAAGTGCCAACCCCATACCTATTGTGTTTGAACTGCTCGTAGCCTTTCGTTCCGCACACAACGGAGGACATATCGCATCAAACGACACGGCCAGACACTGAAAAGAGATCGAATTTTTCGTTACATTTCAGGTAATATTCTATCAGGTGTACAACTTTTCTTCCGCCGTTTTTTCCAAAATTAAAAGCTTTATTGCGAAAAAGTGCTTGCAGATGTATTATTCAAAGTATTGTCCGTCATTTGACGCTATCCATGAAGCAATCCATTTTTCGAACTCTTCGAAGGATTGAAAATGTTGATCTGCCAGGTCGTGTGCCATCGAACGGAATAGGTGGCAGTCAGAAGGGGCGACATCTGGGTAATACGGCGTGTGGGGAAGACTTCCCATTTCAGCGTTTCCAGGTACTTTTTGACCACTTTTGCGACGTGAGGCCGAGATGTCCCTCGGTTTCAACTCGTACGGCACCAAGTTTCCTTCTTTCTGAATCTTGCCCAGAGCCTTGAGACGTTTTGAAATGGCTTGCTGACTCACTCCCATCGATTCGGCAAGCTCTTCTTGGGTTTGGCACGAATCTTCATCAAGCAATGCTTCTAGTTGTTCATCTTTGAAGGTTTTTTCTCTTCCACCACCATGTTTGTCTTCGACATCGAAATCACCATCAAAACGTTGAAACCACTCGTTCTTTTACTCAGAGCAGCATCACCGTAAGTTTCTGAGAGCATTCGATGTGCTTCTGCTGCATTTTTTCGAATTATAACAGAAAAGTGAAACTTTCTGCAAATAGCGAGAATTGGGCACATGAACAGACATTTTCGAGCGTGAATAATACGAAAACAAGAACAACTGTCACTGAAACGGCGATGACAATTCGTTAGGCACAGTACACACTCACTTTAAAGGCATTATCATCTGTATGTATTTTGACCAACCTCAGTCGGTACAGCCACCAATCGGAAAACGGCAGAAGCAAAGTTGTATACCTGATATTATAAAATATAGAATGAAACAGTGCTTTACTCGAGTAGTTCATCCTTGAGAAAACGAGGTGGGTTCGCTATTATATGCACTTCCGGCACCGAACCCGAGAAACGGTATAACCGATGTCGATTCGTACGGTCAAAAACTAAAATGACGTACAAACTCTACTAGTTTTCATTCAAATCTTGATGATTTCATGTATGTTTGCCATTGTACTCTGAACGACTATTTAAATTTTTGTTGTATCCGAAAATATGCAGCAATTTTTGGTACAATCACAACACCTTTCATTTAACCCTAAGATTGGGAATAACAGTTTTGAAACCAGTTAACAACATTTTCTATGGTTTTTGTTTCGTTAGTTCAAGTGACGGTGTACAATATTTAACACACTTTACAATATAACTCTAGAACCGGATGTCGGATCCGGATGAAAATCAGGAATTCCATATGGAACTGTGAGACCTTTCATTTGAATCTGAGTTTGTGAAAATCGGTCAAACCATCGCTGAGAAAAGTTAGTGAGATCTATTTTGGAATATATGACCAATATTTCCGGTACTTCCGGAAACGGATACCGGGAACCAGGATAGCCGGAAGTGGTTTGTTTAGTTGCGTATTGATAATGGCTATCGATTCGTGTAGTTTTGAGACCAGTTTAGAAAATATTTTACGTGTTTTGTTTCGCCGGTTTAAGCGACGGTGTACAATATTGAATACATTTTACCCTATAACTCCACAACCAGAAGTAGGATCCGGATGAAATTCATTGATTCCGTATGGGACCGTAATACCTTGCATTTGAATATAAGGTTGTCAATATCAGTTCAGCCATCTCCGAGAAAACCTTGTAAGATTATTTGACATATACACACACAAACACATGCACACACACACATTGGTCAGCTCGATGAACACTGCAGACATTGCTCAGCTCGATGAACTGAGTCGAATGGTATATAAAACTTTTACTAGTCGGGTCTTCAAGTGATTGCATAACCTTTGTAAACAAGAAAGGCAAAAATAAGTGGAGAAAACTTCAGAAATTTTTCAGTAAAACTAGCCTAACGGGGCTCCAATTCCTCATTTTAAACCTGTTTTAATCCACCTAGTGGTGTAATGATGCCTTTCTCATATCAATCATACTATCATATATAACACTGTGGTATTCTTCAAAATAATTCTCTGCTATTCTTGAAAGAATAACCGAAATCGGTGCGTTTGACCGTCTACTGATAAAAACTATCAATTGGAAGTGATTTGAGGACGATATAGAATTTTTAAAAGTTTTTCCGCATTTTCAGTGATGGTATGCAATTTTTAACACACTTTACCCTATATTTCCGGATTCGGAAGTCGGATCCGCATAAAATTCAGGAATCACGCATGGGACCACAGGATCTTTCATTTGAACCTAAGTTTGTGAAAATCGGTCGCGCCATCTATGAGAAAAGTTAGAACTCATATTTTCTTTATTTTGCACATTTTACCCCATAACTCCCGAACCGGAAGTCGGATCCAAATAATATTCAGGATTTTTTTATGGGACCTCAAGACCTTTCATTTGGACCTAAGTTTGTGAAAATCGGCTCAGCCATCTCTGAGAAAAGTTAGTACACTTATTTTCACAATTTTTTGCACATTTTACCCAATAATTTCGGAACCGTAAGTCGGATCCAAATAATATTTAGTAATTTTGTATGGGACCACAAGACCTTACATTTGAATCTAAGTTAGTGAAAATCTCCGAGCCATCAGCCATCTCCGGGAAACGTTAGTGCAAAAAAACCTTACACACACACACACACACACACATACACAAATACATTTCGCGTACTCGAAGAACTGAGTCGAATGGTATATGACATTCGGCCCTCCGGGCCTCGGTCGGTAAAAGAAGGTCCCTTGTTGGTATATATATATATATATATATATATATATATATATATATATATATATATATATATATATATATATATATATATATATATATATATATATATATATATATATATATATATATATATATATATATATATATATATATATATATATATATATATATATATATATATATATATATATATATATATATATATATACATATATATATTAAAGAATTCTTTTTTTTGTTTAGATTATAGAGGTTTCAACCTTAATTTTTTTAATTTAATGTTGGGTTGGGAATCGAACCCAAGTGAAAGGCATCGACTATCCCAAAAATATCATTATAATGCTCTATGATAGTGGCCCCAACCTTTTTATATCGCAGACAGCAGGACAAAATATATAAAACCGATGTCTTTCCGAAACGCAAACAGGCAGTGTAAAATTTACCATCTGAAAAAAAAACTATAAATTCACGCTACAGACTCAAATTGAAATGACATAGCAGTGGGCATCATTGGCATGCGTGGAATGAAAACTTTTTCTTCTTCTAATTTGCCATTCAAAATTGTTGTCTCGACAACATTTGCGATTAACTTTTGAACTTAAAACTTTTTTTGTACTTGTTCCTCTATTTTCTGCACTTTATTTTGTACTTTGTGTGCTTGTTTCTGTAATTTGTTTGGTTGTTCCTGTACTTTCTGTGCTTGTTTCAAAATTTGTTCCTGTACATTCTATACCTGTTCACATTTTTTCTGTATTTGGTCCTGTAACTTCTGTACTTATATCTGTACGATCTGCACATTCTGTACCTTTTTCTGCATTCAATTGTGCCAGCACTTCCTATACTTGTTTCGCTCAGTTCTGTACTTGGTTTTGTACTTTGTGCACTTGTTCTTGTACCTTTTATATCTGTACCTGTAGCTGTCCCGATGAATTTCTCAACTAAAAAATGATCTTTGGATGGAAATTATTGCGAATACTCTTAAGTTAGAATAATCGAACAACCCTCATGATTGCTCGCGATCAGTGAAGTAGAATGGTAGAATGTTCTGCAAAAATGAATCATCTTACAATAGTTTTTGATTCGATCTCAACATTTTTCCCCAAATCAGGTATACACGTACACTTCACACTTTAAAGCAGTTTTTTCCTGCTCTTAAAAGTCCCAAATGACCCAAGTAAAATACAATCAAAATCAGTTTGACAGTTTATGAGCAAGAGAGTGATTCGTTCGAATATGTAAAACATGTCGATGAGTTCCCAAATCTAGGTTCTATCGATGTAATTTAATAACAGGAGGCAAGTTTGAGTATGTGGGACGAAACTGTTATTAGCCACTCAAACCCAAATAGTTTGAAATTTCGAAGTACTCTGGATTGATAAATTTTGGACCGCGTTTGGGCCAATTGAAGACTTTTGGACTCAAATAAATAACAGAACTTGCAATTTGTAGCAATTGACGAAATTTTGAGGTCGTTTCGAAAAAAATTTACACAAAATCTCGTCCAATAAATCCTTCAAAGGTATAGCATGGGAAATGCTTATGAAAAATTTAAGCCGAGAAAATTTCCTTCTAATTCGAATGGAATTGTTTCAAAAAGTAGAGAGCCGAACAGTTTTGGTGTTTGAGTTAACGGTCTTAATTCAAAATGGCAGCACACCTCACTCCTGTTGTCTCAGTGCATTGTGAAAGCAATAATTATATCTATCAAGAAGATACAATTCACATTTCTGGAATTTTAGTAAAACAACGAATCATGAAAAACGTTAATCACTTTCTTTTCTTATAGTCGTTTTATAATTTGACTTTACGGTATTGACCCCAAATTTATATATCGGAAAATGGAAACCTGTATGCTGTTCATTTGACGCCCTTACTTAATTGAACATGTGATTCGAAATAAAGAAACACGTGAATCAAGTAGGCTCAGTGAAATTTTTACACAAATCAGCTCGTTTGACACCAAACGGTTTCATTAATAATCTAGTATTCAATTTTGCTCTCCAGCGGGCAGCAGCATTGCATAACTCGATACGCGCCAAACAATCATTGGAGATCTAGCATGCTTTGAATGGAAAATTTACAATTCTAAACGAACCAATTTTCTAGTTTTTCTGTACTTTCCCGAAGGATTTTCCTTATGTACTATAGCCTAAAACCTCCGCATAAACGTCACCTTTCGAACAAAAAAAGTCATTTGAAGGTCGGCTCACGCAGAGAACATTACCAACACACTCTTTTTTCGCTATTATATATATATATATATATATATATATATATATATATATATATATATATATATATATATATATATATATATATATATATGTATATATATATATATATATATATATATATATATATATATATATATATATATATATATATATATATATATATATATATATATATATATATATATATATATATATATATATATATATATATATATATATATATATATATATATATATATATATATTAAATGTTTCTTGTCGATTCTTGAAAAAAGCAAGGAATTGTTTGTGCATTACCTAGTTTAAACTGTACAATGAAACACGAGAAAGAAAAGTGAGTTCCACTATTACAACACATGGATCGATAAGTCCCGAGACTAACAATGGAAACGATTTTTCAATACCATGTTTATAAAAAAAATTATCTTTCGTTTCAAAATAAGCTTCAGTTTCAGCGATGACTTCTTAGTCTCAGTAGGATCCATAGTACTAGCCATGTAATGATTCTGTACAATAAGAATCGGCTGCGAAGTCTGTTGAAACAGAAAGGCCAAATTCCACAAAAGGAATGTAATGCCAGGACTTTGCTTCAGCGATGACCTCCTCATTTGAGCCAAAGCTTTGTCCCTGGAGCATTTTTTTAAGATCAGCAAAGAGCCAGTAGTCACTGGGGCCTAAATCTGGCGAGTATGAAGGGTGGGGAAGCAGATCAAAGCCCAATTCGTTCAATTTCGCCATTGTTTTCATCGACTTGTGGCAGGGTGCATTGTCTTCCATCGAAAGCAATCGCGGCACCCACTTGGAAAAAACCCTTTTCATGCTCAATTTTTCATGAAGGATAGTAAATACACTTCCATATGATTTCTGTGTCATCTCAGCAATCTCACGGAGCTTCACTTTACGATCTTTCATTATAATTTTTGTCACTTCACTCACATTTTCCGGTGTAACGACTTCCACAGGTCTACCCAAGCGTTCCGCGTCATATGTGTCGGTACGACCACGTTTAAACTCGGTGAACCACCGACAAATCGTTGCTTTTGATGGACAAGAGTCCGGATGACATTTTTCAATCCATTGTTTCGCTTGCACGGTGTTTTTACCCATTAAAAAACAATGTTTTATCAAAACACGAAACTCGGTTTTTTCCATTTTTTAAACAAACTACAAAAGGACTTTACTCCAACCTCGATAATTCAGCTGTTTCTTGTCGGATCGACTTAAAATTTTGACCCGTTTCAAGCAATGGTTGGTACTCTAGAAAGACGTGGTTACTGGTTTACTACGAGCGCCATCTCTGCTTTAGTCTCGGGACTTATTGATCCATGTGTTAGATACTTCCGGCACCGGAACCCGAGAACTGGTATAATCAATGTCGGTTCGTATGCTCATCAACTAACGTGACGTACAAAGTCTACTAATTTTTAATCAAATGTTTAAGATATAAATTTTTGTTGTTTACAATATTGTTGGGAATATCGGTTCTGCAATCTCTGAAGAAAGTTTGTGAGAACCATTTTTGGGCACATAATTAATAGCTCCCGCCGTTCATCGATTGTTTAACTGCCTACTGATAATAGCTATCGATTTCTGTAGTTTTGAGGCCAGTTTAAAAAATGCTTAACGGTTTTTGTTTCACCGCTTTAAGTGACGATGTATTTAACACACTTTACCCTATAACTCTGGAACCGGAAGTCGGATCCGGATGAAATTCAATAACTCCGCATGGGACCACGAAACCTTTTATTTGAATCTTAGTTTGTCAGCCATCTCCGAGAAAACCTAGTGAGATCATTTGACACATACACACACATTGCTCAACTCGACGAACTGAATCGAATGATATTTGACACTTGGCCCTCCGGGCCAATTTTTACTGGTCGATTTTCAAGTGATTGCAAAACCTTTCTATATGAGAAAGGCAAAAATTTGCATGTGGTTGCGTCTGCTTTATTTAAAACGATTGTGCAACTGATACAAAAACTCATGCATCGAACCCATTACAAATGCAGCAATAAAATCAGTAAAAGAAAAAAAATTGTAAATTGTAATTTGAAATGGAAAAAGTTTGTTTTTAGGTGTCACGTAATGTAACCAAGAATTGAATATGTGTTCATAAAAACATAACAAACATGATTTCTAATGAATAAGTCTCACATTTGATTCTCAATACAACTGCTCCTAACAAAACATGGATTTTTTAAAACATTCCGCACATGAATAAATTATAATCTTGACTTTCGTGATACGTAGCTATTAATTACAGGTAGTCCATGTGCTGAAGTTGCACAAACATATTGTTCAAGTGGTAATATATTTCTGCGAAAACAACTTCGATACACTTAAGTTTTCGTTCAATATCTTTAAAAGGTGATGTCAGGTCTGCTCATATTTCAGCATGATGCGAACCATATACAAGTTTTGACGTGCATTTTCGAAATTTCACAACACGAAAGTTTAACGAAATTACTCCAGATTTGATTTCTTAATAACTTTTTCTCTGATTGAGTATTTTCTCTAATTCTTCCACGAAACGAATGGCAAATGATGTAAGATTAAATAGGTTTAAATAGTGAACAAATATATGCAAACACAAAACGTCAAAATTAACCGAATTTATAAATAGACCCTGTTCAAAGACACCATATTAACAAGATATCCAGCTCTCACATTTCCCGAACAAATCATTGGCAACATACTTTTTTGCGAACATGGTGCCTGCAGGTGAGTCCGAATCGAATCTCGTACATAGAAGCAGGAGGGAGAAATGTCAAATTCGTGCGCGCCAAAATAGCAACACTGCGCAGCCATACAATTGACATGCTATGTTGAATGTGTTGCCATGCGATGGCGTTGTTGAACTGAAGATTGATTTCGCTCCAAGCTGACAGGGTCTGCCCTGTTGCACGTTTGTTACTTCTGTCTATAATAATACATGAACGGAGACATATCGGGTGCGCCAAGACAGTGGAACTACACCTGACATTGTTCAACTGGTGCTTCAGTCAATGAGAAATATTAGGTTCCGTTCATCAAGCCTAAACGCATAAAAAACAATATCTAGTTCTTCTGTTAGCATATCTGCTGTTGGACATTCCCAGAGTGAATTTCGCTTCAAATAAGAGCGATTGCATCATCCAGCTGCTGGTCGGTTGCATTGGAGAAAAAGAAAACAAAAGGTGGACAACGATGAGTAACATTTTACATAATTCGCATAATCCGTCGAGACCCGCCATGTCAATTGCGGAGCGCATTAAGCGTCACAGTGAGAATAAAATACAAAGTAAATCATATAATACCGAATAGTCCTTTTCAATACAAACGGGAACAAATTAATTGCTATCTATACACATGTCGAATGCAGTCCTACGTCAATCTCACGGTTATGTCTCTGGGATTACCTACTCCAAGTTTTTTGATTGAGTTTTGTTTTTTGTTGCGTATGTAATATTGTATTTCAACAACTTTTATTATAATATTCTCATGTCTGCATGTTTTGTGCTGATTTCCAACAAGTAAGTTAAATAAATTATAAATTTCAGGTTTTGAATTTCGTATCATTTTTCTAAAAATAATAAAAGTGCACACACTGACCTAGCCAAAACTATGCAGACTTAGCAAAAAAATATTTTTACTGCAAAGTTTTCAATCAGGATTGTCATTTTTAACTTAAGCATCATTTTGCTCATTTTCCTTCCTCAAGAGATTTTTCACAATTTCGGCATATGTTTTGTCCGATACAATTATAACAGCCATTCGGAAAATATTAGGAAAGTTGTTATAGTTATTTTCTTTCGTTTTACATGACGATGGGAAATTTTTGCAAAATTTCTATAGCTCCTAGTGCAGCATAGACAAGTTGGTGATATTTTGTACAATTGTTTTAGATGTAGTCAAAGTTGTCCTATAGTGTTTTTTTTTCGGTAGTATTGTGATACTTAACAGAGATAAGGTGCACAACAGATTTTAATATGTTTTAAAATCATTCTGAACATATTTAACATATATAACAATTCTAAAAACGATTGTATAAAATCTTGAGATTTCAATAAGATACATTTTATACTTGGAGTACGAATTAGGTGCTAAGATAATGTTGGTCGTTCCGTGCTTTTTCTGTCTTGGAACACATGCGCTTGACTAAAACGTGAATGTTCGTGTTTCGACATGTTTTCTCTGACAATTGGTAACGCTCACAGTGGCTGATGCAAACAATTGAAACAGGCCTTTGTAAGCGGTGTGAAAATTCTGCTTCCACAATATTTGTACCGTATGCTATATAGCGGTTTATGATTTTGAAAGATACTTTAACAAGAATAGTAATTGAAACAATCTTCATATAAAATTAACGGCGTTGCATATTATTAATGAATTCTATAATTACTGCGTTTTCAATTCACGGATTCAACGTCAATGATATATTTATTTTCAGTCCGATATCGTTCATCAATCAGTATATGAACTTGTACATTCTGAGGATCGCGAAGAGTTGCAGCGACAGCTACTTTGGAACACATTTCTCCCGAATGATTTACCCGGTCTTCAATTAGCGGAAGCTTTAGCTCCTGATAAATCATCTTTATTCGAGCGAAGCTTCACTGTTCGCTTCCGATGTTTGCTGGACAATACATCTGGTTTTCTGGTAAGTATAGTTTGTGGTCAACAAATATCTATCATGAAGAACTATTCACACCTTTCCGATATGGTTCAGTGCCGGCACGGCATTTTGCCCGAACACTGATATTATTTCATATGAAAAATAACAATTTTTCTCATCCTAGTATGTTGCATTCTAACTACAATTTACTTTCAATCTCAAACGATATGCGACATTTTCACGTATTTGGATACCCCGGTCATAAACCTTACAAAAATGCGCATATCGCATTTACGTCGATCTAAGTCCAAATGAGCGAGTGGCCGTTATTGGTGGATAATATAAACTAAAGTGATGTGTGATGTGATGTGATGTGAAGTGAAGCCACCATCAGTTCAAGGACTTGCCAGTGGATGCGGGTAGACTTACAGTAGCCCCGATATGACTCATCCATTCACCTTCTTACTATAGCTGTTACCGAAAAGCGAACAAAAAGGGTTGGGCGGATACGTAAGTAGAGTCACTTACTCGTATTCCGCGGGAATAAAATATGCTCTTCCAACCATAATATCCAGTGCATGGATGAAGCATATCGCTATACATGCTTGAACCCGCCTGATGGTTTGTTTGAGAAGGGCGCGTCAGACTCATTTCAAACCTTCAGAAGGAAACAAGTTTCCTTCAAGTGACTTGGGCTGGCTATCCACAATCCCTCGTCCAGTCATCAATTCGTCCGATGCCCTGATGCTCCCTCCCTTTTACGCCCCCGTGCAAAATGTTTTATATTGATAGATACAATGAAACATAGTGTAATGAAATTAATATAACATAAAATGATATAATAGATTACAAAATAATATAATACAATGTCATACAATATAATATAATATATAATAAAACATGATATAAAATAACAGTCAATGTAGAGAGTCAGTTATGCTCTTCTATCTTCGCAATACTGCAGGAAGTAGAATATTTCTCTTCTAATAACAATAATAATATCCACATCTATAAAAATAATATATGTTATTATTATTGATGACAAATTAATAATAATAACAATCAATATAATAATGCAAATAACAACAAAAAACAATATAATATAGCACAATGAATTATATAATAAATAATAGAATAAATAAAATGATATGTTGCGATATGCTATGATATTTTATTACTTGAATTTATATGTCATTTCTCATCCTCTCATTCTGCCATCAACGCATTCCATCGACCTTTTGTCACCACAGACACACGGGTAGGCATGAAACAGGAACCAGTGAGGACCAAGCTCACCTTGTGACGACCTTGATATTTAGTTGAAAGTTACTTTAAAAATGATAACTTATAAGGAAAACAAATTTATATTTTGCGCAGAGGTACGTAGTACTACTCATAATAAACCCTACAATATAATATAATATAATACAACATAATGCGATACAATATAACATAACATAATAGAAATATAAAATAACATAATATAATAAAATATAATATAATATAATACAATATAATATGATATAATGCAATGCAGTATAATACCATACAACATAGTATTTAATAACATAAAATAGTGTAAGACGATAATATATGAAATAATATGCTATGATACAATATAACAGGTAATGTCGCAGTGTAAGTTACGCTCTTCTAATAATAATAATAATAATAATAATAATAATAATAATAATAATAATAATAATAATAATAATAATAATAATAATAATAATAATAATAATAATAATAATAATAATATTAATAATAATAATAATAATAATAATAATAATAATAATAATAACAATAATAATAATAATAATAATAATAAAAATAATAATAATAATAATAGTAATAATAATAAAAATAATAATAATACATGATGTAATAAACTACACAATTATATGTTGTAATATACTATGATAAACACTGCACTTTAGGATGGGCTTCAACCTACAAGCCATTTCGCACCCTCTCATTCTGCTACTAACGCAGAAGGCGATAGCACCCAGTCGACGCCGTTCTATTGACCAAATGTCATCATAGACGCTCGGGAAGGCATGAGATAGGGACTTGTGAGGACTTAGTTATCTCACCATTTGACGACCGGTGGATAATATAAACTAAAGTGGGCAAAACAGTGAAGTACTCAGGAAATACGTCTCAATATACAATATTAGGTCAAGATCATTCCACCCGTGCTTTTACAATATCTACCAAAAAACCGTTTCTTACTTTCAATTACCAATTCATAAATCGTTACCTGTACTTTCGGAATGAGAACAAATTGTGTGGCATGCTACCCCGGTTACCTGTACCTTCCCGACCATCCAGCCCTAACAAATTTATAACAAAAACTTTTCGAAGCAAGTGCTGATATATGTCTGGTCTCTTTAGTAGTTAAAATATCAAAATTTTCTAACAAATATCAAAAAGAGAAATAATTCAGATACGATATGTTGATCGGGTTATCTGCATCAATACTCATTTTACCAAATAAAAAAATAGGCAGTCTGGTAACAACAGTTGTCAAGCGAAGTTCTAGTAAATTTACCCTAATGGATCAATATTATAAATCATAGTTAAAAAGTACCGAGTGCTGAGCAGAAATAAACAATCCGGAGTGTAATCATAATAATCTACGTCCCATGTCGTCAAGAATATTCAACCAAATTTATTCTATGGAATGCACCTATACAATTTTCATGTATGGTCGTCGGAAACGTCCACCTGGAAAGAAAATATATATATATATATATATATATATATATATATATATATATATATATATATATATATATATATATATATATATATATATATATATATATATATATATATATATATATATATATATATATATATATATATATATATATATATATATATATATATATATATATATATATATATATATATATATATATATATATATATATATATATATATATATATATATATATATATATATATATATATATATATATATATATATATATATATAGGGGGCTATGATGAATTTTTTTGTTGCGGTGAACTATATGATTGTAGGCGACCCATAGCGTTATATACCAATCGACTCAGCTCGCTGAGATCTGAAAATGTCTGTGTGTATGTGCGTGGAACTTTTCAGGATTCTTTTAGTGTGCAATTTTCTCAGAGATGGTCGAATCGATTGTAACAAGCTTACGATCGTTTGAAAGATACTGTAGGGTCATTGATTGAGTTCGAAGTTCAAAAGGCTGTTCTAAAATTTCGGGATCACCTTTTATTTCGTAAAGCGGTAGTGCTCAAAAGTTTAAGCGCCTCGAAAAAAATACCCATACTAAATTTGAGCTAAATCGGATATGCGTTAGGGGTGCTTCCCGTCGGTTAATAGTTGAATTAATTTTCGCTCTTGTAAAAGCACCATAAGGAGGAGTACATGAAATTTACGAAATCGATTTTTTTTGCTGCTGAAAAGTCGAGACACCAAAATTTCGAAATTTTACATAAAAAATCGAGACACCAAAATCGACATTTGAGATTTTTTTAAAGTCCCAGCAAGTCGATTTTTTCAAAAAAAAAATCTTTTTCGAAATAACACTAAACCGGATGGCAACCAACAATAGAGGAGATACGGACAGCGAAGACGAATGGAAGGAATGGAACCAAGGTGAACTACAACGTATGTGTGACACGTCAATCAATACAGTAAGCGAACCATGTCTGTTAAATGTCTAGAGTGATGATAGTTTGATAAATATGGAAGTTGGTAGTTTTCAATTTCTGTTATGGGAAAGAGCCATTATTTTTATTTATTCAAAAAACATATAACTAAACACAGTAAAAGTTTACTAGTGGTAAATGGTTTTAAACTAAAAATTGAAGTAGAAACAAATTATAATTTTCCTGATCCTATGTGCAAGGTTGGGAATCGAACCCAGGCAGGCTGCGTAAAAGGTATCGACTTACCCATCACGCTATATCCGTCCTCTAAATTAAAAATTTCAGGGAGAAAAATATTGAGCCTAATAGTTTTGAGATGTGTTGAAAGCTACATATTTTAATAAAGATTTCAAATTTACACATTTATATGGCGAAATGGCTTGATGTATTTTTTTCTAAATGGAGACAATTATTCTCAAATGTGACAATTGATGAACAAGTGTATCAAAGGTATGAGCCAAATGGTGAAAACATAATTGGAGAGATAAAAAAATTTGCTGCTGTATTCAGAAAGATTTTACTACGCCCATCAAAGCTTTTGAGGTAGAATTAGTTTTGAAAAATGGAAACCCTATTTTGAAAAAGGCTTATGATGTTCCCTTCAGACTAAGTGATAATGTGTTAACATATTTATATAAAATAGATAGGGAAAACATGGTCACTACAGGCTTCACCAGTAATTGTGGAATTCATTTTTACACCGCTATCTTCACTGAAACGTTTCTAACAAAAAAGTGTCAAAGTAAGGATTCGATCAGTGGCGCGACATGTGTCGACAAATTAAGGCCGTATTCGAGCGAGTTGCGCTGCGGTAGGGTTCGCGCGTGCGGGTCATTATTAAAAAAATTCACTGCTCCGAAAGTATTAATCATTCCACTCTGAAACTTTGCCAAGATTGAATTAAACCCCTAAGGCTTCTTTTTTCAACAAAAAAGAGAAAAAATAGGCCCAGGTATGATTTTTTTATGTGTTTATTAATTTTCAACTTTTTTAATTCAATAAACTATAAAGGTTGTTTTATTGAATTGCTTATTTAATAGCTAAGGAAAAGACGCACATTTCATGTCTTGGACAAATTTTTGTATCGTCAATAGATTTTACAGTATAGGCTCTTGAAAAAAGCTCTTTTTTTGTAAACGCGTAACTTCAAAAAATCATATCTCGAAAATTCCACGTACCATATTGAAATAAAAAAATACTAATTAAGCGTGGAATGCCCCATATACTTAAGGTGCCTAAACTGAACGTTCAAAATAATTTATTAATACAACTAAAAGTCTATTCACATATAGACCGCTGCCACAAGAGGCATTTTCCGGTGCTGGAATTTTCCAGCAAATATACCGATTTATATCTAATATGTCTTTCAAACTATATAATTTTTTAAGAAAAAATGTTCAATTGGGATGCCAACTGTCAAAACGTCTTTCACGATAGTAAACGATCCTTAATGTCAACTAGTATTTCAGAATATCCAAAGAAATAAATGATAGTAGTTATAGATGCATCAGGCTATGGTCTGGCAGGGTTTATTGAACATTCAGTAGATATGCAAGAAAACCACACAAGTTTTACATCTTTTACGTTAAATGACGCGTAAAAATGATATCCAATCATTCACTTGGAGGCTTTAGCCTTAGTTTGCACAAACAATAAATTTCACGAATATCTGTATGTACACAGTTCACAGTTTATACCGATCATAAACCATTTGTTAAATACTTACCCTTCGTAATAGAAACCTGAAACCAGAATAAAATTTTATAAATGTAAATAACTTACCTGTAAATACTCACCTAGTTATAAAAAGTTAACTTAACCCTCGATTTAAATAATGAAATGTACCTATAATCTTTGAACACCTTGCTTGGAACTGGATTCTACCAAACACGATACAACTGTCAAACAGTTTCAACCTTACAGACACACTTATACAAATAGCATAAAATAAACAGATCGCAACAAGTGTTCATTGGTGTCTGATGCAAATCAAGCTACGTCCGCCTTTCCGTTAATCCGCGAAATCCGAAGATTTTCAAAATTTCAAGAGGTTCTACAATTGTTTTAGAAATGTTTTTTATGCTAGATAAGTTCAGAAAAATTTTCAAATATACTAAAATCGGTTGTACAACTTATCACTGTTAAGTTTTACAATACTACCCAAAAAATCACTATAGAACAATTTAAGGTACATCTGAAACAATTGTGCAGCAAATCACCAACTTGCCCACGGTGCACTAGTAGTTATAGAAGCTCTGCAAAAATTTTCACATCGTCATGTAAAAACGAAGTAACTAAAACAATTGTGTAACTTATCAAACATTTTCCAAATGACTACAATTATGACATTATCCGACCTAATATATGCCGGAATGGTTGTTTATCTCATGTGAAGAAAAAAATAGTGAAATTATGCTATCCGCAAGGCAAAAAATGGTAAGCCGAATAGAAAACCTCGCAGTAAAAACTATTTTGTTGCCGACTCTGCATAGTCTTGGCTGCCTAATGAAATATTAGGACAGTGTGTGCAGATTTCTTCATTTTTAGAAACACAATTCGAAACTTGCAAATAAGTTGTACCAGATTTATCTGCTTCAAATGAACGTAGCACTTGCCGACATGAGAATATTATCATAAACGTTTCAGAAATACAACATTTCATATGCAATGAAAACAAAAAAAAAGAGATAATTTGTATCCGGTGTTACGAGCAGTTATTTTGAAAATCAAATGTGAAACGTATTCATTAGAAATTATGTTCGCTTTTTTTTTTGAAAACATCAATTCAATTCTCGTTTACATTACGTAGTAGTTTCCATGAGTTTCACTATTGTTTTTTCGCTGATTTAATTGCAGCATTTGTAATGGGATCGACATGAGCATGAGTTTTTGTATCAGTTGCACAATAGTTGTAAATAAATGTTCGTAACAACGAAAGAACTTTATATGTTGCACAACAAAGTAAAATTGCACTTTTTCCATAACACAACAATTACAAGAATAGTAATATAAACTTAACATATTTGATAAATTGCACAATCAGTAGAAAAATACAGGACAGCAACTTAACGTGCTACTTGGGTACCGTGCTCTGTCGGTCTATTTCGCGTCAAAGTTTGCAAGAGCATGTGAATTTAACTGAACTACTAAGCCCTGCCAAATCAGGTGAAATTCATGAACCGAAGTGAGAAGAGTAGTGAAGTGCTTAAACATAATTTAGTCCTTCGAGCCGGATCTGTGCAAAAAGTTCCGTAAGCGAATATAAGCCGTCCAGAATAGGCGTAGTCAAAACCGGTTACTTCAAAAGGGGCATGAAAAAAAGGTGCGCGAAGTGTGTCTCGGTATCGTCCAAAGTGAAAAAATAGCCATTTTAGTAAGGTAGTGCAAATAATATCGCAAAGGGTGCCCACAAAGAATTCACCATTGTAAAAAACCGACGAACACACCATATAGTGCACCACCACCACTGAAAAGGAACCAATCGACCTAAAAATGGAACGGCAACGGTTCGACGGTCGCTATTATGCTCTCCGAAACTGGACAAAGATGACGGAGCAGTCACGGCCTACCCTTTCCACTACCCCTGCACCGCCGAAACCAATAAGTATTGGACTTACTGAAATCAATCTCCCGAAATTCAGCGGTAAGTTAGAAGACTGGTGTGTTTTTCGCAATTCGTTTGAATCCGGTTTAGGTTCCCGAAGCGACATCAGTTCCGTCGAGTAGAGGCACTACTTGAAGGGCTTTGTTCAAGGAGAGGCAGCGCGCATACTCGACCCGATAAAGGTAAGCGAACAGGGCTACAAAGATGCTTTGCGTACGCTTCGGTTGCGCTTCGAAAACAAACGACTGTTAATTAAATGTCACATCAAAACGTTATTCGACAGTCCCGCTTTGCGCAGAGAATCCGCCGCAGAACTTCTCGCGCTGATTGAACGATTTGAGCAGCAAATTTTTGTGTTTAAGAGTTTAGGTGAACTAGCAGACCGATGGAGGTCTATTTATCAAATGTATATTTTCGTCTATTTTCCTTCTACGCTTCGGGAATGGGAAAACTACTGTAGCAAACTGGACGCCGACAATTTGGGAGAAACCGCGATCACATCCGACGACATAGAACCTAACGGTTCTACTTCAATGCCGTCGTACGTGACAATGGCCATTTATCTCCAAAAAATATGCTCGAGTGCTGCAAGCAGTTTCTCCGTCAATGTCGAACGTACCTTCTCAAAATAAGCCAAACTTAACAACCAATGCAGTAGCCTTCCCCGTCACATCTAGACAACCAGCCAAACCAACCAACGCATCGTCTACGAGAGTCGCTAAGCCGAAGCCGTGCGACATGTGCGATGATAATCATTACCTGTACAGTTGTCCGGAATTCTGAGAGATTAATTTTCGTCAACGAACCGACCTAAGACAGAAAAATCTTTGTATGAATTGTCAACGCTCAAACTCTCACTATGCCCTGAACTGTTCTGGACCAAGACGTCGCACGTGTTCCAAAAATCATCACACACTTCTTCATGTCGAGTCTGTTGATCCAAACCCAGCATCGGGTGGTCATACTACTAAATGTACGTGTTGTGTAGACACCCAATCGAATTCAGAACCTTCCGTTTTACATTCTTCGCCATCTCCATCGAATACCAGGGCTCCGATTCAGCAACATGCTACCTCTTTCTTCACTGCCGCTCAGGCAGCGCTAATTTTCCTTTCCACGGCACTCGTAAACATCCGTAACCCTAACGGCCATATCGTGACAGCAAGTTGCTTGCTGAACTGTGCCTCTCGACGCAATTTTGTTCCTACATTCTTCTGTGAACAACTGCAGTTTTCCCGAAGCCGATTGCTTCACGCTATTCCAATCAGTGGAATTCATAACAATACGACGCGGGTTGAACATCAGAACAAGATAACTATCTCCTCTCGAGTGACTCCATTTTCAATGAAGTGCTCCATGGTAGTTTTACCATCAATAACAGTAAAACATTCCTAGTCGACGATGACAGAAGCTCATCACGGGCCGATTCCGAGGCACGTAGAGCTTGCTGACCCCACTTTCGCAGTGTCGGATGACATCGACTTGATCTTAGGCGCATTTCTTTCGTGTTCTTCGTTATGGTAGAATATCTCTCGGCGATGACCAACCGCTGCTTCAGAACACCGAGTTTGGATGGGTGGTTTCTGGAGATTACCTGTAAGCCCATCACGACCACAGTGGTCCGCACAAATGAAAATTTAGCAACCCTCGCGCTATCGATGAATTTGTCAACCGGTTCTGGCAGCTTGATGAAGTACATGATACGAAAGGATGGTCTTACATTCTAGTTGAATGAATAGTCTCTATCAGAACGACGTTGCGAATAACACTTCACCAAAAACACCACTAGAGACACTGCCGGTCGCTACACTGTCAAGCTTCCCAAACGATATGAACTGCTCTGGCCGGTCAAAGATAATCGGTATAATGCAATCCGTCAATTCTTCTCTCTCGAGCGCTCACTTGGATCAAGTTCCGAACGAAAGTCGATGTATCAACAATTCATCCACGAGTACGTCATGCCTGGACATATGCGAGAGACTCGCCCAGATGAAGCTGACATGTAACCGCAATACTATCTCCCGCATCACACCGTAATGAATCTTGATAGTGCTACTACAAAACTTTGTACCGTATTCGACGAATCGTGCCGTTCGAAATCTTGCATCTCGTTAAACGATGTCCTACTAGCAGGTTCCACCATTCAGGACTCTCTAGTTACGATAGTCCTTCGGTTCCGTATGCATCAGTTTTTCATTTCTGCGGACATTGAGAACATGTGTCTGCAGATTGTGGTTCACCCAGATGACCAACCGCTTCAACGCATAGGCTGGTGCGATGATCCTAGTTCTGACCTTGAGACGTTTCAGCTACGCACCGTTACATATGGTACGAGCTCTGTCCCATTTATAGTAACTAGAGTGTTGCAAAAGCTAGCCGATGACGAAGGACATCGTTTTCCGTTGGCCGAATTATCACTACGCCATGATTTTTATGTGAACAATTTACTTTCCGGGTCAGATAATGCCGAATCTCTCGCCGTTACCTGCGAACAGCTCATTGTCATGTGGACTAGTGCTGGATTACCTCTTCGACAGTGATCTTCAAATTGTCAGAAAGCTGTTAACACCATCTCGTCGGCGCTCCGGGAAACGCAAACATTACTCGATTTAGACCATAGATCGTCGGTGACTACGTTGGGTCTACGCTTATACCGATCTTCTTACGTTCAAGATTCCCAATTGTAAGGAATATACCGTGTTTTATAAGCGAGCCATTCTACTCAAAACAGCAGTCTGTTTGACCCGTTAGGGCTGATTGGTCCTATAAGTTCTAAAGCTAAGATTATGCTGCAAAGTGTTTGGAGACTTCAGCTTCACTGGGACACACCCGTGGCGAAGTCGTTTGCTTGTCAATGGCATGATTTTCAGCAAAACCTTTCTGCACTGACCGACCTTCGAGTTTCCCGCTCTGTAATTAGTCCAGAGTATGAT
The DNA here is from genome assembly GCF_030247185.1 of Malaya genurostris. Classification (NCBI taxonomy): domain Eukaryota; kingdom Metazoa; phylum Arthropoda; class Insecta; order Diptera; family Culicidae; genus Malaya; species Malaya genurostris. The sequence continues at coordinate 139,299,230 of NC_080572.1, read as the reverse complement.
CGCTTGGAGATTCATGGATTCAGTGACGCATCGGAATCTGCGTATGGTGCCTGCATATATCTTCGCTCAATACAATCAGAAGCATCATGTACAGTTAGACTACTAATAACCAAATCAAAAGTCGCTCCGATTGGTCCACGCCTCAAGCTGGCCAGACTTCTAACGCAGGTTCAGAACAGCACCAAAGTTATCGGCACTGTGTATTTGTGGACCGATTCTTATATAGTGTTAAACTGGATAGCAGCTAGTCAATCGGCATGGAAAACATTTGTTGCAAATCGCGTAGCTAAAATACAAGAGCTAACGTCACACGTCGTATGGAATCATGTTCCGTCCAAGGATAATCCCGCCGATCTTATTTCTCGAGGAATGGATCTTCAAAAGCTCCTCACTAATGATCTAAATTCGACTCTCGCACTTTGGCCAGAAAAATATACTGTACTAAGTAAAGTACGGAGTCTCGAGAATCTATAAAGACAGTTGCTATACCGGTCATAAATCAAGATGTACCAGGTATCAACGACCGATACTTTAGTCTTCGTAAATTAATTCGTATTGCAATGCTTCTCCAACGATTTACACAAAACTGTATTCGTAGCAGGACTCATCAAACAATCCTCTCTTGATCGCTAACGCCGCTTGAGATCGATTGTACTCTGCTCTGTCTAGTTCGAAGAGTACAAGAGCAATACTTTTCCCAAGACATACAGCAACTTCGCACCACTGGGAGAATCCATCAAAAATCTATATTACGATTCTTGCATCCGCAAATCGTCGATGGCATAATTCGTGTTGGCGGCCGGCTTCACATTGCAAGAATCACCGTCGAAAAAAAGCACCCGATCGTACTACCAAAGCATCGTCTCACTAAAATGATCACCATGAGAGAACACATTCGAACGCTTTATGCTCTACCAAGACTGCTGCTATCATCACTCATCATCACATTTTGGCCTTTTAGTGGTTGAAACTTAGTTCGCAATGTTGTTCAACGCTGCATGACCTGCGCATGGGCGAAACCCAAGCCTCTGCAACAGCTAATGGGAAATCTGCCACCTGATCGGGTCAACCAGGCACACCCGTTTCAGAACGTTGGCATCGATTTAGCTGGTCCAATTTTTGTACGTACATCACTGAGAAACAAACGTACTTCGTTCTTCAAAGCGTACATCACGGTATATGTGTGTATGGCTACCAAAGCGGTTCATTTATATCTAGTAACAGACTTAACAACCGCAGCATTCATTGCTAGTCTGCGAAGGTTTGTCAGTCGCCGAGGAAAGCCTGCTCATATTTATTGCGACAATGCTACGAACTTTGTAGGCGCACAACGAGAACTGGGAGAACTCCGAAAACTCTTCCGCAGTGAGCAGCACCAGAATGCAGTTTCTAATGAGTGATGAAGGATTCCATTTTCACTATATACCACCCCATTCGCCTACATTTGGTGGAATCTATGAGGCCTGTGAAAGGTCCGTCAAGACCTTGTTCCGTAAAATTCTCGGAAATGCTGATCTGACTGAATCTGAACTGCAAACAGTGTTAGTTTTAGTGGAAGCCATGTAAAACTCTCGTTCAATCACTCCAATGTTGCACCATCCCTCCGATGAAATGGCTCTTCCTCCGGGACACTTTCTGATTGGCCCTCCTCTTAATTCGGTCCCAGATCCCGATTATCAAGATCTTCCCGAGACGCGACTCCCTTTTTGGGAAAGAGTACAACAGATATCTCAACATTTCTGGTCTCATTGTCAAAAGGAGTATCTTGTAACGATACAAAACCGTAATCGCAGGACTCAAGCCACGGAGAATTTATTCGTTGGATCCATCGTCATTATAAAAAATGAAAGAAATCCTCCACACAGATGGCCCCTGGGACGTGTACTCAGATTTCATCCAGGACCAGACGAGCTAGTTCGTGTCGTAACCGTCAAATATGTCTTCGGCATAGTACACCGAGCAATTTTAAAACTCTGCCTGCTGCCAGTTAAGATTAATCCATGCACTATAATACAAAGTGGATCTCTGTTCGGTATTTCCACCACCACCACGCCTGATGAAGACCCTTGCTCCGGGAACAGAGCCACCGGACACGGTCCCGGCCCTACTCGGGGTAATATCAGGAATCAGGAATCAGAACAAATTGGTTCAAATGGCACGTTCCTCTTGATACTTGGAGATGTATGCCTTGCCATCAATTTGTTTTTAGCATCATTTTCCCGATATATAAGAGGAAAGGATTGAAAGGAAATAGTAAGGGTTGGACTAGGAGGATGGGAAAAATTGACGACACAAAAACACATAATGTATGTACGACCAGAAGTAAGTGCTTTATCCAACTAGTTGAAAGTGGTAAATCTGGTTCAGGACCAACGAAATCATTCGTTGCACCAGCTCTAGCCAACTTTTCAGCCCATTAATTTCCAGTAATACCAGAATGGCCGGGTACCAATAAGAAGTAAACAGCATTTGAAATGCTGAGGTCTTCAATTTGAGTTCGACATGCGATCACTAGATTCGACCGTGAGTCATTCGAACTGAGTGCTTTTAAGGCTGCCTGACGTCGGAATAAAAAAAAATTCGTTTGCCGATTGTACTCTACACAGAATCGCGTAGATTTCTGCTTCGAACAAAATACAGTATCTACCAAGTGAATGAGACTGCTCCAGCCTCATTTCACGACAATAGACACCAGCATCAGCAAGACCATTCAACAGAGAATCGTCCGTATAACAAAATATGTGTTCATCAAGTTGTCGTTCCAGACAACCAGACAACCATTCCTCACGAAGAGGATAGCTCACATTAAATGTTTTGAAAGGAAAAGTGCATGTGAGAGTTAGGTCACTAGGAGCGAGTAAATACTCAACCCAGGTAACCATTTGATACCAATACCTGGTATCGAGGGGAGGTTAATTCGATAAAAAGAATAGCACTTTTTGATCCCCAAAAGTACCCCTCCATAGATATCATCTCAATCCAGGCGAATAATGTTACAGTCGTTGAAGTTTAAAGATATTTCAGAAGTTAGCCAAGTTCCGCACAATGCAAATGCGTCACATTTCATATTATTTACTAGAAAATTGAAAGAATCTATTTTTGGGATGATACTTCTGCAATTCCACTGTAAAACAGTGATTTGTTGCGTGACCTCGGTGGCTTCCCTTTTGGAAATATGGTACTTGACCAAAGCTATAGCAGCTTTACCTTCTTGCAGAAGTCTGGATACCTTCTTGCAGAAGTCTGGCCTTTTACAACATGGAACAGGAAACCAGTGGATCAATTCTTGGTAAAAAATAATTCCGCCGGATGCCACACGACTTACCTGTTTGGTGGACTTATACCAACGGTACAGGTGGACCGTAGTGTTATTCTTAGCCAGTTGGGAAACCGCTACCGACACTACATGGCTATCTAGGCTGCACAGAGAGGGAAGTTGACATTGTTGGTCAACTTCCATGTATGGCCGAGCAGCCAGATTTCATCCAGGACCAAACGAGCTAGTTCGTGTCGTAACTTTCAAATATGTCTTCGGCATAGCACAACGAGCAATTTCAAAGCTCTTTAAAACTCTGCCTGCTGCCAGTTAAGATTAATCCATGCACTATAATACAAAGTGGATCTCTGTTCAGTATTTCCACCGCCACCACGCCTGATGAAGGCCCTTGCTCAAGGAACAGAGCCACCGGACACGGTCCCGGCCCTGCTAGGGGTAATAAGTCGCCAGATATAAGCTGGCCCAAGCTGGGGGAATCGAATGGTTCCTGGTTCACCTGTAAAGAACCAAGCCTCGCCGTCTGGGTTCTTTGAACCCCCGGCTGGGACTTGACTCGAACTAAATACCCCGTGTATTTCAAAGTCAAAATTTCGCATACAGATTTTCCTCCTTTACAGCATACCATCCCAGGACAGTATCCCGCCATCGAGATCGAAGCAATTCGGTTAACTTACCTTGGGCTGCATGAGGAAGAGAAAGTCCTATTATACAAGATTTGTTCAACTAACCAGAAGATCATTTCCGCTGAATTCGTAAAATTTCATTGGCGGCCGGAATGTTCAATACTTACTCTTTATGTGGTAATGGAAACCTGAAACAAGAATGAAATTTTATAAATGTAAATAACTTACCTGTAAATAATTACCTAGTTATAAAAAGTGAACTTAACCCTAGATTTAGAGCCGGTCACTTCAAAAGCGGCATAATAAAATTTGCGGGTCAAGTAGAAGCATGGGCGGAAAAATTATGTTTAAGCACTTTACTACTCTTCTCACTTCGATACATGAATTTAACTGAACTACTAAGCCCTGTCGAATCAGGTGAAGCTCATGTACCGAAGTGAGAAGAGTAGTGAAGTGCTTAAACACCATTAATAAGTACAGGGTCCGGCACTCGACCAATTATATAATCCCTAAATTCAGTTTGGAAAATTACTTTTACTTAATTCAAAGTACAAAATGTGTAAAAATAATACAAAATTCAGAATCAATTCACTTTTGCTCGATATGACCACCTTTTGCCTTGACTATGGCCTTGAGACGGTCAAAAAACGAATCGCAAGCTGCCCGAATGTGACTTGCAGTTATTTTGGCCCACTCGCGGACAATAACTTTTTTCAGCGCCTCGAGACTGGTGTATCTTTTAGTTCGGACTTTGCTCTCCAAAATGGCCCAAAGAGAATAATCCATTGGATTCGCATCTGGTGAATTCGAGAGCCATTGTGTGGACGTGATGAAGTTCGGAACGTTGTTTTTCTGGTTCCGGAATTACAGGGTGAAACGTGAAAATCTATTAGAAAATGCGTACTCAACTTTCTCAGAAATTTCTCAACCGATTTTTACGAATCAAGAAGCAAATAGAAGGTCTTGAACGACTTTGAAAAATCCTCGAAAAATTGATCCAGATCCGACTTCCGGTTCCGAAATTAGATGGCGATGAGTGCCAAAACTGTCAAACTGTCATACAAAATTATGCAAAACCGGTACGCATCGGTACGTACTGGTACGAAAGAAGAAAACACCCCCACTTAGCACAGCGTGCTTTGTTTGAAATTGCATGGCGTGCAGGTTTGTAACATTTAGAACTATATTAAGTGCAGGGTCCGGCACTCGAAGTTTAACCAATTAAAAAGGCCATAATTCAGTTTGGAAAATTACTTTTACTTAATTCAAAGTACAAAATGTGTAAAAATAATACAAAATTCAGAATCAATTCACTTTTGCTCGATATGACCACCTTTTTCCTTGACTATGGGCTTGAGACGGTCAAAAAACGAATCGCAAGCTGCCCGAATGTGACTTGCAGGTGTATTTTGGCCCACTCGCGGACAATAACTTTTTTCAGCGCCTCGAGACTGGTGTATCTTTTAGTTCGGACTTTGCTCTCCAAAATGGCCCAAAGAGAATAATCCATTGGATTCGCATCTGGTGAATTCGAGAGTTATTGTGTGGACGTGATGAAGTTCGGAACGTTGTTTTTCAGCCATTCTTGGTTCACTCGAGCTTTGTGAGACTGTGCCGAGTGCTGCTGAAACGTCCATGGTCTGCCACCGAAATGTTTGTCTGCCCACGGCTTCAAAGCAACCTCCAGAATACTTTCCCGATAATATGTCGCATTTACCTTGACGCCAGGCTCGAAGGTCTGAAGTTGGTTACACTTCGAGTGCCGGACCCTGTAGGCATAACTGTTTACAAATTAAAAAGGTTTGAAAGATTTATTCCCAAATAAAGTTTTTGTTTTTCTTCAAGTTTGAAGGAAAACATCTTGAAGGAAGCTTCTAGTGATATTTCTGAAAATATGAACAATATGAGAAAGGCTGCATTAAACAAAATTTTTGTCTTTCTCATGTAGAAGGGCTATGCAATCATTGGGAAAACCGACTTTATAACCGAGGCCCGGAAAGTCATATACCATTCAATTCAGCTTGAGTAACAGAGCAAATGTCGGTGTGTATATGTGTGTATGCATGCAACGAAAATATGCACTCACTTTTCTCGGAGGTGGCTGAATTGATTTTCACAAACTTAGAGCCCTAACTTTAGTTCCGGAACTAAAGGGCGATAAGTGGAAGATTACCAATTTCATTAGTATTATCTCAGGAACGATGGTCAAAAACAAGTACAAATCCCATGAAGCAGTCTGATATATTCCTCTACTTTGCAGAGCATAAAAGATTAATTCGGCAGGGGAAACTTTTCTAGTTCCGAATGCACCGAAAGTGGTGAAAAAAAACTTAAAAATAGAACTCCGAGTGTCAAGGCTTTTAAATTATCATAAAGAATGACAATATGTACCGCAAAGTTTTCAAATTATCATATAGAATGACAATATCCAGCCGCTGAATCACAAGAAGATTTTTCCTTAAAAATCTCTCCTATATGGGGCAATAATCAACCACAAGAAAAGGATGGTTCTGATGACTTATTCTCTGATGAACAAATGATCGTCATTTTTGAAACAATGACAACATAACTACGAAACTGCAGAACGCGATTAGATCAAATCAACGCCTTAGCCAAATTCATCATCGAATATGCATTATAATGAGTTGAATGTAGTAAACTGAAATGCTTGCTCACTCGGGAGCAAACTTCTGAATTGTCCGATTTTCTTCAAAAGAAGAATGTCGATTTGAGTATTTTTAATAAACCTCATCTTAACATGAGATTTCTATAATTATTTGAAATTACAGAACACACCATCGATTTCCATCGCAATTAAACGATTCAAACAGCACAGGATTCTACCTGCCTTTAAATTGCAACTTATAGAAGCCATCGGAATTTAGATAACAACGACGACGGAACCAATCATCATCATTGCAGCGTACGGTCTCAAACAAACCAATCTTCGAGATGGTACGTGTGCGTCATTGAAGCAAGATCTGGCTATGCTCACTCGACGACTGAACAAATTCATCATTGCTGGGGACCTGAATGCACGGCATGAGCAGTGGGAATACAAAAGATAAAATCGAAATGGATTCGTGTTTACCGAAGACTACGAAGCTGAACAGTACAACATCTTCGCTCCGGGTCAACCAACGCGATTTTCCAGATCGGGAGTTCATTCCATTTTTGATATATTCGTCAGCATCATCGTCATAGACAGCTCTCCGGTTGTCTTCAACGAGCTCTCTTTCGACCACTTTCCAGTAATATTGACACTGGGATCTTCACCAGAAACAGTGCCTATACAATCTTGGAGGAACTATTATCGCACCGACTGGGTCCATTTTCAACAAATCGCCGACCAACTTATTAATATCGATTTGCCACTAGATACCCTGAGGGATATCGACACGGCCCAATCTTCCTTCTAGCATTCAATCACAGTCGCTCGTGATAGGACGATTCCTGTACAACATATGCCGAGATCCTCTCTTCAAATTGACAGTGTCACCAAGAAACTCATCCGACTTCGAAATATCTACCGGAGGCAGTATCAACGAACTGGCATCCTGATAAAAAAGACCTCTTATAACAACTTAACTAGGATAATCCAGGAAAGGCTATCTGAGCTTCGCAACAGGAACTTCCAGCAAAAGCTTCGAGAAATTCTCCCACATTCAAAATCCTTCTGATCCTTAACGAAGGTGCTTAAGAAAAAACCGAAGCCTATTCCTCCTCTGATGTCACCCCAGGACGCAGCTGAAGGAATACCTTTAATCATACCAGTAGAGAAGGCAAATGCGTTAGGCCAGCAGTTTGTATGTTTACACAATTTAGGATTCAACATTGTTAGTCCACATGGAAAAGCCGTTGCTGATAGCGTAGCTAAGGTTGACCGATCAGACAGCTTGGTTCCTGAGGAAAGTAGAGTCACTGCTAATGAGCTGATGGCTATTGTGAAAAAAAAAACCAAACAATGAAGGCCCCCGGCTCCGACAACACATTCAACATTGAGCTGAAACATTTGAGTATTCGCCCTTTTTTTTAATTATTTAACAGCTGCTGGTAGCTTGGTTCTTTCCCTTCAATGTGGAAGTTAGCTAAAGTTCTCCCAGTTTTGAAACCGGGGAAAGATCCTTCCTTTTCCAAGAGCTATCGGCCCATCAGCCTACTCTATGCCCTATCCAAGCTGTTTGAGAAGTCAACACAAAGGCGAATTCTTGCTTTCGCAGATGAACATGATATATTACTGGAAAAACAGTTTGGGTTCCGGAAAGAAAGATCCACCATCCACCAACTCACAAGGGTCAACAACGTCATCCAGTAAAACAAATCCAGCAAACGACTGACATGGCAATATTGGATATTGAAAAGGCATTCAATAATGTGTGGCACGATGGCCTGGTGTTTAAACTGCATCGGTATAATTTTGCCATTTATCTTATTAAAATTATGAAAAATTATCTTGCAGATAAAGCATTCCAGGTTTCTCTGAATAATACATTTCAGAAAGATTTACTATTCCTGTTGGTGTACCCCAAGGAAGTATCCTAGGTCCCATTCTATACAACATTTTCACATCAGACATCCCACCTCTTCCTGGTGGTGGTGTTCTGTCACAATTTGTTGATGATAGTGCCATTCTTTACAAAGGTCGTATCATTAATGCTCTGAAGAAAAAGCTACAGACAGGTCTGAACGCTCTAACGGAATATTTTACAGGCTGGAAAATTGTGATCAATGCAACAAAAACTCAGGTCATCTTGTTTCCACATTCAAGATCTCCAAAACTTGTTCCATCATACGAATGCCGAATACCATTCGGTGAAGAGGTCATCCAATGGTCCGACGAAGTTATCTATCTAGGAATCACCTTTGACAGACATCTGATATTCAGGTCACATGTTGGCAAAATCATTGAAAATTGCAGCATACTTATTAGGTCTCTGTATCCGCTGATCTGTAGAACATCTAAACTGTGCCTGAAGAATCAAATGGCTGTCAATAAACAAATCATCTACCCCGCAATTGAATACGCAGTCCCTGTTTGGCGGGGCTGTGCACGAACACACAAACTAAGGCTTCAGCACATTCAAAGTGATCTTTAAGATGATTTTAAATCTACTCCTTTGGACAAGGACTAGTAAAGTACCTGAGATAGCCTCCCTGGATATACTAGAAAAAAATTCGAGCAATACTGCACGAAATTTGAAGAGAGGTGCTCAATCTCTGAAATCCAAATAATTCAAAATTTGTACGTATTAGGTTCGGGGTAATTATAAGTAATTAGATATTTGATTAATAATTAAAATAAATATTATGATTAAACATTAGTATGTAAAACAAGCGTAACTAAATCACCTATTATCAGTAGCGAATTGTATGAACAACAAAGATGAAAGGCCAAAGGGTCAAAACACTTGTACTGTAAAATGTATGTAATACACAAAAATAAGATTAATAAACAGATATTTTTGCAAAAAAAAAAGTTCCCTGGCTCAGTCGATTATCAGATGGCGAAGCGTGTAGACGTGTCCAGAAAGACCAGCAGCAGTCTCGATCACTAGCTGCCCGCAAAATTATAGGAAGCTGCCGAATCGTCTACGGACCCAGTCCAACAATAGATACCAAAACATGCAGACGTACCCAGTCAAACCAGCCGCCACTAGCAGTCATGGAACTGCGCTTTTTTTAGCACCAATCAGAAATCACGACAGCCATCAAATTTGGCATATGTACCAAAGGTGGCAATCGATATTTATTGAAGATCACAGATATTTTCTACACTACTCAGGATAATGAGGAGATCCATAGTAAGTAAACTAAAAAATGAGGAGTTTAATGTAAATTTATTCAATGAGAAACGATACTTCTTGAGGGGACGGGTATAGCGTGATGGGATAGTCGATGCATTTCACGCAGCCCACCTGGGTTCTCTTTCCAACCCTGCATAACTTTTCTGACCCGAAGAGGCAAATGACCTTAAGGTTAAAACCTCTATAATTGAAACAAAAAAAAAGATACTTCTTGACTAACACAGATACTACTTTCACATCAAAATAGATTATAAGGTTATTTTGAAGGAGAGGGAGTGTAGCAAGTGCCCGAACAATACCATGTATACCAATACCATATTGAAAGAAAGGTGTGTTAAACTGACCCGATTTGTCTAGAATACCGTGAAAATTATGATTATTTTGATTAGCATTCGATTGAATATGAACGGAGTATTGTCCAATTGGGTTGCCGTCTAAGTTGTGTTTCATTATAGTCAGAGTATTTCAATGAACAGGACAATTTCTAGAATTTGTTTCGGGCTTGCCTTCACGAAACATGTCCGAGCAACGCCGGGTAGCTCAGCTAGTATAATATAATAGACGATAACATAATTCATTACAGTGCCATATGCACCATTCCATAAGTACTCAGATGCCCTGATGTCCTGGTGCTCTCGCTCCAATTTATTTAGTATTGCAAGTAAGTTTATTAAGAAAATGTGTGTGCCCGATGGAAACGTGCTCCCTCACAATACCATCACTTTCACGTACATACGACATAAATATACAACTCATGATCAAATGACAACACAATTTAAATTGACAATGATATATAGACTGCTTACTACCAATTTGTACGTTGACTTTTCAAACTGCTGTACCAAACTTTTGGCATTGAAAATTCTTTCCTCTTTGCTATACGGGGCCAAAAGTCATTAGAAAATTTCAATTACGCTGCTAACCTTTTTCTGTCATAATTTTGAACGAAGATAACTCATTCATTTGTTGATCGATTGGTGTAACTTAACAAATAATCGAATCGAAAACATTTAACTTAAATATGTACGGCAACTGTATTTCATTTCAGTATTTCAATAGTATACTACTGAAAAATTGGTATGAATCGACTTATGTTTTCACGAGCCAATCACTGCATGCATTTTGATGTCATCAGCTGTTTTCTCTCGAACGGCCGAAGGTTTTTAATTAGCATAGGGAGACTTCGCGTCATGCATAAAAATACTTCTTCGTTCTCGATACTATGAATCTTCGAACAAAGAGGAATGCTATTTTACAAATTTCACTTTAGTCGCTGACTGCCTGTCTTGCAAATGGATTCAGTGCTAGTGTGCTATAAAGATAATCATAAATACTTCTTTTTCATTAAACATGGCTAAACACAATGAACTTTCTTTCACCTTATGACCTTAGCTACAACTATTGAACCAAAAGAATAATCATGTAATTCTATTGAAAGGTTAGTAATTATTATAGTTTTATGAAGTATTATTGGCTTCAAAAATGATTGAAGTTCGTTTCGCAAACTACTCGTCGAGTAGCTATCTGGTCAGTGTGCAGTGGGCGCTGTAGACTCAGAAATAATATAATTTTTAGCGCTTCTAACTAGGTGATTCGAAGATGGATTTATATTATTTCTCGATGAATGTTAAATGCAGTTCTAAGGGCAAGTGACAGATTCAATTTGTTTATTTTCTCTTTCGATTATTGCGATACTCTTAGCAATCCATCTCTCTATCTGCTGGAAATAATAACTAATACTGTCAACTTTTAATTACCGAAATATACCGAAATATTTCGTAATAATTGAAAAAGAAAGTAAACAAAGGAAAACTATCATCTGTATATCTAATGTTCATCGAGAAATAATATAAATCCATCTTCAAATGATCTAGTTAGAAGTGTTTAAAAAAAGCAAATACGGTAACTCTGAGTCTGTTCATCGAGATTCAACAACCAGTAGGTTTAAAATCATTTTACTTATATAAGCATAGCAAAAGTATTTGCTATTTATAATAAGTACTTATAATAAATTTAACTGAATTGATTGCTGTTTGAACGTGTTAACCAGAGCACGTCAACCAGTTTGATGAGTGGATTTCAATGATTAAGGGCTGAGGCCAGGGTGTTTTAGGGCGTTTTAGAGAGCTAGTTTCACGCTTCAAATCTGATTTTCTCAGAAACGGTGACGAATATAGAAAAACTCAACTGACAATCTATTTTAAAATTAGTTTAGATTATTCTGAGAAAATTTCAGAATGATTCATTGACCAGATAATTTAATTTAGATGCGATTAGTGCATAAAAACATATATGTTGTTGCGATAGAAATGAAGTGAAGGTTATTTTTGTGAACGTAAGTCGATTTCTATGGCGGCGCCATTTTAGTTCCCTGATAACGTAACGAAACATAAGAGAGAAATAAAATCGGATCAAGAAGGCTGCCCAACAAGCGGTAGCTTTCTTGAATTTTATGTGATGTAGTCAAACTTGTAACCGAAAAAATCAAAAGTTTCTTGGCAACCCGGCCACATCGAGAGTCATTTTGCACATTTGCAAGAGAGCATGGAGGAAAATGTAATACGCACAGCGAGCCACGCGACCTACTCAAATCTTTATATAAGGGAAGAACGAATTTATGAAAAAAAAGAATGAAAACAACAAGAAAACACTCTGTTTTTCTTGCATAGAAGTTTGTATGTTTAAAGGTAGCGAAGTATGTGAAGTTCACGCACTCTAGACAAGTCTCCTTATCAATTTAATGTATATTTTGGATATACAAGGTTTGTTAAAAAAGTGTCGCGTATTTTGTTTTTTTTTTTGGCTGCGCATGATCGATTTTTCATCTTGTAGAAGCTTGTTTATATTCATGACCCTCACTTGTGTTAAAATTCCGCCCATATCGAATATCAGTCAGTTTTTGACAGCTATTGTGTGTTGATGTGTTTTATCTTGTCTTCGATTTTCGACTATCCCATACAATGGCACAATGAATTTGTATTAAATTTTGAGTGAGCAACAACTTAAAGTATGCATTCGAGATGGTAATGGCATACGGCGAACGGCGAAGTTACTTTGGACAAAAGCTTTTTTTTGATAATACAAAATGTTCTCAGAAGGCCGAGAAGATGTGAGCGACAAAGAGCGTTCCGGACTCCCGAGCACGTCATTGATGAAGTTAAGAATCCAGTATCGGCCAATCGTCGAATTACCGTCAGAGAAGTTGCTAAGGACCTAAATATATCGATTGGCTCGTGCCATTCTATTATTACCAATAGTTTGGGTATAAGACGGGTCATCGCGAAATTCATATTAAATTTGCTGAATTTCGACCGAAAACAGCATCGCATTAAAATTTCGTTAGGAGCTGTTGGATTTTGAGCGTGACGACCCAAAAGTGCTCCAGAGAGTCATAGCTGGTGACGAATCATGGGTTTTTGGTTATGATGTAGAAATCAAAGCTCAATCAGCACAATGAAACACGTGCACGCACAATAGCTGTCCAAAGCCGACTGGACATTCAAAATGGCCGGAATTGGTAATAAAAGTGAGGGTCGAGAGTACCAACATTACGTCACCAAAAGATCAAAAATCGAACATAAGTAGCACACGAAAATTCAAAACTCACTAGACTTTTTGAACAAACCTTGCACGCGTATATGAGTTCAACTTAGGAAGATATCGTGTGAATTTTTTTAAACCGTTATTAGGAGATGCTGGATAGGTTTGCATTGAAGGATTACTAGAAGATACTTTTCTACCTGTCACGCTAGCGTAACTGTAACCAAATGAAAAGAATCACAGGACAGATGTATTTACGACTTACTTTACTATGGGGCGCCTTTTCAAAATTTACCCTATGAGAGAGTAATAAGTTTTTGATCGTGAATATCTCCTGTTGTATCTAATGAATCAACATAATTCTTGCTACATGCCATTGGAAATATGATCACAATTTTATGATAAAATTTTCAGTTGTATGACATAATCTCAAATAGCTCAAAATTAAACTTTTCTGAAATGTTTGGTATAAACGAGTATCAAAGAGGATAATTCATGAGGAGCATTTGCTTCTCTCGTATTTTGAAAGTTCATAGCTCAGTGATCTGTGGAAGGATTTATATAATCTAACTATTAATAGAATCGAAAGTTTTCAACTTGAACGTGTATTGCAACAACATAGAAGTTTTTCAATAGTACACTATTGAAAAACCTGTTTGATTTAACTTATGACAGCACCAGCCAATCAGAACGCGAGATGTCTGCATCTATACAAGAGCATCCATATAAAAGTTGAGTGGTTCATTTTTCCTACTATTTACTGAGCAACTGTTCCCGAAACAAGACACACGAGAGCAACATCGATTACCTGTCGTCTCACTGTTTCCCGTTCTCTGAACAGGAAAAGGAATTTTGGCAAAGGGGCTGTCCGTACACCACTGCCAGTAGCAGGTATAAAACGAAATGTCATGTGAGAAATAGCGTCATTTAAGTTAAAGCAGCTACTCTGAACGCACGAGACACCGTCAGCACGATGGCACTGAAAACCAGTAGAAAGGCAGCCAAAAAGTCCAGCAAGGCCTATTCAAAGCACTTTTCAGTGCTTTTCAGATTATTCAAAGCTAAAGATCATCATAAAGAACTAGTTGAATTTTGTCGCTTTCCTACCATTTGCTGAGCAGCTGTATCCGAAACAAGACACACAAGAGAGCAACATCGAGGACCTCACGAAATCCAGTTCCAGCCGGGCAGGTACACAACAACTATATCGCACCAGAAGGGATCAGTCGTCAGATCTTGTTGATTGTGACAATTCAAGGCACTATTTAGTGCCCCAGATTATCATTAAGAGTTAATTAAACTTTCAATATTTCCTACCAAAAGATTCATCAAGATGGAAATTAAAATAATCTGTACCGTTACAAACACACGATTGCCTAACGATGAGATGGAAGGAGACAGAAAAACACACAAACATCAATCGCGAGAGGTTCTTGGAGATGGTCAAGCTGGTGTTGGAGTCGACTTTTTACGTACATAGGGGAGTTGTATACGCTCAAATCTTCGGCGTTCCAATGGGATCCACTTTCGCCGGTTATTGGTAATGTGGTAATGGAACGTCTAGAACAGAAATGCATAAGAACCTTGGAAGAGAAACATGTACCAATTAAAGTCTATCGTCGTTATGTGGATGATTGCTTTTGTGTAGGACATAAGGAACACATTTAGCAAGTTTTAGAGTGTTTCAACAATTTTCACAGCAAACTTCAATTCACTATTGAAAAAGAAGAAAATAGAAAGTTGAAATTTCTGTACATGATGTTGACCCGGAGAGACGATCACATCGAACGAATCTGGTCACCTAAACAAACAGATGGAAGATATCTGGATTTCTGCTCGAAAAGTCCGTATGCGCATAAATGCAAGACAGCGATTGCACTCATAGATAGAGCAACTAAGCTGTCTGATTGTAAGAACCGTCCATCAGCAATGCGAACGGCCAAAAGCTTCTTGCAGATTAACCATTACCCTAATTTGTGATTATTGAGTATGTAATATGTTTGATTGATAAGTGAAATAGTAAAAATATGACGAAATATATATGTTGTAGGCCGACGATGGCTGAAGCATAGTAAGTCGAAACGTTATGCAGTACAAAAAACGGCATTAGGGTGTATTTATTTCTCACCGAAAAGTATAAAAAAACAACAAAATCTCTGAAGTAGTGTTTAGGCATGTTTTGTATTCTTGTCCATATTCGTGTGCTACCAGTTTTCCATAATCACTGGCGTCAACCGACCTAGTGGCGCTCCAGTCTTTGAACTTGCGGCACACGATCGCTTTGGTAGGACTTGCTTGTGGATACATGCAGCTTTTTATAGGGGAACAGCAGAACCCACTGCCAAACCCCAAAACATATTATACAAGTCCTACAACTCGCAATTGCCGGGGGAGGTGTCGTCAGACCCTTGGAAATAGTCCCTGATGCCCTCTGTGTGTGTATGTGTCAAATAATCTCACTAGGTGTTCTCGGAGAAAGCTGAACCGATTTTGAAAAACTTAGATTCAAATGAAAGGTCACATGGTCCCATACGAAATTCCTGAATTTCATCCATATCTGACTTCCGGTTCCGGAGTTATAGGGTAAAGTGTGTTCAATATTGTACACCGTCACTTAAACCGGCGAAACAAAAAACGTAAAAAAATTTCTAAACTGGTCTCAAAACTACACAAGTCATCATCAGTAGGCAGTTAAACAAACCGACTTCCGGTTCCGGAGTTATAGGGTAAATTGTGTTCAAAATTGTACACCGTCGCTCAAACCAGCGAAACAGAAAACGTAAAAAATTTCTTAACTGGTCTCAAAACTACACAAATCGATAGTCATTATCAGTAGGCAACTAAACAAACCGATTCCGGGTATCCTGGTTCCCGGTACCTGGTTCCAGAGGCACTGGTAATATTGGTCATATATACCAAAATGGATCTCACAGACTTTTCTCAGCGATGGTTTGACCGATTTCCAAAATCTTAGATTCAAATGAAAGGTCTCTCGGTCCCATACGAAATTCCTGAAAGTCATGCGGGACCGACTTCCGCTTCCGGAGTTTTAATGTAAAGTGTGTTCAATATTGTACACCGTCACTTAAACCGGCGAAATAAAATACGTAAAAAATTTCGAAACTGGTCTCAAAACTACACAAATCGATAGTCATTATCAGTAGAAAACTAAACAAACCGATTTCGGCTATCCTGGTATCCACAAACTTAGATTCAAATGAAAGGTATAACGGTCCTATACAGAATTCCTGAATTTCATCCGGATCCGACTTCCGGTTCCGGAGTTATAGGGTAAATTGTGTTCAAAATTGTACACCGTCGCTTAAACCTGCGAAACAGAAAAGGAAAAAAAAATTTTTAAAACTGGTCTCAAAACTATACAAATCGATAGTCATTATCAGTAGGCAACTAAACAAACCGATTTCGGCTATCCTGGTCTCACGGTCCCATAATGAATTCCTGAATTTCATCCGGGACCGACTTCCGCTTCCGGAGTTATAATGTAAAGTGTATTCAATATTGTACACCGTCACTAAAACCGGCGAAGTAAAATACGTAAAAAAATTTCGAAACTGGTCTCAAAACTACACAAATCGATAGTCATTATCAGTAAAACAAACCGATATCGGCTATCCTGGTTCCCGGTATCCGGTTCCAGAAGCACCGGAAGTATTGGTCATATATACAAAAATGGATCTCACTCACTTTTCTCAACGATGGTTTGACCGATTCCCACAATTCTTGATTCAAATGAAAGGTCTAATAGTCCCATAAGGAAATCCTGAACTTCATCCGGATTCGACTTCCGGTTGCGGAGTTTAGGGTAAAGTGTGTTCAATATTGTACACTGTCTCTTAAATCAGCGAAACAAAAACGTAAACTGGACAGCAAACTATTCCAATCGGTAGTCATTATCAGAAGGCAACTAAACAAACCGATTCCGGCTATCCTGGTTTCTGGTATCTGGTTCCAGAAGCACCGAAAATAGTGGTCATATATACCAAAATATATCTCACTCACTTTTCTCAGCGATGGTTTGACCGATTTCCACAAACTTAGATTCAAATGAAAGGTCTAAAGGTCATTCGGATTCGGCTTCCGGTTCCGGAGTTATAGGGTAAATTGTGTTCAAAATTGTACACCGTCGCTTAAATCAGCGAAACAGAAAACGTAAAAAATTTTCTAAACTGGTCTCAAAACTACACAAGTCAATAGTGATTATCAGTAGGCAACTAAACAAACCGATTCCGGCTATCCTATTTCCGGTATCCGATTCTAGAACCACCGGTAATATTGGTCATATATACCAAAATGGATCACACAGACTTTTCTCAGCGATGGTTTGACCAATTTCCAAAATCTTAGATTCAAATGAAAGGTCTCACCGTCCCATACGGAATTCCTGAATTTCATCCCGGACCGACTTCCGCTTCCGGAGTTATAATGTAAAGTGTGTTCGATATTGTACACTGTCACTTAAACCGGCGAAGTAAAATACGTAAAAAAATTTCGAAACTGGTCTCAAAACTACATAAATCGATAGTCATTATCAGTAGAAAACTAAACAAACCGATTTCGGTTATCCTGGTATCCACAAACTTAGATTCAAATGAAAGGTCTAACGGTCCTATACAGAATTCCTGGATTTCATCCGGATCCGTTTTCCGGTTCCGGGGTTATACGGTAAATTGTGTTCAAAATTGTACACCGTCACTTAAACCGGCGAAATAAAATACGTAAAAAATTTTCGAAACTGGTCTCAAAACTACACAAATCGATAGTCATTATCAGTAGAAAACTAAACAAACCGATTTCGGTTATCCTGGTATCCACAAACTTAGATTCAAATGAAAGGTCTAACGGTCCTATATAGAATTCCTGAATTTACTCCGGATCCGGCTTCCGGTTCTGGAGTTATTGGGTAAATTGTGTTCAAAATTGTACACCGTCGCTTAAACCAGCGAAACTAAAAACGTAGAAAATTTCCTAAACTGGTCTCAAAACTGCACAAATCGATAGTCATTATCAGTTGAAAACTAAACAAACCGATTTCGGCTATCCTGGTTCCCGGTATCCGGTTCCAGATGCATCGGAAATAATAGTCATATATACCAAAATGGATTTCACCTTCTTTTCTCAGTGATGGTTTGACCGATTTCCACAAACTTAGATTCAAATGAAAGGTTTCACAGTCCGATACGGAATTCCGGAATTTAATCCGGATCCGACTTCCGGTTTTCGGAGTTATACGGTAAAGTGTGTTCAATATTGTACACCTTTACTTGAAGCGGCGAAACAAAAAACGTCAAAAATGTTGTAAACTGGACTCAAAACCGTTATTCCCAATCTTAGGATCAAACGAAAGGTCCTATGGTCCTACCAAAAATTACTGCATATTTTCGGATACAACAAATATTAAAATCGTCGTTTAGAGTGCGATGCAAAATTGTATAAAATCTTTAAAATGTGAATATAAACTTGTGAAGTTTGTACATCATGTTAGTTGGTGACTTCGATTATACCGGTTCTCGGGTTCCGGTGCCGGAGGTGCATATAAGAGTGAACCCACTTCGTTTTCTTAAGGATGACCTACGCGAGCAAACGACTGTTTCATTCTCTATGTTGTACTAGTAAATGTACAAGCAATCCCTTGGTTTCTTTCGAAAATCGAAGAGAAAAATTTTGAATAGAATAGCACAATATTATACATGAGAAAGACATCATTACACCACTAGGGGGATTAAAATAGGTTTTTTATGTTTGATATTAAAAAAGTTCGGGTATGTAATGTCAGAAACATAACTGGATGTCGTGAATACGAATAAAACTGACACGATTTCTTTACACTTTCGAATTCGAATTGATAGTTCATCGATTGTGTGAATTGCGAAACTTTCCCCCTTTTCATTACTAAAATTTTCAACGATTTTTGACGTCGATTATCTCATTTCGGATTAGCATATCTCATTGAAAGAAACTATCGAGATGCTGTACAGGACACCGACACATTCGCTCGCAGTGCCAAATGATGCGAAACTGGTTTAATGCGTCTTTACGCCGTGGCGACCGGAAGGCAAATGAGAACTACGATCCGAGCGTTGGAGGTTTTAACCACACAGAAGGTGCGCTCTCCGATGCATCTGTTTGAATGCGTCTACTCGCCCCGACGTCTGCTTTCATCCAACGCACAAGAAGAAATGATCGATTTTCGACCACGGTTTCCCTTTTATAATGTTCAGTTGAATATATGTGCCTGACTACCTGAGAATAGTCGCCCTTGCGTGAAAAACCCATGCAAAAGTAAAGAGTTTTTCGGGTTGTTTTAAAATTTTCAGAAAACTTAATTTTAGAATTGTTTGTGGTTATCTCACACTGTTCAAAATATTATCCTAAATTCCTGATCATATTTTTGATGAAATGGTGAAACAATAATGTTGCTGCCATCAGTACAAGTCGAGATATTCACGATTAAATTCTGCCCATTCTTCCATATGGCTAATTTTGAAAAGGCACCCCATAGTAAAGTAAGTCGTATTCACGACAAAAATCGAAATCGTAAAATTTTCAATGATAAATATTTCAGAATTGTATGAAACGTCGAGATCTGGTGTCATCTTAATTTTTTTTTATGAAAATCTACAAAGAAATGTTGATATGTCCGATATCTCTATTTTTCAGATTGCCTAAGAATTGAATGAAACCTCCAGATCTGGTGTTATTTCGACATTTCGTATAATAGACGTTTGAAATCAGTTTTATTTCTACATCGAGCCCGCAGCCCTTGGCAACACCGAGAACGACGAAGACTTCCACCACGCAATCCACCAGTACACCGATGGTGCCACCGCTGACATCGCGTTAATTTGAACCGAGCACCTGAATACTATCAGATTCAATGTGCCTTCGGCCGCGACAGTTCGTATTCATATATATATATATATATATATATATATATATATATATATATATATATATATATATATATATATATATATATATATATATATATATATATATATATATATATATATATATATATATATATATATATATATATATATATATATATATATATATATATATATATATATATATATATATATATATATATATATATATATATATACATATTTTCACTGGGACGTCCGATTTTAGCTGTCCGTACGATAGGTGGTTCTCCTAGCAGCTGTTGCAATTCGTGATTAATACGCCGTCTCCACGTTCCGTCTTTCATCTGCACTCCGCCATAGATTGTCCTCAGTACCTTTCTTTCGAAAACACTAAGGGCGCGTTTGTCCTATGCCAATACAGTTCAGGTCTCGTGGCCATAGAGAACAACCGGTCTAATGAGCGTTTTGTAGATGGTCAATTTCGTGCGGTGGCGTACTTTTCTCGATCGGAAGGTTTTTCTGAGTCCAAAGTGTGCACGATTCCATGCCAATATACGTCCATGAATTTCTCTGCTGGTGTCATTATCGGCGGTCACTAGTGAGCCCAAATACACGAACTCGTCAACCACCTCGATATCGTCACCGTCTATCAATATTCGTGGTGGGAAGCGTAGTGTTTCTTCTCTAGAGCCTCTTCCTCTCATGTATTTGGTTTTCGACGCATTTATGGCCAGTCCGATACGCCTAGCTTCAGCTTTCAGTCCGATGTAGGTTTCCGTCATCTTCTCAAGGTTACGTGTCACAATATCAATATCGTCAGCGAAGCCAAAAAGTTGTACGGACTTTCGGAAGATCGTGCCACTCGTGTCGATCCTCGCTCTTCGAATCACACCTTTCAGGGCAATATTGAACAAAATATAAGAAAGTCCATAACCTTGACGTAGCCCTCTCCGAGATTCGAAGGGACTCGAGTGCGTCCCAGATACTCGGACGTAGCACATCACTCTATCCATCGTTGCTTTGAGAAATCGCGTCAGTTTATCCGGTAAACCGTATTCGTGCATTATCTGCCATAGCTGTTCTCGATCGATTGTGTCGTATACCGCTTTGAACCTTGTACCTTGTAGGCGGCGTCGAGCAATGTGATTGCGCGGTAATTGCAACAGTCTAGCTTATCGCTCTTTTTGTAGAGGGGACATACAACTCCATACATCCATTCCTGCGGTAGAATCGCCTCCTACCAAATCCTTGAAATCATCCAGTGCAGCGCTCTAACCAGTAAATCTCCTCCATGTTTGAGCAGCTCGGCTGGCAACTGGTCATTGCCCGCGGCTTTGATGTTCCTCAGCTTGCCGATCTCCTCACTTATCACCGACAGATCATTGGCTGGGAATCTGTCGTCGGCTGAGCGTGCACCCAGATTGATTCCTGTACCGTTCTCTGTATCTTGTGCTTCGCCCTTCAGATGCTCGTCATAGTACTGCTTTCAAATGTCGTTTAAGCCCAACACACTCCGATCTCGCTTTGTTGTGGTATCAAATTTAAATGCTAATATTCTATTTTGTCGTGAATCGACATACTTCATTAAAGGACGCCTTTTCAAAATTTACCCCGTACAAAAATGGGCAGAACTTTATCGTGAATATATCTTGATGTACTTAACCCAATGACAAAATTTTTTTTACAAGCTATCGGAAATCGGAATTTGTGATTAAAATTTCAACTTTATGGCGGAATTTGTGATTAAATTTTCAATCCGCGCTATGGGTGGAACGCGCCATAGATCCGAGAAGGATTCAATGGATGCTAAGCGTCTGAAGCCAAGTGATGTACAGGTAAACGACCGTTTGCTGAGTAACAACCAATACGCTGATCTGCCAGTTGATGTCGAAGAGAAACTGCAGAAGAAGAAAAAACGCCACCTTTCTACGCTCGGACACGCTGATCAGCAAAGGACTACAGGCAACCATCCGTTTATGTACTGAAGGCTACAAAATAGCTGTTCCGGCTTTGAACCACTACAAAGCAGTGGAATGTTACCTGAAACAGACAAAAGTGGAATACTTCACACATGATATTGCCGCCAACAAATCTATGAAGGTTGTTCTTCGAGGACTACCTCACATAATGGAAGCCGAACTAAACCAGGCACTGTAGGAGGCTGTACTAAAGCCTGTCGTGGTGTATAAAATGAAACGACGCAACACGGACAATCGAAAGTATCGCGATCAACTGTACTTGATTTATCTGGAGAAGGACCCCATCGCCATGAGTCAACTGAAAACGATAAAATTGTTGTTTAATATAATCATCGAATGGCAAAAGTATAATCGGGATGTCACACAGTGCACGAACTGTTTGAAATACGGCCATGGAGCGAGGAATTGCCACATGAAAAGTCGGTGCTGGAAATGTGCCGAATCCCACAATAACAACAATTACCTACTAGATAACATCGCAGTAAAATGTGTGAATTGTGATGGCGACCATCCATCTACTAGCAAATCGTGTAATAAATGTGCTGAGATTAGATATTCCAAATTTGCCGCCACTTCCTCACAGCAATCCAAAAGATTCAGCCGCTGGATAGCAAAAAAAAATTCTTCCTCCAAAATCTCTCCTAAATGGGGCAATAATCAACCACAAGAAAAGAATGACTGGTAACTTATTCTCTATTGAACAACTGATCGTCATTTTTTAAACAATGACAACAAAACTACGAAACTGCAGAACGCGGTTAGATCAAATCAACGCCGTAGACAAATTCATCATCGAATATGCAATAGTTTATTGTAGTAAATTGGAATGCTTGCTCACTCAGGAGCAAAACTGCTGAATTGTCCGACTTTCTTCAAGAGAAGAAAGCTGATATTGCTATTTTAGCTGAAACTCATATTAAACCAGAAATTTATATTTTGTCGTGAATACGACTTACTTTACTATGGGGCGCCTTTTCAATATTAGCCATATGGAAGAATGGGCAGAACTTAATCGTGAATATCTCGACTTGTATTAATTGCAGCAACATAATTCTTTCACTATTTCATAAAAAATATGATCAAGAATTTAGGATAATATTTTGAACAGTGTGAGATAACCACAAACAACTCAAAAATTAAGTTTTCTGAAATTTTTAAAACAACGCGGAAAACTCTTTACTTTTGCATGGGTTTTTCGCGCAAGGACGACGAT
Source organism: Malaya genurostris (assembly GCF_030247185.1). Taxonomy (NCBI): domain Eukaryota; kingdom Metazoa; phylum Arthropoda; class Insecta; order Diptera; family Culicidae; genus Malaya; species Malaya genurostris. The sequence continues at coordinate 139,275,904 of NC_080572.1, read as the reverse complement.
TTTGAGGTAGTCTGGCTCATATCTTCAACTGAACGTTATAAAAGGGAAACCGTGGTCGAAAATCAATCATTTCTTCTTATGCGTTGGATGAAAGCAGACGTCGGGGCGAGAAGATGCATTCAAACAGCGGCATCGGAGAGCGCCTTCCAGTCGTCAAGGCGAGAAGACGCATTAAACCAGTTTCGCATCATTTGGCACTGCGAGCGGATGTGTTGCGGTTTATACGCAAATCTAGTATCAATTCAAGCAAGAACGATTGCATCAGCTGCTGGTGCTATGCATTGGAGAGAAAGAAAACAAGAAACGAAAAGTGAACAACATTATATAAAATCAGCAGATCTAATGGCTCTAAATGTTATCTTAAGAACTATTAAGATTACTTCTTTGCAAATCGAAGGTAGAAATCATTAGTTTAGGGAAAATCCAAAATAATTTGATTTGCTTCGTGCACTTTTCGCTGTGCGAAAATCGTTCGAGAAAAATGTTCCGAACTGTACTAAATATCGTAGAGAATTCCACAATTTCCTTCTAAAAGGCAGAAATGAATCCTGTACAGCATCTTGATAGTTTCTTTCAATGAAATATACAAATCCGAAATGAGATAATCGACGTCAAAACTCGTTGAAAAGTTTAGTAGTGAAAAGGGGGAGAGTTTCGCAATTCACACAATCGATCAACTATCAATTCGAATTCGAAAGTGTAAAGAAATCGTTTCAGTTTTATTCGTATTCACGACATCCAGCTATGTCTCTGACATTACACACCCGTACTTTTTACTTCCAATTACAGAAGTCACAGGCTCGACAGGACAACTACCAGAGGAGGGTGAGTTCCCATTGTCACTGAACGATCCATTCAGCACAGGCTTTTGCCTGCCTTTAAATTGCAACTTATAGAAGCCATCGGAATTGCGATTACAACGACGATGGGACCAATCATCATCATTGCAGTGTACTGCCCCAAACAAACCAACCTTCGAGATGATACGTGTGCATCATTAAAGCTAGATCGGGCTATGCTCACTCCACGACAGAACAAATTCATCATTGCTGGGGACCTGAACGCACGGCATGAGCTTTGGCAAAACAAACGACAAAATCAAACGGATTCGTGCTTTCCGAAGATTACGAAGCTGAACAGTACAACATTCTCGCTCTGGATTAACCAACGCGACTTTCCAGATCGGGAGTTCATTCCATTTTGGATATATTTGTCAGCAACATTGCCATAGACAGCTCTGCGGTTGCCTTCAACGAGCTCTCTTCCGACCACTTTGCAGTAATATTGACAGTCAGATCTTCAGCAGAAACAGTGCCTATTCAACCTCGGAGAATCTATTTTCGCACCGACTGGGCCCAATTTCAACAAATCGCCGACCAACTTATTAATAACGATTTGTCACTAGACTCCCCCGATGGAAATCGACGCGGCCCAATCTTCCTTCTAGCATTCAATCGCAGTCGCTCGTGATAGGACGGTTCCAGTACAACATATGCCGAGTTCCTCTCTACAAATTGACAGTGTTATCCGACTCTGAAATATCTACCGGAGGCAGTATCAACGAACTGGCATCCTAGATAAGAAGACCTCTTATAATAACTTAACTAGGATAATTCAGGAAAGGTAACTGAGCTTCGCAACAGGAACTTCCAGCAAAAGCTTCGAGAAATTCTCCCACATTCAAAGCCCTTCTGAACCTTAACGAAGGTGCTTAAGAAAAACCCGAAGCCTATTCCTCCTCTGATGTCACCCCAGGACGCGGTTAAAGGAATACCTTTAAGCACACCAGTAGAGAGGGCAAATACGTAGTTTGTGTGTTCTCACAATTTAGATGAACAGAATACATTACTGGAAGAACAGTTTTGGTTCCGGAAAGGAAGAACCACCATCCATCTACTCACAAGGGTTAACAACGTCATCCAACAAAACAAATCAGTGTCTAAAATGACTACCATGGCAATATTGGAAATTGGAAAGGCATTCGACAATGTGTGGTATAATGGCCTGGTGTTTAAACTGCATCGGTATAATTTTCCGATGTATCTTAATAAAATTGTCAAAAATTATCTTGCAGATAAAGCATTCCAGGTTTCTCTGAATAATGCACTTTCAAAATGATTTACTATACCTGCTGGTGTACCCCAAGGATATGTTGTACTGTTCCCATCCTACACAACATTCTTACATCGGACATCCCACCTCTTCCGAGTGGTGGTGTTCTGTCATAATTTGCTGATGATACTGCCGTTCTTTACAAAAGTCTGAAGAATAAACTACAGACTGAGCTGGACGCTCTAGCTGAACATTTTCAAGCTGGAAAATTGTGATCAATGCAACGAAAACTCAGGTCATCTTGTTTCCACATTCAAGATCTGAAAAACTTGCTCTATCAGACGAATGCCGAATAAGATTCTATGATGAACTCATACAATGGTCCGACGAAGTTATCTATCTAGGAATCACCTTTGACAGACATCTGATATTCAGGTCACATGTTGTCAAAATCGTTCAAATATGCAGCATACTCATTAGGTCTCTGTATCCGCTGATTTGTATAACATCTAAACTGTGTCTGAAGAATCAAATGGCTGTCTATAAACGAATCATTTACCCCGCAATTGAATACGCAGTCCCTGTTTGGCGGGGCTGTGCACGAACGCACAAACTTAGGCTTCAGCACATTTGAAGTAAGATCTTAAAGATGATTCTTAATCGAACCCTTTGAACAAGGACTATTGAAGTACATGAGATGGCCTCCTGGATATACTAGAACAAAAATTCGAACAATACTGCACGAAATTTAAAGAGCGGTGCTCAATCTCTGTAATACAAATAATTCAAAATTTGTACGTATTAAGTTAGGGATAGTTATAAGTAGGTAGATATTTGATTAATAATTAAAATAAATATTACGATTGAACATTAGTATGTAAAACAAGAGTAACGATAACACCTATTATTAGTAACGAATCGTATGAACAACAAAGATGAAAAGCCAAGGAGTCAAAACACTTGTACTGTAAGACGTTGATGTAATACACAAAAATAAAATTTATAAACAGATTGTAACATGTGCAGCGCCCTTAGCAAAATTTTCCTTCGAACTCGTTAGTATTGTAGAAAAAGTAGGGAGCCGTGATGGAACATTGCAAGAACAGCAACCCAGTGATGTGAAGAAAAAACTCGTCACCTTTCAGGCAAACCTTCACGTCAGCGTAAACGCGACGAGCAATAACAAAAATATCTTTTCACGGGCACCGGTCACTGCCTTTGGCATAGTGACAGTGGTCTCGGCTTTCGATAGAACTTCGGAAGAAAGTCGGATGAACTTTCTCTTTAGAATCACAAGCTCGGCTTGTACTAAAATCTTCGGGCTTCACCCGAAAGTAAATGTTAGGAGCTTAAAAACCCATAGTTGGGAAGAGTTAGTTACCCAGTTCAGTTTCAAATAGTGCGCAATAAATAGCCGTTGGTCTCGGGTGTCGGCCCGTAGACAAATTAGCAGTTAGTTAAGTTTCAAATAGTGCGCGGTAAATAGCCGTAAGTTCCGGGCCGTAGACAAGTCAGTGAGCTCGGGGGTTCAATTAGTTAGTTGTGTTGCACAGTGGATCAGTTCCGAAATGTCAACGTGATACGCGATAATCGACCGTGACTAGCAAGTTCAACAAAGTGGCAATTCCGATAATCGGTCGGAAGTTAATTGAAACAGGCGAAAAAATGATCACACAAGTGTTCTGAATTTCAGACTTACAGCTTCGTTTAAGTTATCTGTGTTCGCATCTCATTAGAATCAAAGAAAAGTGCATTTTTACCAGAAGGATACATAACTTCTGCTATTGGTAGTTTAAGGTATAACTGAACGAAAATTGTATAAGTTCCGGTACTGAATTGATCAAAAGAAAAATAATACATTCAAGAGTGTAGCCAATTTGAAGTGAAGTAATACAAAAAAGAAAAACGAATTGAAGAGTGTTACAATTCTCCGTAAAGAACTGAAAGAAACATCTTTTTCGTTATCCTTCTCCCGCCGCCGCTCGGCCGAGGGGATTGCACATGACTACTCTCGCACAATATAAGATAACATTCCCACGTATCAAATACCCCCTTGTAACATGACCACTCTACGTCGCGCAATCAGATAGCGTTCCCAAGCACCAAAGACCACCCTTAGCGAAACACCAAAAATCATGCAGAACTATACCCGCTCATCGAAATTAAACAGACAACCCAAAACGTTGACTATTTCCAAGCACTCTTGTAAACATGTATCACTCAGCACTTCTAAACAACCTTTCACAACCTTCTTGACATCATAAAATAAATGCGTAAATAAAACAGCAAACTAGGCAAAGATTTCACGTTCCAAGTATTACGTATGACAGCGGCTAGAACAAATTAAACGAAGTGAAAAATTACTCACTTCTAATTTCCCCACTCTCCTTTCGCGCTCTCCCTCCGTCATCGAACATGGCCTCGCGAAGCAACGCGATTGGCTAATCCTTATGTATTGTTACTTCCCCTACCGCCATAAAAAAGGAAAATTTGGGAATAAGCTAGAACAGGAGAAGAGAAAGTTAGGTAAAAAAGTTTGAATAAAGTGTGATTTAGATTCAGACTTCAGTTCACTTGTAATTTGTAACAATTGGTAAAAGAAGAGTCCAATATCCCAAGTGTTGGGATACCGAATATCCCAAACGGTAACTGTGAATAAAGTGAAGAGTTAGAACCATTTGAGCGTAGTGTTAGGCTCCGATACGATAAATTGAAGGAATTTTCCAGAATACAAAAGTGCTCTGATGTGACGAATTGAAGGAATTTTCCAAAATACAAAAGTGCTCCGATGTTACAAATTGAAGGAATTTTCCAAAATACAAAAGTGCTACATTGTGATGGATTGAAGAAATTTCCAAAATACAAAATATCGCAAGTGAGGATCAGAACCGGACAGCCACAGGAAGCAGTTTTTTCTACAAATGGAACCAGACCACACAACAGCAGAGAAGTCACCGGACTCATCAATATAAGGTAATAGAGTGGTTCGAAATAAGATGGTTCTCGAGCGATGAAACCGTCAATAATTACAATACAGAATTACCTAGAAATACAGAGGCATTGGCCTTATGCACATTAGCTGGTTTAGCAATAGGTTACATTGCAATGGAAGGCCTCATTAAAATACGCAAAGCATAGACGAAAAAAATTGCAAATGCAAATTTTTTAATACTGAAGTAACATATTTAGGACACAAAATCACTGACAAATGAAAATTACCAGACAATAGCAAGTACAAAGTAATAGAAAATTACCCCATACCAAATACAAGTGCCGATGTACGAAGATTCGTCGCTTTTTGCAATTATTACAGAAAGTTCGTACCAAATTTTATATCAATAGCATACCCATTAAACCAACTGTTAAAGAAAAACCAGAAATTTAATTGGACATCGGCGTGCCGAAATGCAATTTTCACATTAAAATCCTTACTAATGTCACCAAAATTGCTACAATATTAAAAGTAGAATGAACAATTTATTTAAAAACAGACACTTCAGACGTTGCTTGTGGAGCAGTCTTATCGCAACTTATTAACGGCAATGACTTACCAATAGATTACCAATTCTGAAAGAATTGACAGCCATACACTGGTCAATTAATTATTTCAAGTCATACTTATATGGACGAAAATTTACCATACGAACGGATCACAGACCGTTGATATTTTTATTCAATATGAAAAATCCAGCCTCAGAACTGACAAGAATAAGGTTAGATTCAGAAGAATTTGATTTCACTATAGAATATATTCAAGGCAAGACGTAGCAGCTGATGCACTATCACGCATAGTAATGTCGTCAGACGAATTAAAAGCAAAAAGTATTTTGATGGTCAATACAAGGTCAATGTCAAGAAAACAGGAGATAGTTAAAAAAGAAAAAGAAAACAATAAACTTATTAGTTTAATAATAACCCTAACCATGTAAATAACCAAAATACTAACAATAATTCCCGTATCTACCGTGAGCCTGATCAACTCTCTTTTTATAAAACGAAAAACCCTAGTGAAGTAAGAAATTTATTGCAAATGAAGCTTCACTTGATCTCGATTACTGTGAATTTCACACAGCGAAAAGTGCACAAATCTAAGCAAATTGTTCTTGATTTGCAGTAAACTGAGGATATTTCCCTACGATTTGCAAACAACAAATCCTAATAGTTCTTTAGAAAACTGTTAGAGCCATTAGAACGGCTGATATTGTGCAATGCTCTCCACCGTTGTTTTTTTCCCAATGCTAATGACTGGCAGCTGTGACGTAATCGCTCTTGTCGAAAGCGAAACTAGCTGTGCAGACGACACAAAACACATATGCTCGCAGTGGCGATAGAATCCAAACTGATTGAATTTTTGTTAAGATATTTCCTTTTATGTGATTTCGTTTGTAGCTTTTTCACTAATGGGCGGTCCCAACGGCTATAAAAATAGCCGCATTCAGAATTTTAATGTTGATTATTTCATTTCGGATTTGCATAATTTATTGAAAGAAACTATCAATATACTGAAGGGACTCGTTTCTAGCATTCAGAAAGGTCAAATTGCGTAATTCTCTACGACATTAAACTCTGGAACATTTTTCGCAAAAACAAAGAAGGCTTCACTTGATCTCGATTACTGTGAATTTCACACAGCGAAAAGTGCACAAATCTAAGCAAACTGTTCTTGATTTGCAGTAAACTGAGGATATTTCCCTACGATTTGCAAACAACAAATCCTAATAGTTCTTTAGAAAACTTTTAGAGCCATTAGAACGGCTGATCTTGTGCAATGCTCTCCACCGTTGTTTTTTCCCAATGCTAATGACTGGCAGCTGTGACGTAATCGCTCTTGTCGAAAGTGAAACTAGCTGTGCAGACGACACAAAACACATCTGCTCGCAGTGGCGATAAAATCCAAACTGATTCAAGTTTTGTTGAGAGGCTCGTTTCTACCTGATTTCGTTTGTAGCTTTTTCACTAATGGGCGGTCCTAACGGCTATAAAAATAGCCGCATACAGAATTTTATTGTCGATTATTTCATTTAGAATTTGCATAATTTATTGAAAGAAACTATCAATATGCTGTAGGGATTCGTTTCCAGCATTCAGAAGAGTCAAATTGCGTAATTCTCTACGACATTAAACTCTAAAACATTTTTCGCAAAAAAGGCTTCACTTGATCTCGATTACTGTGAATTTCACACAGCGAAAAGTGCACAAATCTAAGCAAACTGTTCTTGATTTGCCGTAAACTGAGGATATTTCCCTACGATTTGCGAACAACAAATCCTAATAGTTCTTTAGAAAACTTTTAGAGCCATTAGAACGGCTGATATTGTGCAATGCTCTCCTCCGTTGTTTTTTCCCAATGCTAATGACTGGCAGCTGTGACGTAATCGCTCTTGTCGAAAACGTGCAGACGACAAAAAAACATCTGCTCGCAGTGGCGATTGAATCCAAACTGATTGAATTTTTGTTAAAAGATTTCCTTTTGTGTGATTTCGTTTGTAGCTTTTTCACTAATGGGCGGTCCTAACGGCTATAAAAATAGCCGCATACAGAATTTTATTGTCGATTATTTCATTTCGGATTTGCATAATTTATTGAAAGAATTATCAATATGCTGTAGGGATTCGTTTCTAGCATTCATAAGGACCAAATTGAGGAACTCACTGCGATATTCACCACTTTTCGGAACATTTTTCCCGGAAGATTTGTTGTACAACAGCAGATATTTTGTTCTCTTCCTTAGAACGCGTTCTGATTGGCTGGTGTTGACATGGATCAAATGAGACAGGTTTTTCAATAGTGTACTATTCAAATACTTCAATGCTTTTGCTATACACGTTTAAATTGGAAAATTTCGATTCTATTGGTAGTTAGATTATATAAATCCTTTAACAGATCACTGAGCTATGAGCTTTAAAAATACCAGAAAGGCAAACACGCCTTATGAATTATTCTCTTTGATACTCGTTTATACCAAACATTTCAGAAAAGTTTAATTTTGAATTATCTGAGACAGTCACAAAACTGAAAATTTTATCATAAAATTGTGATCATATTTCCATGTCGGCAAGAATTATATTGATTCATTAGAGAATTATGTTGATTCATCAGATACAAGAATTATGTTGATTCATTAGATACAACAATAGATATTCACGATCAAAAACTTATCACTCTCTCAGAGGGTAAATTTTGAAATGGCACCCCATAGTAAAGTAAGTCGTATTCACGACAAAAAATTGGTTGTATAGAGGTACAGTAAAGTAAATTCCGCATAATTCTTTAGGAGTATTATTATGGTTTTAAGAAGAACCGAATAGAAGTCTGGAATAGAGAACTGGACCCTGAGTTCAAGACCTAAATTTAGATCCAATAACAGACTCAGAATCCAGTTTCAGTCGCTGCTGGTTCTCGCCTTGATGGCCAGCAAGCGAATGAGAGATGCGACCTGAGCGTTTGAGGTTTTAACCACGCAGAAGGTGCATTCTCCGTCGCTGCTGGTTAACTCCCGCTGCTGGTTAAGGTCCTCTCGCCTCGATGGCCAGCAAGCGAATGAGAGATGTGACCTGAGCGTTTGAGGTTTTAACCACGGAGAAGGTGCATTCTCCGTCGCTGCTGGTTGATGATTCCACTCCCACGACGTCTGCTTCCATCGAACGCACGAAAAGAAATGATCGATTTTCGACCACGGTTCCCCTTTTATACGCATTCAGTTGAAGATATGTGCCTGACTACCTCAAAATCGTCGCCCTTGCGCGAAAAACCCAAGCGAAAGTATAGAGTTTTCCGCGTTGTTTTCAAATGTTAAGAAAACTTAATTTTTGAGTTGTTTGTGGTTATCGCACACTGGAATTATTATCCTGAATTCCTGATCATATTTTTGATGAAATGGTCAAAGAATTATGTTGCTACCATTAATACAAGTCGAGATATTCATGATTAAGTTCTGCCCATTCTTCCATATGGCTAATTTTGAAAAGGCGCCCCATAGTAAAGTAAGTCGTATTCACGACAAAATATTAAAAAGCTACCACAAAACACCAACAGGAGGATATATAGGACTACATCGTTTGTACCTAAAATAAAGAGTACATTATAATATTTTAATTTATATATTATATTATGTTATATTATATCATGTTATATTATATTATATTATATTATATTATATTATATTATATTATATTATATTATATTATATTATATTATATTATATTATATTATATATTATATTTGTTGCGTACGTCGATACTGGGAATAGCCGCGCGATCGAGAACGACTTAGCTATCACGAATAATTTAATGATCTGTTCTTAGCTGTACTATCGCGATTGAGTTTGGGGTTCGGATAGAGTGATGAGCAAATACGTCTGTCCAGCTTTTACGAAATTCTATACTGATCTTTTTATTTTATTTTAAAGGTTGGTATTGTGACCATATGGTGACTCTTCATGAGTATTGAGAATGTGGTGCGTTTAGTAGCACGATGGCATTGTAAAAACATTTAGGATAATAGATAACAAAATGAAGTGATTGTTTAAGTGAATTCAATTCAACAAATAATAACAATTGATTTTAAATTCATTAACTACAAATAACTCAAACATCCTGGGCCCCGTTGAAGCAACAACTACAAATAACGCAAACATCCTGGGCCCCGTACTCAACACGATGGCTCTCATCTATGGGGTTTGATACCACTGTGTTCACAAAGCCTTGCTCCTACATCGTAGTCCACATCGACCAGCATGAGATATAGTTCTGAGGTTGCGCGACGTAAAGTTTTCCCATTTGGTGTACGGATGTCAACCACTCGCGCGATGTAGTCTGGACCTGGATGTGTAGCTACGACACGGCCGAGTGGCCATTGCTTGGGCGGAACGTTTTCCATTTTCATGAGAACTACGGATCCAACGAGGTACTGTGTAGGTGGAACCCTCCATTTAGCTGGTCGATTGTACAGGAGACCGATATATTCTTTTGACCAGCGTTTCCACAAATCGTTTACAGATCGCTGCATTGCCTGGAAACGATGGGGCATGATGGGGCATAAAAAATTGGGGCAACGCGTCACGTGTCGACACCTCCGCATGTGTCCGAGCTGTTCATATTCCTTCATAAACCGCTGATACCTAAAACGTACAGCTACATCCGAACAAAATCGTTTTCAAGTGCAGTGAATCGACGAGCAACAATTGACCAAGTCTCGCCAATAGAAGATAGCATCTCGAAACGAACTGGTAAGCGCACCACGTATCGTCCGTCGGGTGCACGTGTGTGGGTGTTAACGAAATGATCCTCACACCTTTTCTCTTCAGCGGTTAACGCCTTTCCCTGGTCGAAATCCTCATCTTCCCAGAACCTTTTAATCTGAGAGTCAATGCCTTCTAGCGTAGCTGCGAGGCACGTAACAGCAATCGATACTTGTGTTTTGGAATCTTCCAGCAGCTCATGTCCACTGTTGTGGTGGGGAGATTGGTGGTTAATTTTGGCAAGACCAAGCAATCCAAGTTGTATTTATATGATCCGAACCGCGACGAAAAATTAATGTTCACTTGATAGCGCACATTAACAACGCTTTGACCGATTCCACATACTGGCACATTGATCTTATTTCGATTAAGCGATAGCCGTTGGCACAGTGACTCAGATATAAAGTTTGACTGTGATCCGCTGTCCAACAAAACACGGGCTAGTTGATGCTTTCCAAATTTGTCCACAACGTTCACAAGTGCTGTGAATAACAAGACTGAGGAATTACTTTTCAGAATAGGTGTAATTGTTTGGCAAGATGTGGTCAGAGTGTCGACTAAACCTACCGACGGTTGGAAGGGAGCATCTGCCGACGACGACGAATACGGATACGATTGTTCGATCGGAGCGACGACAGTGTCACTATGTAACGCGCGCGAAATTTGTGGCTGCTGTTGGATTGGAAATGTTCCAACGCGGTTGTGCGGTGAAGCCTCTGTCGCCGTAAAAGCAGAAGATGCATCAAGATGTAGCAAGGTATGGTGTTTTTGTGACAATATTTACAACAACTGCTTGTACAGGAATTAGCCAAGTGTGTTGCTTTTATACAATTGATGCAAAGATTATGTTTTTTGACGACGTCAAACCGCTGCTGGGGCGTTTTGCCACGAAATTGCTCACATTGAAACAAGTCATGATTCTGCTTGCACACTGCGCATTTTATACCTGGCTCCGATGAATGGTTCGATACTGATCGTATCTTTTGTGTCTTGATGACTTCATGTTGAGTAAAGGCAGTTTGGGAAAGTTTTAATGACTGGAGCGTGCGCGAATAGTCTTGAATGAAGGGAACCAAACTTTCGTATGACGGACGTTCAGATTTATCCCTACGACGCTCCCATTCTTTCTGCGAAGCAGCATCCAATCGACTGCTCTAACTAACACGGAATCCCAATGTTGTGCCTTTGTTTCGAGTGTATCTAATATTTTCACGTGCTTTTCGAACCCATCAGCAAGTTCGGAAAGTCCATTGGCCGACTCCTTGCGAAGTGGAGCCACCGCAAAGATAGCAGCGATGTGCTGTTTGATCAAAAGATGTTTGTTTTCGTAGCGATTGGAGATTAATTTCCATGCCACGGCATATTTATTAGCGGCAATGGAAAGTGAACAAATAATGCGAGCTGGTGATACCTTTCAAGGACGCCGCAGGTAGTGCATTCTTTTTATGCTCGTTAATTGTGTGTTATTGTCAATCACAGATAAAAAGAGATCATGAAACGCAGCCCAATCAGCCGGATTTCCATCGGATTCAGGCATTTTTAACTCTGGTAAACGAATGCCCAGGGAGCTCATAGATCGTGGGACGGAAGAAACTGCTGGCGTTTGTGGAATTTTTCTCGATAATGAACCTTTCAGACGGTAGTGAAGGTTCTGGAATTGGGCATGCTCATCGAAGAAAACTGGTTCCCCACAATTGTGAGAGTCAAGCTCAGTTTCTACATTCTTATATTCTTCCTACAATTTATCCAACATTTGCAAACGGAATGGGACTTTCAAATTCATGAATCAATTGAGCGGAGCCAAGTATGCTTGTTCGGCGAGCTCGTAGTTGTTTGAGTGAACTGGCCTTTCTGTTTCGCGTGGCGGGCGCCAGTTTGTTCAATCGCATGCACAAAGAAAAGTTCTCTCACCTTGATCGATCGTACTTAACCTCTTTCTCAACGATCGCTACGACGTGGCCGGAGATTGTTTCGTAGAACGGTGACAACGATGAACACCGACTGTAGGTATTAACGGGAACGGCCTCGGCTTGTAATCTCCGCAATGAATTTATCTCCAGCGTCCGACGTCTGACTGTTGCAGCAACGAATCAAATAACCTGCAATGTGGTAGTATTCTCCTAGCTCGATGTCCAACGTGGAATTGCGTCCGTCCACAAATTGGCTTCGTTGATGGATCAGTAGGTATTACAACGAACGATGGTTCGGTTTAATCGATAGCGTGGCCGCTCAATAAGCAATATCACAAAGAACAATAGCACTGTTTGCCACGTGGTAGAATTGTCTAATCAAACGGGACTTGGTCCCGGGTTTCGGCACCAAAAAATTTGTTGCGTACGTCGAAACTGGGACTGGCCGCGCGATCGAGTAAGACTTAGCTATCACGAATAATTTGATGATCTTTTCTTAGCTGTACTAATGTGATTGCGTTTGGGGTTCGGATAGAGTGACGAACAAATACGTCTGTCCAGCTTTTACGAAATTCTATACTGATCTTTTTATTTTATTTTAAAGGTTGGTACGGCGACCATATGGTGACTCTTCATGAGTATTAAGAATGTGGTGCGTTTAGCAGCACGATGGCATTGTAACATTTAGGATAATAGATAACAAAATGAAGTGATTGTCTAAGTGAATACAATTTAACAAATAATATCAATTGATTCGAAAGTTTTATAGGCCGCCGAAGGTACGGTCTGTAGTTCACGCAGCGAATTCTCTTTCATGGTCTTTATGGTCTCAAAACCCAACAACACAGCAATCCCAACAACACAGCAATCTCTCTAATCGGTACAGAACGATTTTGCAACACGACTTGCTTCACCGATTCAATGTTTTCTTCAGTAACAGATGTTGTTGGGCGGTCAGGGATCTCATCATGAACCAAGCTCGTACGACAACCTTTGAAGCGTTTATACCACTCTTATGCCTGTATTTTTCCTAGATACAATTCACCAAAGGCCTTTTCTAACATTTTCAACGTTTCGGAACACTTAAATCTATTTGCAACACAAAATTTGATGCACGCACGTTGTTCTAAATTTTCATCCATTATAAAAATCGCCACACGAAAATTTTTCAACTTCTTTGTATAGACGCCAAACAAAAACTAATCTCATTACGATATGCGTCAAAATTTGACAGAATGTGTATAAAAGTGTTGCCAACGTTGATAGAATAAAAGTTTACCGATTGGACAAGCGCGGGAATTTTAAAATGAAAATTCTGGTTCTTAGTTGATCATAAGTTACAATGAAACGTCTGTGTGTTTGGCTGCCTTGTCGAGCCAATTTTATTTCTCTCTTTTTTTCGGAATGCTATCAGGAAATCAAAGCGAAAAAAATGGCGGATGCATTGAAACTGACTTTGTTTCACAGAAAAATACAAGACTTTTTTTTATTGCGATACCATATATGTTTTTATGTACTAATCTCATCTAAAATAAAATAATCTAGACTTTGTCACGGTAGATTTATGATACAAGCCTTCAAAGTCGAGATATTCGATGAACAAGTAGAGGTATGCATTTCCGAGCGTTCCAATTTTCAGTAGTTCTTCAGTCAGAAAAAATACAACACGATCGCTAAACTCAACGAATCATTCTGAAAATTTCACAGAATATTCTCAACTAAATTTCGAAGACATTGTCAGGTGGGTTTTCTATATTCTGAACCGTTTCCAAGAAAATTTAATTTGAAACGGGAAAATAGCAAAAAACCTACCACTTCACGGTACTGCCCTCAGCCCTTATTGAAAGAATGCATATGACTGTATGACTGCTGCAGGTAGAAGAGAAATTCTTATATCCAGTTGAAGAATTGTATGTAATGAAATCAGATGAATAATATTGATCATTGTTAGCGCGAGTTCAAAAAATCAGAAAATTTTTTAATGAATCAATGAAAAGATTGTGCTGTAGAAGCGCTAAGATCAAACTAAGAGATCTTCCTTGCATTTTACTTTCGAATGTTTTAGATTACACTAAGCACACATAACAAGTGGCAATTAGATCAATGTTCAAGATGATTACCATAATGGATTGAGACTGCTATATTCTATTTCATATTCTGTGAAGAATGTTAAAATTGGTAAGATAAATATCAAATTAAAAATTTAGGCGTCGTCTCTCCAAGCAATCAAAAGTTCCACAGTACCTGAAAAGTATCGGCTTTATTAGAGCTTCAATGTACGCGTGCTACTTTTTAGCAACTAGAACGTACAGAAAATGTTCCCAGAAAACTTTAAAGCTGTACAAGGAATTTCTGCAAAGTTTGTTTGTTGCGTCGGTGAACATTCAAGTTTGAGTAATTCCTTAAAAACTGTTTGTTTTGTATCGTACTTAAGCCAAATCCTTTTTTACGAACTTTTGGTTACTTGGGCTAAAAACAAATTGTAAATAAATCTTATTCTACCGAACAAACAACTTTAGAAAAGAAACTCTGTAACATTGCGTTAAATTTATCAATCCAACATTATGGTTAGTGAGCTTTTTTATCGATTACCGGATGTAAGAGTCACATCTGGAACGGGAAACGTGGCACCTTACATCCATTTCGTCGAAGCCGTTAGAGAATGATCTCTGTTCAGTTAATTGACTCAAAGGATGAGATGACAATTTTAATATAAGTATTTCACATTTTCACATTGTTTTTTGTGATACTCCTTTTTTGAACTTGAGCTTTGAGGTTAGGTAATCAAAGAAAACAATAGAGACATACGTGAAGCACTTAGTCGCTGCCCGAAAACGTAAATCCGAACAAAAAAAAATTGGGCGAGACGAAGTGCGATGGGTCAGCTAGTTCTAGATGAAAAATTACGGGCTCAGCTGTTCTTGAACGAATCTCAATAAATTTTACACCCTCGAATTTTGTGAAGTTCGTAGATTGATTCAAAGATTGCATCAGATGATTGTTAAAGGAAAACCTATGAAAATTTGAACTATCCCGATCCAGTTTTTTTTCACGCGCCCAATATGCCCTATCTGCTTTCCTATTTTCTTTCCTTTGGCATTACCGTCGCTTAGAAAATAATGAACACTTCAACTTCACCGAGTCATAGCTTTGTTGTTAGTCAACCGATTTTCAAATTTTTTTTACCATTGGAAAGGTATTACTTCCAGAAATAAAATGCACTGAAAAAAAACATAAAATTGTGTTGTCTACCCAAAGTTATAATGAAAATTATAGATAGATGTTCTCAGAAAAGGTGAGACATTTTAAAATGATCGTAAATATCTCTAAATTCAAAGCGATGACCTATATTTTTACACATCATTCGATTGCTAGTGATACCAGCTACAATTTTCGCCCTACTACCATTGTATATAACTCATAAATTAAAGCGATGACATGTACATTTTTCTACTCCAAAATATTGGAATGATTACCAGAAACAATGTATTGATGAACAAAATTATATATCCGTTCAAAAAATCTCAAAAAGTTTGGTACAAATTCAGAGAGTTTCTATTGCCAAACAAAATCAAAACAAAAATTTTTATTAGTTGACATATATTTTTTTATTATTTTAGTTGGAAATTTATTATGAACAAAATTTACAAAAAAAAACGGAAACTTGGATTTCACTGACAGTCTTAAAAATTTTGGTAAATATACCTAAACTCTAGAAATAATTATATTTTTGTATTGCACAAAAGATTTAAACAATTTCTAAATCTAAAAAAAATCAGTTGAAGATCGGAAAATTCAAAATTTTGAAATTGCCATCCGTGTTGTTTTCACCTATTTCATAGAGATGTAATAGAATAAGTTTTGTGATAATACAAAAAATTTAAACAATATCAATGGCTTTATACAATAAGGAATAGAACGTAAAAATTTAGGAATTTTATATACTAGCCCATGACAAAAAAGGCGGGTGGGTAATGTTAGAGACATAACTGGATGTCGTGAATACGAAAACAACTGACATGTCCCTCACACTTCCGAATATCAATTAGTTGATCAATTGTATGAATTATGCAAGCATTCCTTTTTTCACATTTTTCGCAAAAAGCAGAAGGCTTTACTTGATCTCGATTGCTGTGAATTTCACACAGTGAAAAGTGCACAAATCACATCAAACAGTTCTAGATTTGCACTAAACTGAGGATATTTACCTTCGATTTACGAACAACAAATATTAATAGTTCTTTAGGGAACTTTCATAGCCATAAGATTGGCTGATTTTGTGTAATGCTCTCCACCGTTGTTTTTTCACCAATGCCAAAGACTGGCATATGTGACGTAATCGCTCTTGTCGAAAGCGAAACTAGCTGTGCAAACGACAAAATACATCTGCTCGCAGTGGCGATAGAATCCAAACTAATTCAATTTTTGTTAAGAGGTTTCTTTTTATGAGATTTCGTTTGTAGCTTTTTCACTAATGGGCGGTCCTAACGACTATAAAAAAAGCAGCATATAGAATTTTAATTTCGATTATTTCATTTCGGATTTGCATTTCATTGAAAGAAACTATCAGGATGCTGTACGGGATTCATTCCTACCTTTCAGAAGGACCAAATCGTGGAACTCACTACGATATTAAACACTGTTCGGAACATTTTCTCGAACGATTTGTTGTACAGCAGCAGATATTTTGTTCTCTTCCTCAGAACGCGTTATGATTGGCTGGTGTTGACATGGGTCAAATAAGATAGGGTTTTCAAGAGTGTACTATTGAAATACTTCAATACTTTTGCTATACACGTTTAAGTTGAAAAAAATCGATTCTATTGGTAGTAGCTATGAGCTTTAAAAATACGAGAAAGGCAAATGCGCCTTATGAATTATCCTCTTTAATACTTGTTTATACCAAACATTTCTGAAAAGTTTAATTTTGAATTATTTGATATTATGTCACACAACTGAAAATTTTATCATAAAATTGTGATCATATTTCCGATGGCATGTAGCAAAAAATATGTTGATTCGTTAGATACAACAAAACATATTCACGATCGAAAACTTATCACTCTCTCAGAGGGTAAATTTTGAAAAGGCACCGCATAGTAAAGTAAGTCGTATTCACGAAAAAAACAACTAGAATTTAAAAATAATACATTACTTGATTTTTGTTTTACAAGCAATAGAGAACAAAATAATATATCTTCAATTATAGCTATCCTAAACGACATCAATTATAATTGACAGAATATTAAAATACGAGGTCTGTTCAAAAAGTTCCCGGATTTTTTTAATTGCGCGCGTCTGGAGAGTCCGGTGGTCAAATTTTTTTTTATTGTGTTGGTACATATGTTTCTAATGTATGGTGAAATTTTCAGCTGTATTCATTGTTTACATTCTGTCTTGTAGCGGCTGGTGTAGACGTGTTTTTTTGAGCTCGGCGATTTTTGTTAGTTTAAACAATGAAAGAATTGAAGAGTCAAAGAATTTGTATTAAATTTTGCGTGAAAAACGAAATAAAGTGTAACCAAGTGTGCGAAATGTTACAGAGAGCCTACGGTGAGTCTGCTATGAAAAAAACAAGTGTTTACGAGTGGTATAAGCGTTTCCAAGATGGCCGCGAAGACGTTGAAGACGACGAACGCTCCGGTCGACCCAGCACGTCAATAATCGATGAAAATGTGGGAAAAGTGGAAAAAATGATTATGGATGATCGCCGAATCACTATTAGAGAAGTTGCTGATGAAGTTGGCATATCAGTTGGCTCATGCCACCATATTTTTTCAAATGTTTTGGGCATTAAACGAGTGGCAGCAAAATTCGTTCCAAAACTGCTGAATTTTGATCAAAAAAACAAACGCATTACCATCGCTCAGGAGCTGTTAAACGACGTCAACGACGATCCAAATTTACTTGAAAGGGTCATAACTGGTGATGAAACATGGGTGTACGGTTATGATGTCGAAACAAAAGCACAATCGTCACCAAGAGTGAAAAAGGCACGTCAAGTTCGATGAAATGTCAAGGTTTTGCTTACTGTTTTCTTCGATTATAATGGCATAGTGCATAAAGAATTCTTGCCAAAAGGTCAAACCGTCAATAAGGAGTATTACCTTGAAGTAATGCGACGTTTGCGTGAAGCAATTAAAAAAAAACGCCCCGATTTATGGAAAAACAATTCATGGATTTTGCACCACCATAACGCACCTGCTCATTCATCGTTGCTTATTCGTGATTTTTTGGCTAAAAACAAGACTTTAATCATTCCCCAACCTCCTTATTCACCAGATATCGCTCCGTGTGAATTTTTCCTGTTCCCAAAGTTGAAGAGACCCACGAAAGGACAGCGTTTTTCATCAATTGAAGAGATAAAGGCAGAATCGCTGAGAGTGCTACAGAGCATTACAAAAAGTGACTATCAGGGGTGTTTCGAAGACTGGAAAAAACGCTGGCATAAATGTATTATATCTAGGGGGGATTACTTTGAAGGGGACCATATAGATGTAGACGAATAAATAAATATTTTTTCAGAAAAATTAGAATTCCGGTTACTTTTTGAACAGACCTCGTATATATTTCACAAACTTAGAATTATTTCGAATGTACAGAATGCGAAAATTATTTGAATTTTCTATTTGTAAATTCCACTCGAAAATCTATCAGATACTTGTTTTACAATTCAAAAAAAGTAGGTTTACGAATTTAGCACAAAAAATCTCACGAATTTAAGTAAAACCTGTTTTATCCACCTAGTGGTGTAATGATGCCCTCATATATCTTTTATTCTCATATAAAAAAGGAATGATATTCTTCAAACAATTTTGTATGATTTCTGAAACCTATGAAGTGCTAGTGCATGAACTAGTGTAACCTACAGGAGGCCTGTACCCAGAATTTCATTTCACATTGTTCTAGTACTGAATTTATAAACTCTTCTCGCAACGAATATGCGATTCAAAGAGCGCACTTTTCTAGAATGATGTGCAACAAGTTTCTTGTTTCATATGTTTCACGACAGTAATATTTACTTACTGGAAACCGGAATCAAAACTGCTCAAACGATCTTGTCGTACAGTCAGTTGAAAAACCGGATGTGGAACTTAATCCATTCAGGTTTTTGAGTTGGTTTCACAAGCAGTAATATGAATGAATTTTACATCCCTTACAAAAACGTTTTGAATCAATTGTCTAACATATCTAACAAATATAACCGATATTAAGCAATGGTGAAACATGCCAATTATAACAATTATAATTGCTACTTGGGTTATGTACCTAATTCTCGGCTTTTACGGCTGTTTTTAACATACACTTTAAACTTTTCCACTGGAACTGATATTGTATTACATTTCATTACGTTTACTGTCTTGTTATTTCTGTAACACATGTCTGAGACATTCGAAGTAATAAAATGTTTTTGATTTCGGGAGGGGCCATGGCCCATCGGGCCCACTCTCGGGGTACGTGACAGACCTACAGAATGAAACAGTTCTCAGATCGGTTAGGCCATCTTTTTCAGTGAAATGAGTCCCACTATTCCAGGTACTTATGAAACTGGAACCGCCTCGAATATTGGCTTTGCAGTAACATTTGCGATTAGCACCAACCAACCAATCTACCTGCAGCTTACAGTTATCTTCGTCTCGAAAAACAACCTCTCCGTTTGAATGCTTTTTACTGAATGAAACCCTCACTTATGTTACTTTTGTATATGAAATTCATACTATATAGGGTAATACTTTTTAACCAAAAACATAAAATAATTTTTGTGGTTGGATTTTTATCTTTGGAGTCCAAAATATTAATAAATATATACTGTTTAATTATAATGGTAGTATAATTAAACAGTATGGTGCCAATGTTTTGGAATCATCTCTAATTTCGTAAAGCGGTAGGTGGGTGAGTGGTGCCGGCCGGCATTGGAAATTATTTAGGTATTAGTCTTGTTTTTACTAGGGTACATATTAAATTTCATTATGTTTACGTTTCGCTTTAGCCTCGGTTGCTGTTGAACTGCAGGTGGCATAACAGTTCAACATAAACTGCTATACACTGACGAGTCTACGACGAAAGGTGAGGATAATGGTGAAAATTTGATTATTTTCCATTTTAAAAATCACCGGTTTACATGAAATTTCCGAAATCGACCATTTTTTCAAATATCTTAAAAATGGCTGAAACGATAAGATCTAGTGTCATCAAAAAAAATTTCTTAGAATTGTCTGAATCGTCGAGATAACACCAGAACTCGATGCTCGATTTCGGAAATCTTTAAATTAAAAGATTTTTTCAAAAACAATATTCGAGATGACTCATGATCTCGACGTTCGGTGAGGAAGCGCAAAAAAGTCGAAATTAATCAATACACAAGTATAGGAAAATTCAATCGTTTAGTGAATCTGGAGGATGTATTCAAACGATTGCTTTTAAAGTCAGATAATCTTTGTAATAGCATTATCAAATAGAGTAACAACAAACATGAGTGAACTTCATCTTTCCGAATATGCACTTGAATTAGTTTTAACACTCTAGAAGACAAAAATACCTTACCGCTGGAATTTCCCATGAACTTTACCTAATACACTTCAATCGAAGTGATGTTAACATTTTGAAAACTTTAGAAAAAGTACCTTTCATTTCCCACATTAAAATCCATTGGGAATATTATAAACGGCATAATCGTGTTGCAAGCTTAACGCAATGTCGTCGTTGCCAAGGCTTCGGTCATGGAACCAAAAATTGTCATATAGATATACGGTGTTTAAATTGTGATAAATCGCATTCGAAAGACGTTTGTCCAATGAATGAAACCACTATTAAATGTTCATGTTCAAATTGCGATGGAAATCATAAATCCAATTATTTGAAATGTCCTGTCAGGGAAAAAATTTTAAACGCTCGTTCGCTTAGACAACAAGTCAAATCAACGACCTTAAATTTACAGAACATACCTGAAAATCAAAAAACCGTTACGAATGTCACGCCTAATTCTTCTAAGGAACCTATTTCTTCGAATTTAAAACAGAACGAATTCAATAACAATATTCGAGATGAGTCATGATCTCGACGTTCGGTGAGGAAGCGCAAAAAAGTCGAAATTAATCAATACACAAGTATGGGAAAATTCAATCGTTTAGTGAATCTGGAGGATGTATTCAAACGATTGCTTTTAAAGTCAGATAATCTTTGTAATAGCATTACCAAATAGAGTAACAACAAACATGAGTGAACTTCATCTTTCCGAATATGCACTTGAATTAGTTTTAACACTCTAGAAGACAAAAATACCTTCTTTTCATATGTAGCTAATAAATGCCTTACAGTACAGTTACTAAAGTATTTTTCAATGAAAAATCCCAATGTTTGAACACAGTTTAAATTTTTTTTAAATATCTCCTCCGCCTTTTTTTTATAAACATGGCATTGCATTCCTTTTGTGGAATTTGGCCTTTCTGTTCTAACAGACTTCGCAGCCGATTCTTAGTATACAGAATCAGTCGGTGTTGAACAGTCGTTCGCACCGCACGCGTATAGCTCTTAGCTCCTGGAAATTTTTTCTGGCTACCTAGAGTTTCATTGATTCAAGGCTTCAGTCTTTTTCAAGGCTACATGAATCACTAACAGTCTTTTTAAAGACTAACAATTAGTCAGCCTTTCTCAAGGCTATACAAAGAGTGATATTAAAGTGACTAAGTGATACAAAGTGTGATATTAGAGTGACTAAGACTGTTTTAAGGATAGATATTGATGAAATTAAAAATGAACTAAAAGAATTTTTTGACGCGTAGTCTACGTCGCGCGCGGGCTTTTTTTTATAGCCTTTCGGACTAATTTTTATCTAGAATAATGAAGTGCGGTGTAAAATCGTGTGTTAATATTGACGACCGCTTCCTTTGGAAATGCGAATTCTGTGAAAAATCGTACCATTCAACCTGCATCGGCGTGCAGCGGCATCAAGAAAATTTTATTCTGGCATTTATGGTACCAGTGTGTGCCGACTGTCAACATTTAATAAGGACAGGAGCTGAAACTCTAAAGCTACTCCATCAACAGGAGCAACTTCTAAAGTACACAAAAAATCAAACGGAAACGTATCACCGGACCACTGCAGACATGGAAACCCATTATCTGGAAATATTCGACAGTGTCGAGCGCTTGCTCATCGACGTGAAGCAGTCATTGTCCAGTATCAGCAGAAACGAGCACAACATTTGCGGTAAAGTAGGTCAGCGCATGCAGTCATTCGAGGCCTCGTTACACAGTGCCATAAAAAACGTTAGCGATTTTAGTAAAGTAAATGACCAGCACATCAAGGAAATGAGCGAACGCCTTCTTCGCCTCGAAGAAAAATTCTTACGACCCACCAAATCTGAAGTCCCTGCAATAATACATAACACTGTTCTGGAAGAATTGAGAGATGAAATCAAAGCAATATCGACATCAATCTCCAGTATCGGAACCAAAGACCAAAATACCAAACCTAAGTCTCTAGCTGAAGAACTCAAAGAGAAGGAAATTCAAACATGCGACAGTGGCTGGCGCTTCATTGGAAGTAAAAAAAATCTGGAAACGAGACTGGAGTGAGTATGACAAGAAACAGCGCACTCGACGGCTGCAAGGAAAACAAGCTGAAAAAGCAAACTTCAGACGAAAACATCGGAAGCGGAAACAACAAAATAATTCAAATTACAGTACACGCAGTAAAAACAACAACTACAAC
Source organism: Malaya genurostris (assembly GCF_030247185.1). NCBI lineage: Eukaryota > Metazoa > Arthropoda > Insecta > Diptera > Culicidae > Malaya > Malaya genurostris. The sequence goes on along the minus strand of NC_080572.1, from coordinate 139,252,989 downwards.
AACAACAACAACAACAACAACAACAGCAACAACAACAGCAGCAGCAGCAACAACAACGACAATAATGTGCACTACAACAGCAACTTGAACACTAATAGTAACAATACCTGCCACAACAATAACAATAATGTGTCATTACAATATACCTTACCCTTGGACAAAGACTTACTAGCAGCTGCACGGGTTCAATTCTCCGGGAATCCAGGTGCAGATATTGCCTCAAAATTTATAAATTTTCAAAAAGGTGAAACAATCAACCCCTACAAAGGAACAAGAAGTATTCAAAACAACACTACTCCGGTCTTAGGAAGTAATGACATCAAAGTGAACACATCTGCAATATCACAGAACATAAATACGTCTGCAATATCACAGGACATGAATACAGACAGCCATTTCGAAATTGATCCAATGCGTCCTCCCATTGTACGTCTCACTTCACAATCTGCAAATGGCGACGAACGCTTCTTAAAAGCAAGACTTCGTGACCCGAAAATAATGCACGTCGTCCGTCTGTATTTGTCATACATGAAAAATCAACAACCTACAGTATGCATCGAGGGTATGACACCAACTAGTATAAAAATGCTATTAGCATCAAAAGGCCTTCCAACAACACCTGACCACCTCCTACGAATCTTCATCGAAGTGCATCAGGAATATGGAATGAAACCTAAAGAAGCGCTGGCCGACCTGGACTCTTATGGGAAATTTTTGACAAGTGATCGTACCCGCCGACTCCAACTAATCCGGAAAGCCGAACACAATTTTACAAGGCCGAATTTTCGGAAATAACGACGCCCTTTGACGAAGGAATAGAAACAGGAATTAGTAATGTAAGTATTCCAGAATTCTCAAAAACTTCTTCGCTTCATAGACAAAATGTGACTGAAATTTTGGTCTATTGCCAAAATTTCAACCGCATGAAAAGCCCGGCCAAAATGAAAGAAATTCATCAAAATTTAATAATCTCCTCTTTCGACGTAATCCTTGGAACTCAAAGCAGCTGGGATGAAAGTGTTAGAAGCGAAGAAGTTTTTGGAAGTTTTTGGAAGTTTTTGGAAATAATTTTTAACGTATTCCGGCACGACCGAAATTTATCTCTCTGTCAGAAAAAATCTGGAGGTGGAGTCCTCATAGCCATAAACTCTTGCTTTACTTCTGAAGAAATTATTACTCCTAAATATAAAGAATTTGTGCATGTATGGGCCAAAGTCTCAATGTTGGGAGAAGAACATATTTACTGCTCTGTCTACTTCCCACCCGAAAATGCGAACAAATTCTCTTTTGAATTATTCTTTCAATCTTTAGACACAATTATTTCGAATATGGAACCTGAAGTAAAGCTTCATATTTTTGGCGACTTCAATCAACGTAATGCGGACTTTATTTCTGACACTGAAAATGAATCAATCTTACATCCAGTCGTAGGAGAAAACGCAACATTGCATTACTTTTTCGACAAAATTTCTAATTTTGGTCTGCGTCAAGTAAACTCCGTAAAAAATCAACAAAATGCATATTTAGACCTTCTTTTCACAAATTGCACAGAAGACTTATGTGTGAACGCATCAAACCTGCCATTATGGAAAAATGAAGCATTTCACACCGCAATAAAATATTCATTATTTACACACAATACATCCCTTCCCTACGACTTGGAATATGAGGAAGTGCCGGAATACAATAAAATTGACTTTGAAGAAGTCAAGTGTAGACTAAGTATAATAAATTGGCGGAACATACTGAGTACAGAAGGAAATGTCGACGTCGAAGTAAACAAATTCTATCACATTATAAACAAAATATTAGCCGAAACTTTGCCTATGAAAAAGGGAAGAAAGAATCATAACAGCAAATTACCTGTATGGTTCAATTCACAACTAAAACATTTGAAAAATAGGAAACAAAAAGCACACAAAACTTACAAACAAGAAAAAAGTGACGCTCATCTTCAAAATTACTTAAATCTATGCAATCAACTCAAAATAGCCATTAACACAGCACACGAAGAATACAACCGCAAAATTGAAAACGAAATAAAGACTTGCCCTAAGAACTTTTTTAACTACACAAAAACTAAACTAAAAAGCAATAATTTTCCATCTCAAATGCACCTCGACATACCATTACTTCTACACAAACTACAAAAATATGGCATAAAACATACTCTTCTGGAATGGCTCAAATCATACTTAACGATTCGTGTACAGGTAGTCCGCTTCCAAAACATTCTGTCTGAACCAATTAATGTAACTTCTGGCGTACCTCAGGGTTCTCACTTAGGGCCTCTCCTTTTTATTTTACATATAAACGACATTTCCTTCATACTCAAAAATCTGAAAGTGCTTATATATGCAGACGACATGAAACTCTTTATGGAAATTAAAAATATCAACGACGCTGTAATATTCCAGAACGAAATCAATCTATTCCACATTTGGTGCTGCGAAAGTCTACTCCAACTCAATGTAAAAAAATGTAACTCAATAACTTTCAGTAGGAAAAATGAAAGTATATCTATAAACATACATCTAGGAAATCAACTTGTAGAAAAATGTAAAATTGTAAGAGATTTAGGCGTAATCTTAGACTCCAAGCTCACTTTTGTGGAACACTACAATACCATAATCAATAAAGCTAATAGCATGCTGGGCTTTATTAAACGCTTCAGTCATAACTTTCAGGACCCATACACAATTAAATTATTATACACTACATATGTCAGACCTATTTTGGAATATTGCAGCCTAGTATGCGCCTTATGAATTATCCTCTTTAATACTTGTTTATACCAAACATTTCTGAAAAGTTTAATTTTGAATTATTTGAGATTATGTCACACAACTGAAAATTTTATCATAAAATTGTGATCATATTTCCGATGGCATGTAGCAAAAAATATGTTGATTCGTTAGATACAACAAAACATATTCACGATCGAAAACTTATCACTCTCTCAGAGGGTAAATTTTGAAAAGGCACCCCATAGTAAAGTAAGTCGTATTCACGAAAAAAAACAACTAGAATTTAAAAATAATACATTACTTGATTTTTGTTTTACAAGCAATAGAGAACAAAATAATATATCTTAAATTATAGCTATCCTAAACGACATCAATTATAATTGACAGAATATTAAAATACGAGGTCTGTTCAAAAAGTTCCCGGATTTTTTTAATTGCGCGCGTCTGGAGAGTCCGGTGGTCAAATTTTTTTTTATTGTGTTGGTACATATGTTTCTAATGTATGGTGAAATTTTCAGCTGTATTCATTGTTTACATTCTGTCTTGTAGCGGCTGGTGTAGACGTGTTTTTTTGAGCTCGGCGATTTTTGTTAGTTTAAACAATGAAAGAATTGAAGAGTCAAAGAATTTGTATTAAATTTTGCGTGAAAAACGAAATAAAGTGTAACCAAGTGTGCGAAATGTTACAGAGAGCCTACGGTGAGTCTGCTATGAAAAAAACAAGTGTTTACGAGTGGTATAAGCGTTTCCAAGATGGCCGCGAAGACGTTGAAGACGACGAACGCTCCGGTCGACCCAGCACGTCAATAATCGATGAAAATGTGGGAAAAGTGGAAAAAATGATTATGGATGATCGCCGAATCACTATTAGAGAAGTTGCTGATGAAGTTGGCATATCAGTTGGCTCATGCCACCATATTTTTTCAAATGTTTTGGGCATTAAACGAGTGGCAGCAAAATTCGTTCCAAAACTGCTGAATTTTGATCAAAAAAACAAACGCATTACCATCGCTCAGGAGCTGTTAAACGACGTCAACGACGATCCAAATTTACTTGAAAGGGTCATAACTGGTGATGAAACATGGGTGTACGGTTATGATGTCGAAACAAAAGCACAATCGTCACCAAGAGTGAAAAAGGCACGTCAAGTTCGATGAAATGTCAAGGTTTTGCTTACTGTTTTCTTCGATTATAATGGCATAGTGCATAAAGAATTCTTGCCAAAAGGTCAAACCGTCAATAAGGAGTATTACCTTGAAGTAATGCGACGTTTGCGTGAAGCAATTAAAAAAAAACGCCCCGATTTATGGAAAAACAATTCATGGATTTTGCACCACCATAACGCACCTGCTCATTCATCGTTGCTTATTCGTGATTTTTTGGCTAAAAACAAGACTTTAATCATTCCCCAACCTCCTTATTCACCAGATATCGCTCCGTGTGAATTTTTCCTGTTCCCAAAGTTGAAGAGACCCACGAAAGGACAGCGTTTTTCATCAATTGAAGAGATAAAGGCAGAATCGCTGAGAGTGCTACAGAGCATTACAAAAAGTGACTATCAGGGGTGTTTCGAAGACTGGAAAAAACGCTGGCATAAATGTATTATATCTAGGGGGGATTACTTTGAAGGGGACCATATAGATGTAGACGAATAAATAAATATTTTTTCAGAAAAATTAGAATTCCGGTTACTTTTTGAACAGACCTCGTATATATTTCACAAACTTAGAATTATTTCGAATGTACAGAATGCGAAAATTATTTGAATTTTCTATTTGTAAATTCCACTCGAAAATCTATCAGATACTTGTTTTACAATTCAAAAAAAGTAGGTTTACGAATTTAGCACAAAAAATCTCACGAATTTAAGTAAAACCTGTTTTATCCACCTAGTGGTGTAATGATGCCCTCATATATCTTTTATTCTCATATAAAAAAGGAATGATATTCTTCAAACAATTTTGTATGATTTCTGAAACCTATGAAGTGCTAGTGCATGAACTAGTGTAACCTACAGGAGGCCTGTACCCAGAATTTCATTTCACATTGTTCTAGTACTGAATTTATAAACTCTTCTCGCAACGAATATGCGATTCAAAGAGCGCACTTTTCTAGAATGATGTGCAACAAGTTTCTTGTTTCATATGTTTCACGACAGTAATATTTACTTACTGGAAACCGGAATCAAAACTGCTCAAACGATCTTGTCGTACAGTCAGTTGAAAAACCGGATGTGGAACTTAATCCATTCAGGTTTTTGAGTTGGTTTCACAAGCAGTAATATGAATGAATTTTACATCCCTTACAAAAACGTTTTGAATCAATTGTCTAACATATCTAACAAATATAACCGATATTAAGCAATGGTGAAACATGCCAATTATAACAATTATAATTGCTACTTGGGTTATGTACCTAATTCTCGGCTTTTACGGCTGTTTTTAACATACACTTTAAACTTTTCCACTGGAACTGATATTGTATTACATTTCATTACGTTTACTGTCTTGTTATTTCTGTAACACATGTCTGAGACATTCGAAGTAATAAAATGTTTTTGATTTCGGGAGGGGCCATGGCCCATCGGGCCCACTCTCGGGGTACGTGACAGACCTACAGAATGAAACAGTTCTCAGATCGGTTAGGCCATCTTTTTCAGTGAAAAGAGTCCCACTATTCCAGGTACTTATGAAACTGGAACCGCCTCGAATATTGGCTTTGCAGTAACATTTGCGATTAGCACCAACCAACCAATCTACCTGCAGCTTACAGTTATCTTCGTCTCGAAAAACAACCTCTCCGTTTGAATGCTTTTTACTGAATGAAACCCTCACTTATGTTACTTTTGTATATGAAATTCATACTATATAGGGTAATACTTTTTAACCAAAAACATAAAATAATTTTTGTGGTTGGATTTTTATCTTTGGAGTCCAAAATATTAATAAATATATACTGTTTAATTATAATGGTAGTATAATTAAACAGTATGGTGCCAATGTTTTGGAATCATCTCTAATTTCGTAAAGCGGTAGGTGGGTGAGTGGTGCCGGCCGGCATTGGAAATTATTTAGGTATTAGTCTTGTTTTTACTAGGGTACATATTAAATTTCATTATGTTTACGTTTCGGTTTAGCCTCGGTTGCTGTTGAACTGCAGGTGGCATAACAGTTCAACATAAACTGCTATACACTGACGAGTCTACGACGAAAGGTGAGGATAATGGTGAAAATTTGATTATTTTCCATTTTAAAAATCACCGGTTTACATGAAATTTCCGAAATCGACCATTTTTTCAAATATCTTAAAAATGGCTGAAACGATAAGATCTAGTGTCATCAAAAAAAATTTCTTAGAATTGTCTGAATCGTCGAGATAACACCAGAACTCGATGCTCGATTTCGGAAATCTTTAAATTAAAAGTCCAAGAGAGTCGATTTGTTCAAAAACAATATTCGAGATGACTCATGATCTCGACGTTCGGTGAGGAAGCGCAAAAAAGTCGAAATTAATCAATACACAAGTATAGGAAAATTCAATCGTTTAGTGAATCTGGAGGATGTATTCAAACGATTGCTTTTAAAGTCAGATAATCTTTGTAATAGCATTATCAAATAGAGTAACAACAAACATGAGTGAACTTCATCTTTCCGAATATGCACTTGAATTAGTTTTAACACTCTAGAAGACAAAAATACCTTACCGCTGGAATTTCCCATGAACTTTACCTAATACACTTCAATCGAAGTGATGTTAACATTTTGAAAACTTTAGAAAAAGTACCTTTCATTTCCCACATTAAAATCCATTGGGAATATTATAAACGGCATAATCGTGTTGCAAGCTTAACGCAATGTCGTCGTTGCCAAGGCTTCGGTTATGGAACCAAAAATTGTCATATGGATATACGGTGTTTAAATTGTGATAAATCGCATTCGAAAGACGTTTGTCCAATGAATGAAACCACTATTAAATGTTCATGTTCAAATTGCGATGGAAATCATAAATCCAATTATTTGAAATGTCCTGTCAGGGAAAAAATTTTAAACGCTCGTTCGCTTAGACAACAAGTCAAATCAACGACCTTAAATTTACAGAACATACCTGAAAATCAAAAAACCGTTACGAATGTCACGCCTAATTCTTCTAAGGAACCTATTTCTTCGAATTTAAAACAGAACGAATTCAATAACAATATTCGAGATGAGTCATGATCTCGACGTTCGGTGAGGAAGCGCAAAAAAGTCGAAATTAATCAATACACAAGTATGGGAAAATTCAATCGTTTAGTGAATCTGGAGGATGTATTCAAACGATTGCTTTTAAAGTCAGATAATCTTTGTAATAGCATTACCAAATAGAGTAACAACAAACATGAGTGAACTTCATCTTTCCGAATATGCACTTGAATTAGTTTTAACACTCTAGAAGACAAAAATACCTTCTTTTCATATGTAGCTAATAAATGCCTTACAGTACAGTTACTAAAGTATTTTTCAATGAAAAATCCCAATGTTTGAACACAGTTTAAATTTTTTTTAAATATCTCCTCCGCCTTTTTTTTATAAACATGGCATTGCATTCCTTTTGTGGAATTTGGCCTTTCTGTTCTAACAGACTTCGCAGCCGATTCTTAGTATACAGAATCAGTCGGTGTTGAACAGTCGTTCGCACCGCACGCGTATAGCTCTTAGCTCCTGGAAATTTTTTCTGGCTACCTAGAGTTTCATTGATTCAAGGCTTCAGTCTTTTTCAAGGCTACATGAATCACTAACAGTCTTTTTAAAGACTAACAATTAGTCAGCCTTTCTCAAGGCTATACAAAGAGTGATATTAAAGTGACTAAGTGATACAAAGTGTGATATTAGAGTGACTAAGACTGTTTTAAGGATAGATATTGATGAAATTAAAAATGAACTAAAAGAATTTTTTGACGCGTAGTCTACGTCGCGCGCGGGCTTTTTTTTATAGCCTTTCGGACTAATTTTTATCTAGAATAATGAAGTGCGGTGTAAAATCGTGTGTTAATATTGACGACCGCTTCCTTTGGAAATGCGAATTCTGTGAAAAATCGTACCATTCAACCTGCATCGGCGTGCAGCGGCATCAAGAAAATTTTATTCTGGCATTTATGGTACCAGTGTGTGCCGACTGTCAACATTTAATAAGGACAGGAGCTGAAACTCTAAAGCTACTCCATCAACAGGAGCAACTTCTAAAGTACACAAAAAATCAAACGGAAACGTATCACCGGACCACTGCAGACATGGAAACCCATTATCTGGAAATATTCGACAGTGTCGAGCGCTTGCTCATCGACGTGAAGCAGTCATTGTCCAGTATCAGCAGAAACGAGCACAACATTTGCGGTAAAGTAGGTCAGCGCATGCAGTCATTCGAGGCCTCGTTACACAGTGCCATAAAAAACGTTAGCGATTTTAGTAAAGTAAATGACCAGCACATCAAGGAAATGAGCGAACGCCTTCTTCGCCTCGAAGAAAAATTCTTACGACCCACCAAATCTGAAGTCCCTGCAATAATACATAACACTGTTCTGGAAGAATTGAGAGATGAAATCAAAGCAATATCGACATCAATCTCCAGTATCGGAACCAAAGACCAAAATACCAAACCTAAGTCTCTAGCTGAAGAACTCAAAGAGAAGGAAATTCAAACATGCGACAGTGGCTGGCGCTTCATTGGAAGTAAAAAAAATCTGGAAACGAGACTGGAGTGAGTATGACAAGAAACAGCGCACTCGACGGCTGCAAGAAAAACAAGCTGAAAAAGCAAACTTCAGACGAAAACATCGGAAGCGGAAACAACAAAATAATTCAAATTACAGTACACGCAGTAAAAACAACAACTACAACAACAACAACAACAACAACAACAGCAACAACAACAGCAGCAGCAGCAACAACAACGACAATAATGTGCACTACAACAGCAACTTGAACACTAATAGTAACAATACCTGCCACAACAATAACAATAATGTGTCATTACAATATACCTTACCCTTGGACAAAGACTTACTAGCAGCTGCACGGGTTCAATTCTCCGGGAATCCAGGTGCAGATATTGCCTCAAAATTTATAAATTTTCAAAAAGGTGAAACAATCAACCCCTACAAAGGAACAAGAAGTATTCAAAACAACACTACTCCTGTCTTAGGAAGTAATGACATCAAAGTGAACACATCTGCAATATCACAGAACATAAATACGTCTGCAATATCACAGGACATGAATACAGACAGCCATTTCGAAATTGATCCAATGCGTCCTCCCATTGTACGTCTTACTTCACAATCTGCAAATGGCGACGAACGCTTCTTGAAAGCAAGACTTCGTGACCCGAAAATAATGCACGTCGTCCGTCTGTATTTGTCATACATGAAAAATCAACAACCTACAGTATGCATCGAGGGTATGACACCAACTAGTATAAAAATGCTATTAGCATCAAAAGGCCTTCCAACAACACCTGACCACCTCCTACGAATCTTCATCGAAGTGCATCAGGAATATGGAATGAAACCTAAAGAAGCGCTGGCCGACCTGGACTCTTATGGGAAATTTTTGACAAGTGATCGTACCCGCCGACTCCAACTAATCCGGAAAGCCGAACACAATTTTACAAGGCCGAATTTTCGGAAATAACGACGCCCTTTGACGAAGGAATAGAAACAGGAATTAGTAATGTAAGTATTCCAGAATTCTCAAAAACTTCTTCGCTTCATAGACAAAATGTGACTGAAATTTTGGTCTATTGCCAAAATTTCAACCGCATGAAAAGCCCGGCCAAAATGAAAGAAATTCATCAAAATTTAATAATCTCCTCTTTCGACGTAATCCTTGGAACTCAAAGCAGCTGGGATGAAAGTGTTAGAAGCGAAGAAGTTTTTGGAAGTTTTTGGAAGTTTTTGGAAATAATTTTTATCGTATTCCGGCACGACCGAAATTTATCTCTCTGTCAGAAAAAATCTGGAGGTGGAGTCCTCATAGCCATAAACTCTTGCTTTACTTCTGAAGAAATTATTACTCCTAAATATAAAGAATTTGTGCATGTATGGGCCAAAGTCTCAATGTTGGGAGAAGAACATATTTACTGCTCTGTCTACTTCCCACCCGAAAATGCGAACAAATTCTCTTTTGAATTATTCTTTCAATCTTTAGACACAATTATTTCGAATATGGAACCTGAAGTAAAGCTTCATATTTTTGGCGACTTCAATCAACGTAATGCGGACTTTATTTCTGACACTGAAAATGAATCAATCTTACATCCAGTCGTAGGAGAAAACGCAACATTGCATTACTTTTTCGACAAAATTTCTAATTTTGGTCTGCATCAAGTAAACTCCGTAAAAAATCAACAAAATGCATATTTAGACCTTCTTTTCACAAATTGCACAGAAGACTTATGTGTGAACGCATCAAACCTGCCATTATGGAAAAATGAAGCATTTCACACCGCAATAAAATATTCATTATTTACACACAATACATCCCTTCCCTACGACTTGGAATATGAGGAAGTGCCGGAATACAATAAAATTGACTTTGAAGAAGTCAAGTGTAGACTAAGTATAATAAATTGGCGGAACATACTGAGTACAGAAGGAAATGTCGACGTCGAAGTAAACAAATTCTATCACATTATAAACAAAATATTAGCCGAAACTTTGCCTATGAAAAAGGGAAGAAAGAATCATAACAGCAAATTACCTGTATGGTTCAATTCACAACTAAAACATTTGAAAAATAGGAAACAAAAAGCACACAAAACTTACAAACAAGAAAAAAGTGACGCTCATCTTCAAAATTACTTAAATCTATGCAATCAACTCAAAATAGCCATTAACACAGCACACGAAGAATACAACCGCAAAATTGAAAACGAAATAAAGACTTGCCCTAAGAACTTTTTTAACTACACAAAAACTAAACTAAAAAGCAATAATTTTCCATCTCAAATGCACCTCGACATACCATTACTTCTACACAAACTACAAAAATATGGCATAAAACATACTCTTCTGGAATGGCTCAAATCATACTTAACGATTCGTGTACAGGTAGTCCGCTTCCAAAACATTCTGTCTGAACCAATTAATGTAACTTCTGGCGTACCTCAGGGTTCTCACTTAGGGCCTCTCCTTTTTATTTTACATATAAACGACATTTCCTTCATACTCAAAAATCTGAAAGTGCTTATATATGCAGACGACATGAAACTCTTCATGGAAATTAAAAATATCAACGACGCTGTAATATTCCAGAACGAAATCAATCTATTCCACATTTGGTGCTGCGAAAGTCTACTCCAACTCAATGTAAAAAAATGTAACTCAATAACTTTCAGTAGGAAAAATGAAAGTATATCTATAAACATACATCTAGGAAATCAACTTGTAGAAAAATGTAAAATTGTAAGAGATTTAGGCGTAATCTTAGACTCCAAGCTCACTTTTGTGGAACACTACAATACCATAATCAATAAAGCTAATAGCATGCTGGGCTTTATTAAACGCTTCAGTCATAACTTTCAGGACCCATACACAATTAAATTATTATACACTACATATGTCAGACCTATTTTGGAATATTGCAGCCTAGTATGGAATCCATACAATATTATTCACGAAGAACGCATCGAATCTATTCAAAAACAATTTCTTTTATATGCACTTCGTAAATTAAACTGGACAGCATTCCCTCTACCATCATATGAAGCACGCTGCATGCTCATCAATATACAAACACTTAAAGAACGCCGCGTCTTTGCAATGCTTTATTTTATCAGCGACATTATTTCTCAACGCATTCAATCAGCTCCATTATTATCGCAATTAAATTTTTATATACTTAGCCGTCAGTTACGTTCCAGGAAATTATTTTTAGAAAAACAAGCTAGAACAAATTATGCAAAATACAGTCCAGTCAATCGAATAATGCGCCATTACAATCAATACTGCGAACATCTTGACCTTACTATGTCAAAAAATCAAATCAAATCTCAGCTTTGTCGTAGAAATAATGCGTAGTATATAAGTGAACATTGTAAACAATTTATATGTAGTCTACATTTGCTTGACGAAATAAATAAATAAATAAATAGTGCTTGGTTTTGCCCCTTCCCAAGTAATACTTATGAAAAAAAGAGCGAATGGTACTTCTAAACCACGCGCTGGAATTTTCCATGAACTTTACCTAATACACTTCAATCGAAGTGATGTTAACATTTTGAAAACTTTAGAAAAAGTACCTTTCATTTCCCACAATAAAATCCATTGGGAATATTATAAACGGCATAATCGTGTTGCAAGCTTAACGCAATGTCGTCGTTGCCAAGACTTCGGTCATGGAACCAAAAATTGTCATATGGATATACGGTGTTTAAATCTTGATAAATCGCATTCGAAAAACGTTTGTCCAATGAATGAAACCACTATTAAATGTACATGTTCAAATTGCGATGGAAAACATAAATCCAATTATTTGAAATGTCCTGTCAGGGAAAAAATTTTAAACGCTCGTTCGCTTAGACAACAAGTCAAATCAACGACCTTAAATTTACAGAACATACCTGAAAATCAAAAAACCGTTACGAATGCCACGCCTAATTCTTCTAAGGAACTTGTTTCTTCGAATTTAAAACAGAAAACAGGTACGCCTTCCAATTCGTCTTCTACCGAAAACAATTTATTGACAGGTAGATCATCTTCTAATGTCAGTTATGCTAATATAGCAGGTAGAAATCTACCACTTAATTCTTCTAATGTAAATAATCAAAACACAGGACCGCCTTGCAGTTCATCTTCTAACGAAAACAATTTATTAATAGGTAGATCGGCCAAATCATCTTTTTCTAATAGCAGTCTACTTACCAATATCCATTCGCTTTTTCAAATGAAGTTGATTTAGGCGATATAACTGAAAATAAAATGATCTACCTACAGGATCAACTTTTTCAAATGATCATCCGAATGAAATCGACTTCATCAATTTTTGAAGCATTTCAAATCGGATGGCATTTCACAAATAATATTATAATGAATTTAAAATTTAACAGTGATGTTAAATAATTATTTGAATATTTTAAATTGGAATGCTCGATCTTTGAAATCGAGTAAAGATGAATTTTATAATTTTCTCAAAGTTCACAAAATTCATATTGCCATTGTGACAGAAATTTTTTCTAAACCAAATGTCAAATTGAAAAGTAATCCACATTATGTTGTTCATCGATTTAACAGGTTTACTGGAATGGGCGGTGGAGTTGCCATTTTTGTCCAACGGCAAATTAAACATCGAATTTTACCTTCTTTCAATACTAAAGTTATTCAAACCTTGGGAATTGATGTTGAAACCATTCATGGAATTTATTTCATCGCTGGAGCATATTTGCCATTCCAATGCACCGGCGAACAATTAAATTTCTTTAAAGGCGATTTGCAAAAACTTACAAGATATCAATCGAAATTTTTCGTAATAGGGGACTTAAATACTAAGCATGTCCAGTGGAATTGTAGGCAGAATAACAGTAATGGTAAAATACTTCATAATAAACTCTCAGCTGGTTACTTCACTGTTCCTCATCCCAGTAATCCTACTTTTTCTCTTCCATGAAAAACCCGTCTACAATTGATCTGGTTCTAACAGATTAAAGTCACATTTGTAGTGAACCAATTACACATGCTGACTTTGACTCAGATCATCTTCCAGTAACATTCAGACTTTCCAACGAAGCTATAATTAATCCAATTAGTTCTATATTCAACTATCATAGAGCTAATTGGTTGGATTACAGATCTCACATTGAAAATCATGTGGCATCGACACAGCAATTGATAATTTGAATCATTATATTATCGAAGCTAGAAATCTTTCAGTTCCCAAAGCTCAAACTAAATTAAATTCTCCTATCATCGATGACAATCTTCAAATGCTGATTCGGTTGAATAATGTTCGTCGACGACAATATCAACGTTCTCGTGATCCTGCTATGAAAAACATAGCTAAGGATTTACAAAAAGAAATTAAGGCCATCGTCCAAGTACCATGCGCGCGGGTGGTTTTAGGAAATTTTCGATGGAAATTTCGAAAAATTTGACAAAACCAAAAACATACAGACCTTAGAAATACTTTTATCTATCTACAGGGTGAAAATGACTGGAAAATTCGGAGGATTTTACGAGTCTTATCAAAAATAGCGCTGAAAAAATGAGCTTTTTTTGTAATTTTTCACAATTATTTGAGAAAATAATTCGATGGAATGAAATTTTTTTTTTAAAGAAAACCTCATGCTGGCAACAAGGATCACATTCGGACACATTTTTGGAAAACCTTTTCACGCTTTTCATGGAAAATCAACGAATTTCATATAACCGATTTCGTGGAAATTTTTGAAATTCGTGGATTTTCTATGAAAAGCGTGAAAAGGTTTTCCAAAAATGTGTCCGAATGTAATCTGTGTATCCATAATAAAGTTTATTTGAAAAAAAAAGTTTATGTCATCGCTTTATTTTTCCAGATAATTGTGAAAGATCACAAAAACACTCATTTTTCAGAGCTATTTTTGATAAGACTCGGAAAATCCTCCGAATTTTCCAGCCATTTTCACCCTGTAGATAGATAAATGTATTTCAAAGGTCTGTATGTTTTTGGTTTTGGCAAATTTTTCGAAATTTCCATCGAAAATTTCCTAAAACCACCCGCGCGCATGGTACTTGGACGATGGCCTTAAACATAGATTTACTCTTTTGCGAAATGAAAATTTCGCTGAAGAAGTTGAACAAATTAAACCATATTCTAAACCTTTCTGGAAACTTTCAAAGGTTCTTAAGAAACCTCAGAAACCAATTCCTGCTCTCAAGAAAGGAAATCAAATACTTCTTACAAATGGCGAAAAAGCTCAAAAACTTGCTCAGCAGTTCAAGAGTGTACACAATTTCAATTTGAACGTTGTGAGTCCTATTGAAAATGAAGTCTCACTGAAATATGAGCATATTTCAACACAAGTGTTATCACACGATGTCATTATTGAGACGAATTTTGATGAAAATAAATCAATTATAAGGGAACTTAAAAACATGAAGGCTCCTGGTGATAATGGAATTTTTAATGTTCTTATTAAAAATCCTCCCGATGTTGCCTTGAGACTCCTGGTTAAAATTTTCAACAAGTGTTTTTCATTAGGTTACTTTCCAAAAAGATGGAAAAACTTTAAAGTAATTTCTATCCTCAAACCTGATAAAAACCCAGCAGAAACATCAAGTTATCGACCAATTAGCTTATTTTCTTCTATCAGTAAACTTTTTGAAAAAAATTTTCTTGTTGAGAATGATGTCTCATATCAATGAGAATTCAATTTTTTGCCAGAGCAGTTTGGATTTCGTCATAAACATTCAACTACTCATCAACTTGTCAGAGTAACGAACAAGATAAAATCAAATAAATCTTCTGGGTTATCTACTGGAGTTGCGCTTCTAGACATAGAAAAAGCATTCGACAGTGTTTGGCACAAAGGATTACTAACAAAAATGTCTGATTTCCAGTTTCCTATTTATTTGATCAAAATGATTCAAAATTAATTAATTGATCGTACTCTTCAGGATAGCTATCAGAATTGTAAATCTGAATTGCTACCCGTACGAGCAGGTGTTCCGAAGGGTTCGAACGTAGCTCCAATCTTGTATAATATTTTCACTTCTGATCTTCCAAATCTACCCGTTGGTTGTCAGAAATCGCTATTCTGTGACGACACAAGTCTGTTAGCCACAGGTAGAAATCTAAGAATGATCTACAAAGAAGTTTAAATATTTTCAGTGATTATCTGTCAAAATGGAAAATTAAACCAAATGCAGCAAAAACGCAATTAATTATCTTTCCTCACAAGCCAAGAGCTTCTTTTCTTAAACCAAACAATAATCACATTCTCAAATTCAATGGTTTGGAATTGACATGGTCTGATCAAGCTAAATACTTAGGTTTACCGTATGACAAAAAACTCACTTTCAATGATCACATTGAAGGTATCCTGGCAAAGTGTAATAAATATATTAAATATTTATATCCTCTTATAAACAAAAATTCTAAGCTCTGTCTAAAAAACAAATTGTGAATTTATAAACAAATTTTCAGACCAGCCATGCTTTATGCAGTACCAATTTGGTGAAGTTGTTGTTCCACCAGGAAGAAAACGCTTCAAAGGATTCAGAATAAAATTCTGAAATGACTTTGAAGCGTCCTCCCAGGTTTAGTACAAATGAGTTACACAGACTCACAAATATAGAACCATTAGATATAATGACACATAATATTATAAGCAAATTACGACAAAAATCGATGCAATCTTCAATTGAAACGATTCGCTCTCTGTATTAGTTAGTAATTTAGTATATAAATTCCTTTTCCCCATTACACAATACAAGTAGGTTTAGAATTTTCCCTACACAAAAATCTCAGAATTGCGGAAGCAAATGATGTCCTCATGGTATCAACCAAATCATATATATAATAGGGCTGAAAAGTCACCACTTGTGGCTGAACACCCAATTCAAATCCTAATAATTTAATTTTAACTCATATTCCAATAAATAGTTATTTAAAAAAATAGTGTACAGAATCATTGCATGGCTAGTACTATGGAATTTTTTTCGTTTGCCTCAATATTAGATACATCAGTTTAAAAATAGCCCATTTTGAACTAGTTTTGCTCATAACTTCGGTTCAGAAAACGCTACCTGAATGCGACAGTCATCAAAAAAAATTTTTTAACAATGTTCAAAAATACCTAATATGAAAAGTGAAAAATGAAAATGCTACAGTTAAAGATCTGTTTTTTTTATAAACACCTAAGGTTGCTCTTTAAAAATAGCTGTAATACTAAAACCATTGGAGATACCATAATGGTGTTTTCAGCAAAGCTGCTCGATATAAGTTTATCTACAATTTTGCCGAAGGATGCAATCCTCTATCTCAACACATCTGCAAAATAATTTTTGGATCACCTTTATAATAAGAGCCACCCTAATACCATGTACATCAAAATATGGCTTATCTTTCACTGATCATTTGTTTTGAAGACATCATAGCTCTAAAGTATAAGGTTAAGCCACAAATGTTTTTGTCCCCCTAAATTGTGGATCCGGACCACTGCACAATGATGCCTCTCCATACAAAAATACGTTGATAAACGTCAGATGGATGATTTTTTATTAATAATTTGAAGTCTCTGAATATATTTCCGTTTTGATAATGTATGAAAAAATATTCGATCCACCTGAAAGTGACATGATGCACCGTTCGCTATGGACCGGAAAATGACGACTTCTTTTAATAAATTAACTTGTGTATTTTTCATTTAGGGGTTAGCCAAATTTTGTGCTAGGGCACATAACCGTTTTGATTATTTTTACGTTTCGTCTTTGACTCATCAGTGCAGAGCAGTTGTGTATTTTTATTTATTTCGTGATTGAGTAGGAGCTTTAACTAATGTTTCAAATAATGATTAGACCTATGTGGAAAATGTATACACAGAGAAAAAAAAACTTTTCCTTATATCTTGAAAACATCAATTTTCTCCAGAAGTGCTTATCTTAATATTTTTATTTCCTGATATGTTGTATCATACAACTGATGTAGTTTATTGAAGTATGATTGAAAATGGGAGAGTAACAATCAAAAAAGTGTTTATTTTATTTTTAACAAAAATATTAAGTTTTGGAAAATGCTCTGCATTTGACATTTTTTAGGTTTTCCGATTTTATGAAAGAACACAAACACAAGTATCAGGTGTACAACTTTGCTTCCGCCTATTTCCGATTGGTGGCTGTATCGGCTGAGGCTGGTCAAAATACCTTTAAAGTGAGTGTGTACAGTGCCTAACGAATTGTTATCGCCATTTCAGTGACAGTTGTTCTCGTTTTCGTATTACTCACGCTCGAAAATGTCTGTTTATGTACCCAAATCTTGCCATTTGCGGGAAGTTTTACTTTTCTGTTACAGTTCGAAAAAAAATGCAGCTGAAGCGCATGTTATACACAAACAAACAACGTCGAATTTGTTATACACAAACAGCTTGATTCCCACCATCGAGAAACACCAACAAATTGATGCGATATATTTCGACTTTTCTAAAGCATTCGATAAAGTACCACATAATGTTGTCATCCTAAAGTTGCAACGACTTGGATTCCCCCCATGGTTAACTAGATGGCTGGATTCATATCTTTCTGGTCGATCCACTTTCGTCAAGATTGATACCATACTTTCAAATAAGCTAGAAATACCTACTGGTGTTCCTCAAGCAAGTCACCTGGACCGCTAATATTTATTTTATTCATAAACGATCTTTGTAATCGCATAAAGTCTGGAAAATTGTTCTATGCTGATGATCTGAAGATTTTTCGCCCCATCGCCTCGAATCTCGACTCCGTAGTACTTCAAGAAGACATAGCAAATATCGAAAAATGGTGTTTGTTGAATGGTATGCTGCTTAACACTAGTAAATGTAAGATGATAAGCTTCAGACTTTCGCTAGTTTTGCGCTGCTTCGAATATACTCTTCGAGGGCATTTCATCGAAAGAGTAGACTCTATTCGTGATTTAGGCGTAATATTCGACAGCAAACTTAGCTTCACGGCCCATATTGCTTCAACTACGGCTAAAGCATTTGCAACGTTGGGTTTTCTGAAACGAAATACCGCTGATTTTAATGATTTCTACACACTAAAAGTTCTCTACTGCGCCCTAATTCGAAGTATTTTGGAATATGCTGTACAAGTGTGGGCGCCGTATTACGACGTGCAAAGCTACCGATTGGAACGCGTCCAAAAATGCTTTGTTCGTTTCGCACTAAGGAAACTACAATGGAACGACCAATTCAATCTGCCACCGTACATCGATAGATGCAAACTACTAGACCTACCAACATTGGAATCCCGTCGTACTTTTTTACAAAGAATGTTTATCTATGACATGCTATCGAATAACATTGACTGCACTGATATCTTAGCCAGCATCAATGTATATGTTCCTGCTCGTGTTATGAGAACCCGCAATTTTTTGATGATACCTAGACATCGTACAGTATATAGACAAAACAACCCGGTGGATAGATGCTGTAGAAAATTTAATGAGACTTTCCATCTTTTTGATTTTAATTTAACTAAATCTAGTTATAAGTTAGCGATAAGACACTTTTAATCAGTTTAGACAAACATTTATACATTACGTTAAGAAATATCAGTACGGTACTTTCCGAAGATTCAATAAATAAATAAATAGTGTTTTCTGAAAAGTAGAGAAAAAATGCTATAACATATAATACTATTGAACAGTGGCAGCCCTTTCCTACCTATATAGAACTCTAATCGCAAAACATCGTCATTGCGCCATATAATTTGTATGGAAGGATGAAAAGAAAGTTTACAATACCCTATCTTTGAGAGGATATGGAGAGATTATTTCTAATTCAAAAATTTTTATACTTTAAACCAGGGGTTCCCAAAGTGGTCGATATAGACCCCTTGGGGTCGATATACCTTCTGCGGGGGTCGATGTAAACGAAAACTAGCTATGGAGGTCGACGAGGTCTAGAAATCGACCCCCTATTGTTTGATAGAAGTTGTTATTTGAAATATTCATGCTAAAAAAATTGGGTTCATTTGACCATCCGTAGAAATTGGTAAGTATTTTACATCAATATTAAAAAGCAAGAAATTGAATTTTCAAAGGAAGTTGTTAATGGGGGTCTGAGGCCTCAGTTAATTTTAGTAAAGGGGTCCATGACCCAAAATAGTTTGGGAACCCCTGCTTTAAACTGTAGTCCTTCACTTATCTGAGAATTAAAAAAATTAATACAGTGCAGGAAAAAAATATATTTATTTTTTGGATTTCTGCCACCTTGGCATCACTGTGCACTGTGCAATGCAATATAACTCGGAAATTTTAAAATTTCCGATCTTTTACCTATTTTTTGAGATTAGATTAGATTAGAATGTTTAGATCTTTTGTGCAATGCAAAAATATAATTATTTTCAGAGTTTAGGTATATTTACCAGAATTTTTAAGACTGTCAATGTAGTCAAAGTTTCAGTTTTTTATTAATTTTGTTCATAATAAGTTTCCAACTAAAATAATGAAAAAATATATGTCATATAATTTAAAAAGTTGGATTTTCATTTTGTTTGGCAAAATTTTCCTAATAATAAAAATTCTCTGAATTTGTACCAAATTTTTTGAGATTCTTTGAACGGATATATAATTTTGTTCATCAATACATTGTTTCTGATAATGATTCCAATATTTTGGAGTAGAAAAATGTACATGTCATCGTTTTAATTTTTGAATTATATACAAGCATGTGAGAAAAAAATAAAAATATCACATATATTTATAAATTAATCGATTTTTTAGGGTTTTCTTTTGATAGTGCAAGAATGCTAGGCGAAAATTTTAGCTGGTATCACTAGCAATTGAATGATGTGTTAAAATATATAGGTCATCGCTTTGAATTTCGAGATATTTACGATCAACCCTATGTTTCGTTTTTTTTCAGTGCATTTTATTTCTGGAAGTAGTACCTTTCCACTGGTAAACAAATTTCGAAAATCGGTTGACTAACAACAAAGTTATGACTCGGTAAAGTTGAAGTTCTCAATATCCTATTCGATATGCAGGTGCCGCATGAATGCAGATAGGGCATATTTCGAACTTGAAAAAAAAAACTTGGAACAGGAAAAAATTTCATTAGTTTTTCCTAAGCGGTCGTCAGTAATGACATACTTAAAATAATCTACAAACTTCACAAAATTCGAGGGTGTAAAATTTTTCGAAATTGGTCAAGTAACAACTGAGCTATGATAGCTCAAAGTTACCGTTCCAACTTTTTTTGCGGCTTGGTGCTCCGCGTTACTTTTTTATACTTGGTATTAGGGGTGTTAATACGAAAAAAACTGACATGATTTCTTCACACTTTCGAATTCGAATTGATAGTTGATCGATTCTGTGACTTGCGAAACTTTCCCCCTTTTCACTACTAATATTTTCAACGATTTTTGACGACGATTATCTCATTTCGGATTTGCATATTTCATTGAAAGAAACTATCAAGATGATGTGCAGGATTCATTTCTGCCCTTTAGAAGGACCAAATTGTGGAATTCTCTACGATATTTAGCACAGTTCGGAACATTTATCTCGAACGATTTTCGCACAGCGAAAAGAGCACGAAGCAAATCAAATTATTTTATATTTTCACTAAACTGACAATTTCTACCTTCGATTTGCAAAGAAGTAATCTTAATAGTTATTTAGATAAGCCATTAGAACGGCTGACTTTATATAATGTTGTCCACTTTTCGTTTTTTTGTTTTCTTTCTCTCCAATGCAAACCAACAGCAGCTGATGCAATCGTTCTTGCTTGCATTGAAACTAGCTTTGCATATAAACCGACACATCCGCTCGCAGTGCCAAATTTATTATTTTGTCGTGAATACGACTTACTTTACTATGGGGTGCCTTTTCAAAATTAGCCATATGGAAGAATGGGCAGAACTTAATCGCGAATATCTCGACTTGTATTAATGGTAGCAACATAATTCTTTCACCATTTCATCAAAAATATGATCAGGAATTCAGGATAATATTTTGAACAGTGTGCGATAACCACAAACAACTCAAAAATTAAGTTTTCTTAAAATTTGAAAACAACGCGGAAAACTTTTTACTTTCGCTTGGGTTTTTCGCGCAAGGACGACGATTTTGAGATAGTCAGGCACATATCTTCAACTGAATGCGTATAAAAGGGGAACCGTGGTCGAAAATCGATCATTTCTTTTCGTGCGTTCGATGGAAGCAGACGTCGTGGGAGTGGAATCATCAACCAGCAGCGAGAGAGAATGCACCTTCTGCGTGGTTAATAAAAACCTCAAACGCTCAGGTCGCATCTCTCATTCGCTTGCTGGCCATCGAGGCGCGAGGACCAGCCAGCAGCAGCAGCGGGAGTTAAATTTTCACCAGCAGCGAGAGAGAATGCACCTTCTGCGTGGTTAATAAAAACCTCAAACGCTCAGGTCGCATCTCTCATTCGCTTGCTGGCCATCGAGGCGAGAGGACCAGCCAGCGGCAGCAGCGGGAGTTAAACTTTCCACCAGCAGCGAGAGAGAATGCACCTTCTGCGTGGTTAATAAAAACCTCGAACGCTCAGGTTGCATCTCTCATTCGCTTGCTGGCCATCGAGGCGCGAGGACCAGCCAGCGGCAGCAGCGGGAGTTAAACTTTCCACCAGCAGCGAGAGAGAATGCACCTTCTGCGTGGTTAATAAAAACCTCAAACGCTCAGGTCGCATCTCTCATTCGCTTGCTGGCCATCAAGGCGAGAACCAGCAGCGACTGAAACTGGAGTCTGAGTCTGTTATTGGATCTAAATTTAGGTCTTGAACTCAGGGTCCAGTTCTCTATTCCAGACTTCTATTCGGTTCTTCTTAAAACCATAATAATACTCCTAAAGAATTATGCGGAATTTACTTTACTGTACCTCTATCCAACCCATTTTTGTCGTGAATACGACTTACTTTACTAAGGGGTGCCTTTTCAAAATTTACCCTCTGAGAGAGTGATAAGTTTTTGATCGTGAATATCTATTGTTGTATCTAATGAATCAACATAATTCTTGCGACATGCCGACATGGAAATATGATCACAATTTTATGATAAAATTTTCAGTTTTGTGACATAGTCTCAAATAATTCAAATTTAAACTTTTCTGAAATGTTTGGTATAATAGAGTATCAAAAAGATAATTCATAAGGCGCGTTTGCCTTTCTCGTATTTTTAAAGCTCATAGCTCAGTGATCTGTGAAAGGATTTATATAATCTAACTACCAATAGAATCGAAATTTTTCAATTTAAACGTGTATAGCAAAAGCATTGAAGTATTTCAATAGTACTATTGAAAAATCTGTCTCATTTGATCCATGTCAACACCATGTCAGAACGCGTGCTGAAGAAGAGAACAAAATATCTGCTGCTGTACAACAAATCGTCCGGGAAAAATGTTCCGAAAAGTGGTGAATATCGCAGTGAGTTCCTCAATTTGGTCCTTGTGAATGCTAGAAACGAATCCCTACAGCATATTGATAGTTTCTTTCAATAAATTATGCAAATCCGAAATGAAATAATCGGCAATAAAATTCTGTATGCTGCTATTTTTATAGCCGTTAGGACCGCCCATTAGTGAAAAAGCTACAAACGAAATCACATAAAAGGAAATCTCTTAACAAAAATTCAATCAGTTTGGATTCAATCGCCACTGCGAGCAGATGTGTTTTGTGTCGTCTGCACAGCTAGTTTCGCTTTCGACAAGAGCGATTACGTCACAGCTGCCAGTCATTAGCATTGGGAAAAAAACAACGGTGGAGAGCATTGCACAATATCAGCCGTTCTAATGGCTCTAAAATTTTTCTAAAGAACTATTAGGATTTGTTGTTCGCAAATCGTAGGGAAATATCCTCAGTTTACTGCAAATCAAGAACAGTTTGCTTAGATTTGTGCACTTTTCGCTGTGTGAAATTCACAGTAATCGAGATCAAGTGAAGCTTTCTTTGTTTTTGCGAAAAATGTGAAAAAGGGGAATGCGTGCATAATTCATACAATTGATATTCGGAAGTGTTAAGGAACATGTCAGTTGTTTTCGTATTCACGACATCCAGTTATGTCTCTGACATTACCCACCTGCCTTTTTTGTCGTGAATACGACTTACTTTACTATGGGGTGCCTTTTCAAAATTAGCCATATGGAAGAATGGGCAGAACTTAATCGCGAATATCTCGACTTGTATTAATGGTAGCAACATAATTCTTTCACCATTTCATCAAAAATATGATCAGGAATTCAGGATAATATTTTGAACAGTGTGCGATAACCACAAACAACTCAAAAATTAAGTTTTCTTAAAATTTGAAAACAACGCGGAAAACTTTTTACTTTCGCTTGGGTTTTTCGCGCAAGGACGACGATTTTGAGATAGTCAGGCACATATCTTCAACTGAATGCGTATAAAAGGGGAACCGTGGTCGAAAATCGATCATTTCTTTTCGTGCGTTCGATGGAAGCAGACGTCGTGGGAGTGGAATCATCAACCAGCAGCGAGAGAGAATGCACCTTCTGCGTGGTTAATAAAAACCTCAAACGCTCAGGTCGCATCTCTCATTCGCTTGCTGGCCATCGAGGCGCGAGGACCAGCCAGCAGCAGCAGCGGGAGTTAAATTTTCACCAGCAGCGAGAGAGAATGCACCTTCTGCGTGGTTAATAAAAACCTCAAACGCTCAGGTCGCATCTCTCATTCGCTTGCTGGCCATCGAGGCGAGAGGACCAGCCAGCGGCAGCAGCGGGAGTTAAACTTTCCACCAGCAGCGAGAGAGAATGCACCTTCTGCGTGGTTAATAAAAACCTCGAACGCTCAGGTTGCATCTCTCATTCGCTTGCTGGCCATCGAGGCGCGAGGACCAGCCAGCGGCAGCAGCGGGAGTTAAACTTTCCACCAGCAGCGAGAGAGAATGCACCTTCTGCGTGGTTAATAAAAACCTCAAACGCTCAGGTCGCATCTCTCATTCGCTTGCTGGCCATCAAGGCGAGAACCAGCAGCGACTGAAACTGGAGTCTGAGTCTGTTATTGGATCTAAATTTAGGTCTTGAACTCAGGGTCCAGTTCTCTATTCCAGACTTCTATTCGGTTCTTCTTAAAACCATAATAATACTCCTAAAGAATTATGCGGAATTTACTTTACTGTACCTCTATCCAACCCATTTTTGTCGTGAATACGACTTACTTTACTAAGGGGTGCCTTTTCAAAATTTACCCTCTGAGAGAGTGATAAGTTTTTGATCGTGAATATCTATTGTTGTATCTAATGAATCAACATAATTCTTGCGACATGCCGACATGGAAATATGATCACAATTTTATGAT
Organism: Malaya genurostris; assembly: GCF_030247185.1. Taxonomy (NCBI): domain Eukaryota; kingdom Metazoa; phylum Arthropoda; class Insecta; order Diptera; family Culicidae; genus Malaya; species Malaya genurostris. Next base: position 139,228,258 of record NC_080572.1, on the reverse strand, counting down.
AAAATTTTCAGTTTTGTGACATAGTCTCAAATAATTCAAATTTAAACTTTTCTGAAATGTTTGGTATAATAGAGTATCAAAAAGATAATTCATAAGGCGCGTTTGCCTTTCTCGTATTTTTAAAGCTCATAGCTCAGTGATCTGTGAAAGGATTTATATAATCTAACTACCAATAGAATCGAAATTTTTCAATTTAAACGTGTATAGCAAAAGCATTGAAGTATTTCAATAGTATTATTGAAAAATCTGTCTCATTTGATCCATGTCAACACCATGTCAGAACGCGTGCTGAAGAAGAGAACAAAATATCTGCTGCTGTACAACAAATCGTCCGGGAAAAATGTTCCGAAAAGTGGTGAATATCGCAGTGAGTTCCTCAATTTGGTCCTTGTGAATGCTAGAAACGAATCCCTACAGCATATTGATAGTTTCTTTCAATAAATTATGCAAATCCGAAATGAAATAATCGGCAATAAAATTCTGTATGCTGCTATTTTTATAGCCGTTAGGACCGCCCATTAGTGAAAAAGCTACAAACGAAATCACATAAAAGGAAATCTCTTAACAAAAATTCAATCAGTTTGGATTCAATCGCCACTGCGAGCAGATGTGTTTTGTGTCGTCTGCACAGCTAGTTTCGCTTTCGACAAGAGCGATTACGTCACAGCTGCCAGTCATTAGCATTGGGAAAAAAACAACGGTGGAGAGCATTGCACAATATCAGCCGTTCTAATGGCTCTAAAATTTTTCTAAAGAACTATTAGGATTTGTTGTTCGCAAATCGTAGGGAAATATCCTCAGTTTACTGCAAATCAAGAACAGTTTGCTTAGATTTGTGCACTTTTCGCTGTGTGAAATTCACAGTAATCGAGATCAAGTGAAGCTTTCTTTGTTTTTGCGAAAAATGTGAAAAAGGGGAATGCGTGCATAATTCATACAATTGATATTCGGAAGTGTTAAGGAACATGTCAGTTGTTTTCGTATTCACGACATCCAGTTATGTCTCTGACATTACCCACCTGCCTTATTTGCATACATATCTGTTTATTAATCTTATTTTTGTGTATTACATCAACATTTTACAGTACAAGTGTTTTGACTTTTTGGCCGTTCATATTTGTTGTTCATACGATTCGTTATTAATAATAGGTGTTTTAGTTACTCTTGTTTTACATACTAATGTTTAATCATAATATTTATTTTATTTATAAAATATCTACCAACTTATGACTATCCCTACCCTAATACGTACAAATTTTGAATTATTTGTATTTCAGAGATTGAGTACCTCTCTTCAAATTTCGTGCAGTATTGTTCGAATTTTTGTTCTAGTATATCCAAGGAGGCCATCTCATGTACTTCACTAGTCCTTGTCCAAGGGGATAGATTAAGAATCATCTTTAAGATCTTTCTTTGAATGCCCTGAAGCCTAAGTTTGTGTGTTCGTGCTAAGACCCGTTCCGAGGCAATCGATAAATATTCCTTCCAGTAGAGTGCACAAAACCTTCTTAAGAAAAAGGCACTTTTTTCAGTCTCTGACTACACTGTCCAATGGCAGAAAGGGTGCTAATGTCGGGTTTATTTGTGTTAGCTTTTTCCTTTGGACGCTGGTTGGCGGGTCGCTCAGCTGTCGCTATGTTGAACAACGGGTTCTTTGCTGTTAGCGTTACTATTCCGGATCCGGTATTTCGTAAAACCTCCAGTCTGAGAGCGTCGATCGTCCTCGGTCGACTGTTTGAAAGCTGTACTGTTAGAAGCTTTTTGAAATGTATCGTCTTCGGTTCGGTTTTCTCGATTCTGATCTGCGAAATTTCGGGATCCGCAGATTTTCTTGTGGTGTATTTATCTTCAGTACGTTTCCTGTTCTTCGTGATAGCGATTACCAGGATAAGAAGGCTAATGATTACTATGGTAACGATTGTACTTTCGACGATGATGGTTTTTCTGTGATGATGGTTTTTAGGTTGATCTCTTCTAGGAGTTATAGATTTTGTATATTGAGGTCTTCATTTATCTCCTGTATGTTATAGGTTCTTTCTGGGTATTTGTTGGAAGTTGGCATCAGGTATTCTTCTTTTGCTGAAAATTCGTCTTCTTTGTGTAAAGTGTAGTTTAGTACGTTTATATGATGCCTCTTCTGATTTATTGTATATTAGTCGTTTAATCTGTTTTGCTTATAGGACATCTTGGTTTTTGGTGTTTTAGAATTCTATAGATGCATTCGTCTTCCAGTGGTGTTGAGTTGTCGCAAATTTAACATTTTTGTCATTGTGGCAATATGTGGTTCTGTCTTTTAGCTGGAAATTGGATTTCTGTGCTGATTTTTTTTTGTTAATGCTGGTAGCCTATAGTTCTAGTAGCTCGTAGAGATTGTTGTCCAGTATTGGTATTTTTATCAGAACAACAATTTTGTCTCCGCTGATTGTTGAACTTGCTGTACTGAATTGAAAAATCTCGTTTATGAATTTTACGGTTCTTGTTCTGATGCACTATAGTCTATGCAAAATGTATTCTTTCTCTTCTAACGATAGTATATTTTTGTTCAATAGATTTTGTTTAAAAAATTCTACTTTCTCTTCTATGTTTCTAGTGTATGAATGAGAGTTTATGCTGAATATTAAGTTAATGTGTTCTGTAATAGTATCTTCTCTTCTTCATACAGAGACCTGATGAGTACAAGCGCCTCGTTGTTTTCGGCCGAGCGGGGCCAGGAGGAAAATACCGAAGGAGGATGTTTCCATCTGTTCTATACGAAAAATCGTAACACTCTTTGTCAATAATCCGGTTTTTTTCTTTTTCTGTATTTTCTTCACTAATATTTGGTTACACTCTTAATCTTTTATAACAGGCGTTAATTGATTGATTGTTTTTCTTCTGGTGAGATCTGGTGTGATTGCCACTTTGTTGAACTCGCTAGTCACGATCGGTTATTGCGTATCACGTTGTCACTTCGGCACTGATTAATTGTGCAACAACTCCGATTAATGTCTAGATAATGACTCACTACTAACCGACTACGCGAACCGACTACTTAATAACGACCGCCTTCATATCGACTGCCTCTCTAACTCTTTAAAAACTGAACTGGCTAACCGACTATTTAATAACGACTCATTAATTTGTCTACGGGCCGACGCCCGAGACTAACGGCTATTTACCGCGCACTCTTTAAAACTGAACTAACTCCTAACTCTTCCCAACTATGGGTTTTTAAGCTCCTAACATTTACTTTCGGGTGAAGCCCGAAGATTTTAGTACAAGCCGAGTTTGTGATTTTAAGTAGGAAGTTCATCCGACTTTCTCCCGAAATTCTATCAAAATTTCCGAGAGCCGCGAACCGAAACCACTGCCACAATGTCAATGACAGTGACCGGTGCTCGTGAAAAAATATTTTTGTTATTGCTCGTCGCGTTTACGCTGACGTGAAGGCTTGCCTGAAAGGGGACGAGTTTTTCCTTCACGACTGGGTTGCTGTTCTTGCAATGTTGCTATTCCTCCACGGCTCCCTACTTTTTCTACAATACTAGCAAGTTCGAAGGAAAATTTACTAAGGGCGCTGCATGCCCCCTTACTTACTGAGCTTGATGTTACCTGAAGGGTGAACATCAATTCGAATGCGTTGGTTTATAACATTGAGGTTTGTAGCTGGATCACAAATTTCCGTATTTACAATTGCTATTGCCGGCCTTTTTTTACATATGGTTTGTTTTTCGTTTTTGGCTATACGCTAGTTAAATTTCCTAACCTTACGATGGTCCTCGTGTGTGTGTTCTCCTCTGACGTCATCCTGTTTCATGGTATGCTTCTATTGTTACTTTATCTGTGGGGGTGATCGAGCGGTTGCTAGTCTCGGACTCTGGGTTCCGTATCGTTTTCGTTTCTAATAGCTCGTTCTTCTGTGTTGGTGATACGTATTAGGGCTTCTCATTGTTTAGGTATTTACTTCATTGGGCATAGTTGAAAATTAATCATTGACTCCTTTGCATTTTGGACATCATTGAGATTTCTGCCAGTAGTAATAATAGTTCCATAAAAATATATATGATGAAGCTTCTTCGTTGATTGGTCAGGTATTGGTATTTTGTATTGTTGCTTCTCATCATGGCTTCTCGTTGGGTACAATGTGTTGAGGCTCCTAGCAGCTTTTATGCATTTCATTTGATTTCGTGGTTATTTTCTGCGTAGTGTATTTTTAAACAACAAATTGTTCAAATTTTCACGTATTAATAAACTATGATTTTCATATAATGGTTTATGGTACTCAGCTGAGCTTTTGACGATGCTCACTGAATAAAATATGGGGTAGCAATTTGTAATGTTGTGGCATACCCATGCAAGTCATCTTTAACTGTGTTGACTGCATTTACTTCTTTCTTGTTTTGTTATCAGTTGTACTTGTTGATGTAGCAATTTGTAGCATTGCCATTATTTCGATTTGTTATCACGTCTTCCATATTAAACTTTTTAGTAATATTTCTGCCTCGATTTTTCAACTCTGCTGTTCTTCCTTCTGACATCTTGGTGATTCCCCGATTCCCTTTGTCTTCAACTTGCCACCGCATCTGATCACACCCTCTCGGTCTCTTAGGTAGCTTGGCTAAGCTACTGACATCCTCCCTTCTGCGATGACTATTTTCGCGTACACACACGTACACACGCGTACACAACTTTTATTCGTTTTGTATGATTCTGTGCCTTTAGTGTAATCATTTTTCTATTCTATGATTGTTATTATTATTATTATCTTTATATACGTATTACGTGATCTATTGTCTATTCTATGATTGTTATTATTTGTATATATTATTTGTATATATGTATTTTTCCATAATCGCATTGTGCATGTGCATTCTCTTTTTTTTCGTTATCATGCATGTTCTTTCTATTAGTTGAATCCATGTTTTTTCTATGCATTTAAGTGTTTCTGCGATATACTCATTCGTCTATATGTTATCTCGTGTACTTTTCCATTAATCGAGAGGTTTTTATGTTTACTTATATTTTTTGTTGAGGTACCTCGCACCTTTTTTTATCCCGTAGATACAGGTCGACAATACGTCTGTCTGTGGAAATAAAATTGTTATTAAAGTTGCGGCATGCGAATGCTTGTTGCAGGTAATAATGAATTTTTTCTAAACCTTTTTTCTTAACTTTTTCCGCAACTGGCTTCTATGCTGTGTTCATTTTAATGGTGTCTTAGCATCCTTGCCTCCATAGCTTCAGAAGTCGTCCTTCCGTTCAATTATCGGAATCGCTTCTAAACTGGTCGATTGTGTAATGTCCATGCCGCAGCTTCTCTCCCCCACTACCTGAGCTGGTTCTTTTGGTACGTGTACCTGTTTTTTTTCCTTTCTAAAAATAAACTCAAATCTGGACTTGAATATGTGTTGTCTCCAATCAAAAATATATCTTTTTTTGTCTTGTTATGTTTAGTTTCCGAACTATTCCCCTTTATGATGCCAATTCCTATCTCTCTGTTTCTTGAGGATTCCAATATCATTAGTTTGTTAGTGAAAGAGTTTTCATATATATGTATTTTTTATCCCCCACGAATTCTTTGGTATATAATATTTTAATTATTTGTTGTATCTTTCTTCCATTGTGTTTTTGTAACTTTTGCATGTCCATATTGTCGTATCTGTATTTTTTCGACATCCTAATTTGAGTACGTAATTTGCACTTTGCTGCATTTTTGAACGATTTTGTCAACATGTGACATGAATATCAGATGTCTGTCAAAGGTGAGTCCTAGATAGATAACTTCGTCGAACCATTGGATGACCTCATCACCGAATCGTATTCGGCATTTGTCTGATGGCCCAGGTTGTCGGTTGGAGAATTATCCCGATGCAGTTTAAACACTAGGTTATCGTGCCACACATTGTCGAATGCCTTTTCAATACCCAATATTGCCATGGAAGTCGTTTTGGACACTGATTTGTTTTGCTGGATGACGTTGTTAACCCTTGTGAGTTGGTGGATGGTGGATCTTCCTTTCCGGAATCCAGACTGTTCTTCCAGTAATATATCCTGTTCATCTGCGAAAGCAAGAATTCGTCTTTGTATTGACTTTTTAAACAGCTTGGATAGGGCAGAAAGTAAGCTGATGGGCCGATAACTCTGGAAAAGGAAGGATCTTTTCCCGGTTTTAAAACTGGGATACCTTTAGCTAACTTCCACTTTGACTGGAAGTAACCAAGCTCCCAGCACCTGTTAAAAATTTTAGCTAAGAAGACAAATGAGCGAATACTCAAATGTTTCAGCTCTATATTGAATGTGTTGTCGAAACCGAGGGCCTTCATATTTTTGGATTTTTTCACAATAGCCATCAGCTCATTCGCAGTGACTCTACTTTCCTCAGGAACCAAGCTGTCTGATTGGTCAACCTTAGCTACGCTATCAGCAATGGCTCTTTCATGTGGACTAACAATGTTAAGTCCTAAATTGTGAGAACACACAAACTGCTGGCCTAGCGCATTTGCCTTCTCTACTGGTGTGATTAAAGGTATTCCTTCAGCTGCGTCCTGGGGTTACATCAGAGGAGGAATAGGCTTCGGTTTTTTCTCAAGCACCTTCGTTAAGGACCAGAAGGGCTTTGAATGTGGGAGAATTTCTCGAAGCTTTTGCTGGAAGTTCCTGTTGCGAAGCTCAGATATCCTTTCCTGGATTATCCTAGTTAAGTTGTTATAAGAAGTCTTCTTATCTAAGATGCCAGTTCGTTGATACTGCCTCCGGTAGATATTTCGAAGTCGGATAAGTTTGTAGGTGACACTGTCGATTTGAAGATAGGAACTCTGCATATGTTGTACTGGAACCGTCCAATCACGAGCGAGTGTGATTGAATGCTGGAAGGAAGATAGGGCCGCATCGAATTACGTCGGGGAATCTAGTGGCAAATGGTCGGCGATTTGTTGAAATTGGACCCAGTTGGTGCGATAGTAGTTCCTCCGAGGTTGAATAGGCACTGTTTCTGGTGAAGATTTTAACGTCAATATTACTGGAAAGTGGTCGGAAGATAGCTCGTTGAAGACAACCGGAGAGCTGTCTATGGCAATGTTGCTGATGAATATATCCAAAATGGAATGAATTCCTGTTCTGGAAAGTCGCCTTCGTTGATCCGGAGCGAGGATGTTGTACTGTCCAGATTCGTAATCTTCGGCAAGTACGAATCCGTTTCGATTCTGTCTTTTGTTTCCCCACAGCACATGCCGTGCGTTCAGGTCCCCAGCAATGATGAATTTGTTCTGTCGTCGAGTGAGCATAGCCAGATCTCGCTTCAATGATGCACACGTACCATCTCGAAGATTGGTTTTTTTGGGGCAGTACGTTGCAATGATGATGATGGGTCCCATCGTCGTTGTAATCTTCTATAAGTTGCAATTTGAAGGCTGGCAGAAGCCTATGCCGAATGGATCGTTTAATGGCAATGGCAAATCCCTCTCCTCTGGTAGTTGTCTTGTCGAACCTGTGAATCCTGTAATTGGAAATAAAAATAGAAATTTCAGGTTTAAGGAGAGTTTCAGTTAAAATTGCAATATCAGCATTCTTCTCATGAAGAAAGTCGGGCAATTCAGCAGTTTGCTCCTGAGTTAACAAGCATTCCAATTTACTACAACCAACTCATTATATGGCATATTCGATGTTGATTTTTGCCTAAGGCATTGATTTGATCTAACCGCGTTCTGCAGTTTCGTACTTTTGTTGTCATTGTTTCAAAAATGCCGATCAGTTGTTTAGCAGAGAATAAGTCACCAGAGTCATCCTTTGCTTGAGGTTTATCATTACCCCATCCAGGAGGGATTTAGGAGGAAGAATCTTTTTGTGATCCAGCGGCTGAATCTTTTGGATTGCTGCGAGGAAGTGGCGGCAAATTTGGAATATCCCTTTTCGGTGGGAGCCGTGGGAAATTAATTTCATCCTTCTGTGGAACATTCTTGCGCGTTGATTGTTTACGGGACGCCTGTTGTCGAATTTTTGTGAACTCAGTACGTTTGGGACACGATTTGCTACGGACGGTCGCCATCACAGTTCACACATTTTACAGCGATGTCATCTAGGCAATCGTTGGTATTCTGTGAATCGGCACATTTCCCGCACCGACTTTTCATGTGTCAATTCCTCGCTCCATGGCTGTAGTTCAAACAGTTCGTGCACTGTGTGACATCCCGATGTATCGGTTTATACTTTTGCCATTCGATGATTATATGGTATAACGATTTCATGGTTTTCAGTTGACTCATGGTGATGAAGCCCTTTTCCAGATGAAACAAGTACAGTTGATCTCGATACTTTTTGTCCGTTTTGTGTCGTTTTATTTTAAACACCATCACAGGCTTTAGTCCAGCCTCCGACAGTGCCTGCTTTAGGTCGGCTTCCATCATGTCGGGTAGTCCTCGAAGTACAACCTTTATAGGTTTGTTGGCAGCAATATCGTGTGAGAAGGATTTCGCTCTTGTCTGCTTCAGGTACAATTCCACTCCTTTGTAGTGGTTCAAAGCCGGAACAGTTATTTTGTAGCCTTCAGTACATAAACGGATGGTTGCTTGTAGTCCTTTGCTGATCAGCGTGTTGAAATTCTACCGTAGAGTTCTTGAGAAGACCTTCAGGTAGAAAGGCGGCATTTTTTTCTTCTTCTGCAGTTCCTCTTCGACATCAACTGGCAGATCAGCGTATTAGTTGTTACTCAGCAAACGGTCGTTTACCTGTACATCACTTGGCTTCAGACGCTTAGCATCCATTGAATCCTTCTCGGATCTATGACGCGTTTTACCCATAGCTTGGGTAGGTAGAAAGCAGCGAATAAAAGATAAAATAAAATCGAAATTAGTCGCAGTAGGTCATTCGTGTATCCACATCGAGTGTTAGATGACGAGTGAAGTGCCAAATGATGCGAAACTGGTTTAATGCGTCTTCTCGCCTTGACACCTGAAGGTTTCATCCAACGCATAAAAAGAAATGATCGATTTCCGATCAAGGTTCCCTTTTATAACGTTTAGTCGAAGATATGTGCCTGACTACCTCAAAATCGTCGTCCTAGCGCGAAAAACTTAATAAAAAATAAAGAGTTTTCCGCGTTGTTTTAAAATTATCAGAAAACTTGATTTTTCAGTTGTCGTTGTCGAATTTTTGTGAACTCAGTACGTTTGGGACACGATTTGCTACGGACGGTCGCCATCACAGTTCACACATTTTACAGCGATGTCATCTAGTAGGCAATCGTTGGTATTCTGTGAATCGGCACATTTCCCGCACCGACTTTTCATGTGTCAATTCCTCGCTCCATGGCCGTAGTTCAAACAGTTCGTGCACTGTGTGACATCCCGATGTATCGGTTTATACTTTTGCCATTCGATGATTATATGGTATAACGATTTCATAGTTTTCAGTTGACTCATGGTGATGAAGCCCTTTTCCAGATGAAACAAGTACAGTTGATCTCGATACTTTTTGTCCGTTTTGTGTCGTTTTATTTTAAACACCATCACAGGCTTTAGTCCAGCCTCCGACAGTGCCTGCTTTAGTTCGGCTTCCATCACGTCGGGTAGTCCTCGAAGTACAACCTTTATAGGTTTGTTGGCAGCAATATCGTGTGAGAAGGATTTCGCTCTTGTCTGCTTCAGGTACAATTCCACTCCTTTGTAGTGGTTCAAAGCCGGAACAGTTATTTTGTAGCCTTCAGTACATAAACGGATGGTTGCTTGTAGTCCTTTGCTGATCAGCGCGTTGAAATTCTAGCGTAGAGTTCTTGGGAAGCCCTACAGGTAGAAAGGCGGCATTTTTTTTCTTCTTCTGCAGTTCCTCTTCGACATCAACTGGCAGATCAGCGTATTGGTTGTTACTCAGCAAACGGTCGTTTACCTGTACATCACTTGGCTTCAGACGCTTAACATTGGATCCTTCTCGGATCTATGGCGCGTTTTACCCATAGCTTGGGAAGGTAGAAAGCAGCGAATAAAAGATAAAACAAAATCGAAATTAGTCGTAGTAGGTAATTCGTGTATCCACATCGAGTGTTAGATGACGAGTGAAGTGCCAAATGATGCGAAACTGGTTTAATGCGTCTTCTCGCCTTGACACCTGAAGGTTTCATCCAACGCATAAAAAGAAATGATCGATTTCCGATCACGGTTCCCTTTTATAACGTTTAGTCGAAGATATGTGTCTGACTACCTCAAAATCGTCGTCCTTGCGCGAAAAACTTAATAAAAAATAAAGAGTTTTCCGCGTTGTTTTAAAATTATCAGAAAACTTGATTTTTCAGTTGTTTGTGGTTATTCCACACTGTTCAAAATATTATCTTGAATTCCTGATCAAATTTTTGATGAAATAGTGAAAGAATTATGCTGCAGCCATTAATACAAGTCGAGATATTCACGATTAAGCTCTACCCATTCTTCCATGTGGCTAATTTTGAAAAGGCGCCCCATAGTAAAGTAAGTCGTATTCACAACAAATTGCCGTCATCTCTTAGCGACTATTGACTATTGGCTTACTTGGATTTATTTTCAAAATTTCAAGTGAATTCCGTGATCCACTTCGTTTGAATGCACTATATTGCTAACTGTAGTTTGGTGTCCTTGCCACGCTACAAGGATTCAAAGGCTGGAAGCTGTGCAACAAAAATTCGTTCGTTACGCTTTACGGGAACTGCCGTGGAATAAATCATCGAGCCTACCGCCATATGTAGATGGCAATTAGGAAACAAATCCTTAGACGTTCGTCGACATGCATCACAAGCTACCTCTAAACAACTACTCGCTGAATCTCAGAGCAACCTATATGCTCCAGAACGTGATCTTGGGTCTCGATCTTTATTGCACACTGATTTGCGTAATACCAACTATAGTAACAACAGCTCAATTTTGTTACTATGAGTCGCCGCTTCAATGAGGTCAGCAATGTGTTTGACTTTACTACGACTTCGTTATAGTTTTATCGTCGATTGCTGTAATGTTAGTTTATTATTATTATCATTTATTAATTAATTTAGTTGTTAAGTTAGCTGAGTTCATTAAGACCTATTGTCAGATGAGAATTGTCCCAGTGAGTAATAAAAACAGTTCCCATTCTGCGACGGCCAGTAATAAGCCGTCACTCGTTTACGCCTGAGACCTCAGAAATAATATAGCACTTGTGCAATATTATTTAAGGGTTGTATAAGTAGTGCAAACTTTGCGTCTGCTTAGCGGTTTAAGTTGAACTGCTAGGCACGAGATGGCAGTTCAGTTTGAACTGCTTTAAGCACTGACGAGCCGAAGGCGAAACGCGAAGAAATAGAAATAAAATATGTTCTTTTTGCACAAACCAACAAAACCCCTAAATGTTCACTTTCTGCTACGGCCAGTAATAAGCCGTCACTCGTTTACGCCTCAGACGTCAGAAATAATATAGCACTTGTGCAATATTATTTAGGGTTTGCATAAGTAGTGCAAACTTTGCGTCTGCTTAGCGGTTTAAGTTGAACGGCTAGGCACGAGATGGCAGTTCAGTTTGAACTGCTTTAAGCACTGACAAGCCGAAGGCGAAACGCGAAGAAATAGTAATAAGATATCCCAACTAGAAGAATTTACAAGCTTGTTTTCAGATACTCGCTCCCTTTTACTTCGCTGCGTATAAAAACTCGTTCAGGAAAGAGATAAAAGATCCGGAACTCGCAATTTTGAAATATGAAGCCATTCCTTTTACTCTAAGTATCACGTAACACGTCACATGTATACTCGCACATTCATACACATATAAACGAATAAATAAACAACAATCTAGCAAAACTGGTTCGAATGATTTGTGACACATGGGCTTTAAGGCCGTTATGAAAAAGTTGACTTCAAAGGCAATGACGGGAGCGGGTCATATCGCCGAAAGTTGTTTCGCCGAATGCCATTTCGCCGAAAGTCGATTCGCCGAATAGATAATTTCACCGAAAGTCGTTTCGCTGAATGCCATTTCGCCGAATCCTGAAAACGTCTTGAAATCGTAATTAGAATTGATTTAAATTAAAGACAAACGAAAAATGATAGCGTTAACGCCCGTTTTGTTGACCTACCTTCGTACTTCTTGAATAATGATTGATTGTTGTACTCTTGTATAAAGATTGATTCACGAACCTCAGAAAGTAGTTCCCAAGAAAACTTGTTGACTATTAGCTACTAAGCATCAAAGCAATTGCATAGATGTATCTACCAGGCAAATGTAGGTGGTATTTTCCGTTTATTAAGAGAAAATGAAAAAATATCTAATGCGGCTACGCCACATCGTTTTGGTTCATGTGCTGTCCAACCTCGCTGCCGCTCGTTCGGACCATTCGACGAAATGGCTTTCGGCGAAACGGCTTTCGGCGAAATGACCCTGATCCAGGCAATGCCTGCATAAACTTTCTATGTGAGAACAGCAAAAACTGTGATAAATTGGTTATATCAGAATGTGTCAGTGATAGATGCCAATAAGTAATCCAATTGTTCATATTCTTACTTTCAGAGATTGGATATTCGAGGACGAGTAAAAGTATTGCACGGACAAAACCGCAAAGCTGAAGATGTTCCATTGGCTTTATTCGCTTATTGTACTCCGTTTGGACCACCGAGTTTGCTTGAAATACCGCAAAAGGAGAACATGTTCAAATCCAAACATAAATTAGATTTTTCGTTGGTATCCATGGATCAAAAGTAAGTTTTAATACTTCTACCTGTTTATATATTCATATACAGTTTATGTTTTGCCTATTAAGTTTATCACCTTTTAGGGTGGAAAAACATGAAAAATAATTATTTACCATTAAATCACCGTGCTATGGTGTCTAAGTTTTTCATTTTTAATATAATTAGTGTAAGGCACATTCCTGTTTCCATTAAATGAGGCGTAACTTTTGACACGGGTAAGCTACGAACCTAGTTGTAGCGGTAAATGAAACGTCCCATATATATATATGTATCTAAAGTTATCTGTTGAACATTAAATTGGATCGTAAAAAGTATATTATTTTTAGGTATTTTTACCAAAATTTCCAAAACTAGCTGCCATTATGCATTTCGAATCGAAATCGAAACAATTATTTTTTAAGTCAATTCGACTAAATTGTTACATTACGTATTACTTCCAAATATGTGATTGGCCCCGGTTGGTGGTTTAATGAATACGTACTAGCCATGCAATGATTATGTACAATAAGAATCGGCTTCGAAGTCTGTAGAAACAAAAAGGCCAAATTGCACAAAAGGAATGTAATGCAAAGACTTTGCTTTGCCCGACCATGTAATCGAGATCCCAACAGTGTAATACAGTGTGGCCAGATTTCAACTGGCGCGGCTCGAAATGTCAAATAAAAATAAACACTTATTGCAATCGAGAGAAAATGATTGTTGCCTTTCTCTATAGAAAGGTGTTAGAATTACTGGAAAATCGATTAGTGTTACATACCACTCGACTCAGTTCGACGAGATTGGAAAATGTCTGTGTGTGCACTTTTCGAAGATATTTTATCGCGCTCAATTTCTCAGAGATGGCTGAACCGATTTTAACAAACTTATGCTCGATTGGAAGCTGCTATAGGATTGATCAAGTTCAAAGATCAAATGGCTGTGACTTTTGGTTCCGGAGATATGATTGTATAAGTGACGTAACCGAAAAAATACGTTGATTTATACCGCTCTTATATATATGGGTGCCAATATTTTGGGATCACCTCTAATTTCGTAAAGCGCTAGTACTCAAAAGTTTAAGAACCTCTAAAAATGACCTCTTGCAAAATTTGAGCTAAATCGGACATGCGTAAAGGGTGCTGCCCGGCGTTTTTGGATGCCAAAAGTCATTTCAAAAAAATTCCCCCCCCCCCCCCCATTGAAAGTTCTACTTATGTGCACGACCCAGCTAGCTCAGTTTTAAACAATTATTTTCTCAGGGTCGGCATCCGACCTTGGGAGGACACAGTCACCACGACACTTACCCGTTGGATTTTCTGGCTTGAAAAGAGATATCTTCAAGGGAACCTGGCTCTTTTTTTTGTGAAGGAAAATCTAGTATCAGTTTAACAAAATTTATTAAATTCTAATTCCTGAATTGTGGCGACGCTAATCGTCGTTCGGTGGGGCCCTTTGATGATCGTCGTGTAAGGTGGGCGAGAGAGAGACAGAGTTGGAGACATACCTGCGGTACACGTGGTGTAACGGTGATCAGGAGTTATGTTGACCGTAAGATGGCGCTGGACGGCGGTTGAAAATACGTCGAATTTCGGTCGGAGGATGTAAGCCGTTTGACCGTCTACTCGAGTGTGGCCCTTCTTGGTCGGGAACAGTGGTGTAATCCGTAACTCGATGCACGCTCACCCGGTACGGCATTCGTTCACGATGTAGATTTTAGTCCGACAGGCTGGCGCTATATCGCCGTGCGCTGCTCCGGGAAACCAATTCTCCAATTAAACTGGCCAGAAAGGATGACGGAGGACCCCGTTTAACTTCAAATGTAATAACTTTGGACTCTGGCTGACTTCGTGTTCAACACGTTTCACTTTTTACTTTTCACTCCGTTGAAACTTTTAACTTTTCAATCCGTTCGCCTCGACTATCTTTTATCAACTGTCGCGTCTATCTCCTTTATCAATCTCCCGCCACCTTTAGTACATCTTCTCTCTCTCTCTCTCTCTCTCTCTCTAAATTCTAAGCCGGATACTGTGGTTCTGCGGTGACGAAAATCCTTTGGGGACTGATGAGGACTGCTGTTCAGGGTTGTAATTATTAACGGTTAAACTTTTAGTGCGGACTTTTTGCCGTCTTTTGCCGTTGCGGTTTTTCCGGTACATTTTATTGAATGTTTTTGTTAACCTTTGAAGAACTACGGCTGCAATTGGATTCTACAATGGCTTTGGCGGTTCCTGAAGGGAACTTGCCCAAAATCCCAACGCCTGGTCTGGACGTTCCGGGATGGGCACAAAAGGCCTCTTTTAATGTCGAACCGGTTCATTTCTACAGTACCCCGCAATTATGCAAACGTTAACAAGTTACAAGATAACGATATTTTTTTCAAATTTGGTTTTATATGATTTATCGGGTTAAGTTTTTAGTGGTTAGTAAACTTATCCTATGTTAAATAACAATTTTACAAAAACAATTTATTAATTATATTTACAATATTATAAGAGCCTTGAAATGAACAAAATCTATTAATAATTCTAAATATTTAAGAAAAGGAACGCTTATAGACATCGCTTTATTGTAGCCGAATTTGAATTTTTTGAATGTCGGATAACACCATTTGGTGATTTTTCAAGATCTGTGAAAATTTCACTAAGTGGACTAAGAAGGGTTTTTGCCTGTCTCTATAGAAAGGTAATAGAATTGCTGGAAAAATCGACTCTCGAACGGAGCCTCGGAGACCCATAGTGTTTTATACCATTCGACTCAGTTCAACGAGATCGAGATTCTCATGCAAAATTTGAGCTAAATCGGATATACGTAAGGGGTACTGCCCAGTGGTTAAGGTTTGAAAGTTTTCGATCTTGAAAAATTTTGATATTTTTTCTACGTCCATAAAAGTCGATTTTTTGAAAAATTTTTTTTAGAGATGACACTAAATCTCGACGTTTCATGCAATTCTACGCCTGTTGGCATTAAATTTTTCTTTTCGATTTCGGAAACTTCATGATCACCCTCCCCCCCCTGGTGATTTTTGAAAATCTATGAAAATCCCTGTTAAATGCACTAAGAAGGGTTTTTGCCTTTCTCTATAGAAAGGTATTAGAATTGTTGAAAAAATCGACTTTCGAGCGGAGCCTCGGAGACCCATAGTATTTTATACCATTCGACTCAGTTTGACGAGATCGGAAAATGTCTGTGTGTGTATGTGTGTGCACACTTTTCGAAGATATTTTAATGCGCTCAGTTTTCTCAGAGATGGCTGAATCGATTTTATCAAACTTAGGCTCGTTTGAAAACTATCGGGCCATTGATCAAGTTCAAAGATCTACTGGCTGTGACTTTTGGTTCCGGAGATATGATTGTATTAGTGACGTAACCGACGAAACGCGTTGTATCTTTACGCGCTCAATTTTCTCAGAGATGGCTGAATCGATTTTGACAAACTTAAGCTCGTTTGAAAGCTACTGTCGGGCCATTGATCAAGTTCAAATATCAAATGGCTGTGACTTTTGGTTCCGGAGATATGATTGTATAAGTGACGTAACCGACAAAATACATTGATTTTTACCTCTGAAAATGTCCTTATGCAAAATTTGAGCTGAATCGGGCATGCGCAAGGGGTGCTGCCCGGTGGTTGAATTTTGAAAATTTTCGATATTGAAAAATTACATGAGATTTCCGAAATTAAAAATTTTTTTGGTTTCAAACGTCTTGAAATGGCATAAAACGTCGAAATTTAGTGTCATATCGCATTTTGATATTTTTAAGTCTCAGAAAGTCGATATTTTCAAAAACAAATTTTTCGAGATGACACTAAGGGCCTTATTCAGCGAGTCGAGTGACGTGACTCGACAAATCTCACCTCACTGTCACATGACTGAAGTCACCCTATTCTAGGAGTCGACTCGAGTGACGTGACAGGTTCATTCTATGGTGAGTAAGATGGTGAACATCAAAGGACGAACGATTCATTTTCCCAAACGTCAAAACGAGTGGGAAATGTTGCCGGTTGTGAGGTTAATTTTGGAAATGTTGCCGGTTGTGAGGTATAAATTTTCTCGATATAAATCTTTAGTGTTGAATTTGTTTTCGGATTCCGGTTTGTTTTTTTTTTTTTTCGAATCACGAGTTCCGTTGCCGTTAGTTAGTATGAATTGCCGTTAGTTGGTATAAATAATTAATGTCGATAATCCTGGAAATCGCTACAAGTTACTGGCCTTAATATATTTCTGAATCGTTTCAACGATCGGTCTTATTTGCAAAGTACGCTTCTAAGGAGCGAAATATCAACTGTAAGATTTGTTTAATTGATTAGATATTAAGTTTACCTACATTGCAGTCAAGACCACTGTCACTCATTCGAATAAAATGCTTACCGGTGGACAAAGACCCGTTGTAACATTCTTGTTCAAGTTGAAAGGATCGTACAGGATTCCTAATTGTATTCTTCCCAGCTAATCTCTCAACAATATCGAGTAGTTAATAATGGCTGCGGTTTAGGCAAGGACGAGTCCAATTAAAGTGTTAGTTTGATTATGGTACAGTGTGCTTGTATTAGAGTCTTCATGAGGCACAGATGCTCTGAGTATAATTTTCTATCTCGTTATCTGAACATCCTTCCTCTCACAAAATAATTCATACCAAGCCACTGTGCTGAAGATTGAATATTCAGTTTTCGACTGACTGATGATTGGCTTTTAACGGTCAAATGTTTCTGAGAGTTTCGAATGACTTAGGGTCACATAAACTGTTGCAAATCATTCTTAGTTACACTTAAATTTTATATACAGTAGCAGGAGCACAGAATTAGCGATGGCGATTTGGCGATCTCAGAAAATACTGCACACAAACTAGCACTTTGTCTGCCAGCTACTCGAGAGAAACCAACTCCTGCACTCTTTGTACTTCTACAAAATCAAATTCCTGCTAAATAACTTTTAGTTGGGTTTAATCGAAATAGTGCATGAGACTAAATCAACAGACTGGATGAAAAATAAATATATAATGATTAATATTCAGCATGGAATATTTTGTCATTGAATTTTGAACTGAAAAAATTTCTTAAAAAACAGCTGAGTACATTTTTACAAATTTAGACCATAATAAAACATAACAACATAATTGGTACAATTAATTTTGTTGTTTAATAACATCAAACCATGTTAAAAAATTCAAAGGTTTGAAAAAATCTAAGATTTTTCGGTTAATATTCTTCCTGTCACTTGCTTTACCGGTACCGACTTTGAAACTCACTGCGTAGTGACTCTTGTCACCCAGATTCGATTGCCAGAATACGGTAGGAGTTCATCGAAGTTCATCCTGGTGACTTTTGTCACTTCATTCAACTGTCAGAATCGCGTAACTCGGATGACTCGACTTATCTCACCTCACTCGACTCGCAGAATAAGGGCCTAAATCTCGACGTTTCATGCAATTGTAAGACTTTTGGCATCAAATTTTTTTTTGATTTCGAAAATTCATTTACCCTCCTCCTCCCCCATCTATGGTGATTTTTCAAGATATATGAAAATTCCACAAAGTGGACTAAGCAGGGTTTTTGCCTTTCTCATATAGAAAGGCAATGCAATCACTGTGAAAATCGACTTTTTAACCGAGGCTCGGAAGGCCGAATGTCAAATATCATTCGACTCAGCTCTACGAAATAAGCAAATGTCTGTGTGTATGTGTGCGTGTGTGTGATAAATTCTTCTAGTTTGCAGAGCTTGTTAGTTTGTGGGCATGAAAACTTAATTCGGCACTACTGGTCCCCTCTTTTTCTGTTCCGATAGCACCGAAAATGGAGAAGAAAAACTCCTAAAACTAAATTCACTTCGATTTATCTGCGATGCTGTAACCGATTTTCAAAAATCTTGATTTGAATTAAAGTTCATACTGTATTTAAAGCTACTGTGGAATTTCATCCGGATCCGACTTCCGGTTCCGCAGTTACAGGGCGATGAATGTCGAAGTTTTAAAATTGCCATATAGAGTGACAATATGTACAACACCGAAAAAAGAAGAAAACACAAAACGAACAAGGCGTGCTTTGTTCTATTTCGTACACGTTGTGTAGTGATGTCAATAATAATAATAATAATAATAATAATAATAATAATAATAATAATAATAATAATAATAATAATAATAATAATAATAATAATAATAATAATAATAATAATAATAATAATAATAATAATAATAATAATAATAATAATAATAATAATAATAATAATAATATTAATAATAATAATAATAATAATAATAATAATAATAATAATAATAATAATAATAATAATAATAATAATAATAATAATAAAAATAATAATGATAATAAAAATAATAATAATAATAATAATATATTTTTTTCTTTTTTTTTTGGTTCAATGTCCCGAGTCAATAGAAGTTTACTTTTTCGCTCTAATAATAATTGCCCACAAATAGTGTTAAACCACCACAAACCTTTTAAGTTTCAGTAGTGCTAATCGTAATAACGCATATTTCGCATCCGTGGGCTGTTTTTAATCGTCCCATAAAACATATAGTGCGCTAGTGATAAAAAGTTTTCATCTCATACAGCTGCTATTCTTGCCGCGTTTATCGAAGTTTTTTTTTCCGAATAAAATTTTTATTAGGCTCATTTGCTTTAGCTTAACGTGGCCGATTGTCTTGTTGTAAGGGAGAGAGAAAGGGATGCCGTATTACGGGGCGGCATACTCCCCAGTTAGTAAGGGGACATAGGGAGGGTGGGACCTACACAGTATTGAATTGAAATTTGAATACATCATTGGTTTGTGGCATACATCTTTTAGACACATTTTGCGTTCGATGAATCTTCATGTTTTTCAGCTTGTAGCAATGAAGAGATTATTCTGGATTGGGATGCTTCGTTGGTGTGTTCTGAAGTTGATGTGACGTTTTTGGGTAGCTTCCAGCAACTCAGTCAGTTCAAGGCAGGTGCATGCTCCGAAGCATCGTTTACACAGGCCATACTTCCAGCAACGTAAAGAAGAGTGCGGTAGAGCTGTAGGCGAGAAAGAGATAGGGAGAGCACTAAATTTGAGCATTGATAGTTTTCAAGAAGTTATAGATGAGAGTCATATAAGGAAGATTTCGAGTTGCCAAGACGTCGCGGACTGGTACGGAGGGTGGTATACCTCGGGCCCGAAGGGAACCTATGAGTTGGGACCTGGCATCACAATACTCGACACATGTCCAAACAACATGTTCGATGTCATGATAACCCTCACCGCAAACGCAGACACCACTCTCAGCGAGCCCCACACGACGGAGATGCGCGCTGAACATATAATGATTAGACATGAGCCTTGACATTACACGAATAAAGTCTCGGCTCACGTCTAACCCCCGGAACCAAGCTTTCGTCGATACCTGTGGGATTATTGAGTGTAACCATCGTCCCAGAGTTCCACTATTCCATGTATTCTGCCAGCTAGCTAGAGTTTTCTGACGACAGCAACTGAAAAATTCATTGAAGCAGATTGGTCTTTCATAGATATCACCTTCTAGTGCGCCCACCTTGGCTAACGAGTCCGCCCTCTCATTGCCCGTATGGAACAATGTAAGGGGACCCAAACCAAGGTAATCTGGTATGATTTTGCAGATAAAGCACTCAATTGTTCCCGTATTTTCCCCAGGAAATACGGTGAGTGCTTTCCAGGCTTCACTGAACGGAGAGCCTCAATGGAACTGAGACTGTCCGATACAATGAAGTAGTGATCTGTGGGCAGAGTGTCAATGATCTCAAGGGTATACTGAATTGCAGCTAGTTCTGCTGCGTAAACTGAAGCTGGATCACTGAGTTTATAGGAAGCGGTGAAATTTACATTGATTATACCGAAGCCAGTGGACCCGTCTAGATATGATTCGTCAGTGTAAAACATTTTATTACAGTCGACTTCTTTAAATTTATTATTAAAAATTTTTGAGATCTCTTGAGGGCGTACAGTATCCGGGATTCCACGAATTTCTTCTTTCATGGATGTGTCGAAAAACACAGTAGAATTAGAAGGATCCACAATATGAACACGATTGGGAACAAACGAAGAAGGATTTATATTCTGAGCCATGTAGTCAAAATACAAGGACATAAAACGGGTTTGTGAATTAAGCTCGACGAGCTTTTCAAAGTTTTCTATCACCATCGGATTCAAAATGTCGCATCGGATTAGCAGTCGATATGAGAGATCCCAGAACCTGTTTTTCAACGGTAAGACGCCCGCCAGCACTTCAAGACTCATCGTATGGGTTGATTGCATGCAACCCAAGGCAATACGCAAACAACGATACTGAATTCTTTCCAGTTTAATGAAATGAATATTCGTAGCGGAGCGGAAACAGAAACATCCATATTCCATTACTGACAATATCGTCGTTTTGTACAACCTGATCAGGTCTCCTGGGTGAGAGCCCCACCAAGTTCCGGTTATTGTACGAAGGAAATTGATTCTCTGTAGACATTTTCGTTTCAAATACCTAATGTGACATCCCCAGGTACCTTTGGAATCGAACCAGACCCCGAGATATTTAAATGTGAAGACCTGAGCTATGGTTTCACCCGCTAGTTGAAACTGTAATTGCGCTGGTTCTCGCTTCCTCGAAAATACAACCAGCTCAGTTTTCTCCGTAGAGAACTCGATACCCATTTGAAAAGCCCATGTCGACAAGTTGTCGAGGGTATCTTGCAATGGTCCTTGGAGATGGGCAGCTTTGGGTCCTATAATAGACACAACACTGTCGTCGGCAAGTTGTCTTAGCGTGCAAGATGTGTTGATACATTCATCAATGTTATTTACGTAAAAGTTGTATAAAAGGGGTCTTAAGCATGAGCCCTGAGGAGAAGACCCATGTAACTGAATCGCTTTGTCGTCAAATCACCATGCTCAAAATGCATGTGTTTCTCGGACAATAGATTATATAAAAAGTTGTTCAAAACTGGTGAAAGACCATGCTGATACAACTTCTCAGATAGAACGTTAATGGAAACTGAATCGAATGCCCCCTTGATGTCGAGGAAAACTGATGCCATTTGTTCTTTACGAGCAAATCGTTCGTTCCTTTGCCCCTGCGGAACCCAAATTGTGTACCTGAAAGCAATCCATTTGTTTCGACCCAATTGTCTAGACGGAAGAGAATCATTTTCTCCAACAATTTCCGAATACAGGAAAGCATAGCAATCGGCCGATACGAATTGTGATCGGAGGCTGGTTTTCCAGGTTTTTGAATAGTAATAACTCTCACTTCTCTCCATTCGTGTGGGACAATATTACCCTCGTGGAACTTGTTGAATAAATTCAACAAGCGCCTTTTGGCAGAGTCGGGCAGACTTTTCAACAAGTTGAATTTAATTCTGTCTAACCCCGGGGCTCTATTGTTACACGACAAGAGCGCAAGTGAGAACTCTACCATCGAAAACGGTGTTTCGTTTGTATTCAATGTCGCGACGCGGGATATCTTCTGTTCCGGAACAGAATCAGGACATACTTTCTTAGCGAAATCAAATATCCAGCGGTTAGAATATTCCTTGCTTTCGTTCGCGTGATTTCGATTGCGCATGCGACGGGCCGTATTCCAAAGAGTGCTCATTGCTGTTTCTCTCGTTAATCCGTCAACAAACCTTCGCCAGTAACCGCGTTTCTTAGCTTTAATCAGACTTTTCATTTGAAATTCTAACGCCGCGTATTTCCGATAATTATCTAGAGTTCCGTTCCTTCTAAACGAGATGAAGGCTGAAGCTTTTTTCGTTTTCAGCTCTGAGCACTCTTTGTCCCACCATGGGTTGGGAGAACGCATACTAGTTTGCGCGCTAGGTACTCGTTTCGTCTGAGCTTGAATTGCGGTGTCAAGAATCAAGCCAGCCAAAAATGTATACTCTTCCTCCGGAGGAAGCTCCTGTGATGTTTCTAGTTTCTCAGATATCGAGTTCGCGTAACGTTTCCATTCAATGTTTCGCGTGAAATCGTACGAAACATTGATTGTTTCCGATGGTCTTCCACGGTTGGTGATAGAAACTATGATCGGCAAGTGATCGCTACCGTGAGGATCACAGATTACCTTCCACTTGCAATCTAACTGTAGCGAAATCGAGCAAAGGGATAAATCCAGCGCACTTGGTTGTGCTGGAGGTCTAGGGTTCCGTGTCATTTCTCCCGTGTTTAGATTTGTCAAATTGAAGTTGTCACACAGATCTTGGATTAACGAAGAACGATTATCATCATATAAGCAGCCCCATCCTGTACCATGCGAGTTAAAGTCCCCTAAAACCAGCCGCGGTGAAGGAAGAAGTTCTATGATGTCTGCAAGCCGACGATGCCCTATCGAGACTCTGGGAGGAATGTAGATAGAAGCTATACATAGATCTTTGCCTTTAATATTAATTTGGCAAGCAACAACTTCAATTCCCGGTATCGAGGGGAGGTTAATGCGATAAAATGAATAGCACTTTTTAATCCCTAAAAGTACCCCTCCATAAGAGTCTTCTCGGTCCAGGCGGATTATGTTAAAATTATGGAAATCGAGGTTGATGTTAGAAGTAAGCCAAGTTTCACTCAAGGAGAATACATCGCAATTATGAGTATGTATTAAGTGTTTGAACGAATCAAGTTTTGGGATGATACTTCTGCAATTCCACTGAAGTACAATGATCATATCTTCGATTCTCAGTGGTAAATTATCCATCAAAAGATACGATCGCTGCAAGGAGGGGCCATTGTTCAGTCAACTGTTTTAAAAATGTCCTTACTGTTGGCAGTAGAGCAGTTAGGAAGCATTTCAGAGGATCAGTAATGTTGAAGGCTGTTAATATCCAGTCCACGATATCAGAAAATTTCAATAATCCAGCGTTTGTTGGATTTTCTGGTTGTGCTTTGGGGTCATTCGGGTTTTTTGATGCCCCAGGAAGTGCTGGGTACTCCTTATCATCCCTAAGTTTTTTGAACCCAGGAGGTGTTTGCTTCGGTTTTGAGTCAGCACTTTTTGTTTCCGTTTGGTTCTTTTGTGACGAAGAGGACAGTCTGAGGCCTTTACGAGGAAGCTTGGGAGAAGCCAGATTTTGTCTTTTCCTGCTTCCTTCAACCTGTGTGTAGGAAGGTCCTTCGCCTGGGTCGTCAGAGGTATCCTCTTCAACTGGCAAGATTGCAAACGGGTTCTCAGGGGTCGATGGAGTGGTTCTTTTTAAGATTTCCGCATAAGAACGTTTGGAACGTTCTTTCACGGATCGCTTCAATTTCTCCGCACGCTGTATGTACGTAGGGCACACCGAAAGATCATGAGGATTCCCCCGCAGTAGCAACACTTTTCCACTGCTCTTCTGCAGAGATCGTCCTCATGGGCCTCTCCGCATTTGCCGCATCGCAGTTTGCAGCTTGTACAATGCATTACCCGCGGTACATACAGCCGAACAGGTAGACGAACTCCACTCACTACCAAATAATTTGGAAGTGCAGATCCGGCAAAAGTCACGCGAAATGAGTCCGATTGGTAAAATTTACCATCTATCGATTTGGAGTGCAATTGCTTGCACTCCAAAAATTTCACTGGTTGAAGGTCGGGGTTTTTTAAACGACCTACCCCGTCCTTCATCAGATCTTCGATTGTCAGACTTTCGTCACGGACCACACCGTCGATCTCCACCACATGAGACGGGACGTACACGCGGTACTCCTTCGTGAACAACTCGCTGGTAGCAATCTCGTTTGCTTGCTTTAGGTCGGACACAACAACGCGTAACTTGTTTGGCGAAACCTTATCTATTGTTTTTATTGCCGAGTAATGTTTTTCCAGGTCCCGAGCAATATTTAAAACTCTGAGAGACTTTAATTTGGGCCGGAAGTATACCACCCACGGACCCCCCGAGCCATCGTCTTGGTAAACTTTTTGGCGAGCAGGCAATATCTTAGAGGGAGATGGAGGCATCGGAGAGGGAGATGGCATCGGAGAGGGAGATGGTATCGGAGGGGGAGATGGTATCGGAGGGGGGGATGGTATAGGAGGGGTAGATGGCATCTCGGAAGCAAACTCAGCCTCTAAATGTTCTTCGTTCATTCGTTCAGCTTCGCCCTCCTCCGAGACACCCCCACTGTCATCAATACTCATATTTAAAGTGCGGGAGTAAAGAAGTCTCCCGCACTTGAAATGAGAAAGAAAGAAATAAAA
Source organism: Malaya genurostris (assembly GCF_030247185.1). Taxonomy (NCBI): domain Eukaryota; kingdom Metazoa; phylum Arthropoda; class Insecta; order Diptera; family Culicidae; genus Malaya; species Malaya genurostris. The sequence continues at coordinate 139,203,461 of NC_080572.1, read as the reverse complement.
TGAAAAGAAAATATATGAATAGTAAAAGTTGAAAGAAAAAGTTTGAGAAAATACTTAACAGTATGTCACGGTAAGCTGTTAGGTGAGTTGCTCCTTCACTCCTTCGTTGTGCTTCAGCGTGACCTTGACTCAAGATTTGGCTGCTGCGATGCGGGTAGCAAACAATAGAAATAACTGCTGCCCGAGGATAGCACAATAGCGTCTACTGTCGATACCGATACAAAACCGGTGCACACACTACAGCCTCTGCTGTGATAGGCACATTCGTCTTACCGATGTCGATTGTTAAAAAAAACGCGTGTGCTCACTTCGAACATTCGGTTACGAATGCTTATCGAAGTTAATAGCACTCACAGTCTCTCTCGGGTACTCATATATTTGACATTTGCCTTACGCCGCTACCAACACTATGGTGAAAAGCAAATGCGAAGTGGTTTTTTTTTTGGTTCCTCTAGCACCGAGTCACCAAAATAGTTAGCCGATTTTGCATCAAAAGTTTCCACGTAAAGTGCGTTAACTTAAATAATTCGCTAGCTAAATCCATTCGAGGATGCCCAGGAATTTTCTGGTTGTGCCCCCCGTGCCGTGAAATCTCCAGTCGCAACGAGTTATCTGATGAAGCTATACAATTAACTCTCCAACGCACTACCTCAGCTCTGAAGGTGATCGGTACTTTGACGGACACCATGCAGTCTTTTTGCAGAATGCACTCGAATGTTTGCACTAGATCCGGCTGCTTTCATCGGTCGAAGGAACCAACCGAACGTTATGTAAACATATCCACTTCAAATTCTATAATAACGCTCGTTTCAGATACGAATAATAACAATCGTTCGATCAATCTCATAACCTTCCCCGCTGATGATAATGTCACTGTGATCACAACACCTATGCTACCAGACTCAAAACGTCAATCTTCCGTCGCCGCCATTTCGAACTACAACTAACAACTACACCAATGACATCGATCCGCCTCTACTTCCAACTTCTACAGAAGTGCAATCAGCACCGTCAACCACCATTGCCGATACAAATCATCTCCCAAACGCTCAAACTAACTATTCAACACCGACTTCTATGACCTCTACCGCTGACACTGTCAATATATATCCGTCGCTACCACGAACCAACACTGCTACTACCATTAGTACAACTTCTACAAACATCTGTAACACAATCACTCTGCAGTCAATTCCGGTTACATCTGCTGTTTGTTGGCCCGCTGCTTCAGACAACGCTGTAAGTAAATCTCACGGTTACGGACTTACCACACAACATCGTTTTATTTCATCGCAAGTAAACAACATGAACATCAATGCTTCATACACTACAGTACCATTAAATAATGCTAGACAGTTTTCGGTTATTTCCAATATTCTATATGTTGGTCCAACCCAGTTTCAAATTGTCCCTACTAGTAATCAGCAGGTAATAACCAATTGTATACCTCGCATGCAATCCACTATCAATAGCACAGCAACAGTCAATACGCAAAATACTATCGTTCTGGTAGCCCCCCTACTATCTGGCCTGTTCTGATGCTGCGTATAATATCTATGCTTTTACCGAAACCTGTTAAATGACAACACATTAACCAGGCAGATTTTCAGCAATTCCAACTCCGTATACCGACTTGATCGCAACGACGAAAACAGTTTGAAAAAGAGCGGCGGATGTATTCTTATTGCCTGTCGCTCCAAATTCAATTCCAGCTTGGTGCCTCTCTCAAACTGTGAAAATAATGAGCAAGTTTGGATCGCTCTTTCGTTCACACACTTTACATTGTACATTAGCGTGCTTTACTTTCCGCCAGATCGCGTGAATGATTTGAATTTAATCGAACAACACTTAAGTTCTCTTTCATTGATAAGCGATAAATTGAGCTTAAATGACAAAATTATGATCTTAGGTGATTTCAACCAACCTGGTATTAAATGGACTCGCGGTTCTTGTAAATATCTTTATCCGGATGCTTCATGCTCTTTTAAAACGCATACTACATTACGACTCCTTGACGATTACAATACTGCAGGTTTAGTTCAGCTAAATGATAACTATAACAGCAATAATCGCCTTCTGGGTATTTGCTTCGCCAGTTATGAATTGTCGAGTACTTGTTCCATATCCAGCGCTCCTTCGCTACTGGTTAAAATGTGTCGTCATCACTCTCCTCTCCAAATCACTATACATGCATACACGCCAACCGTTTTTAAAAACGTTTCTGAAGGCACATATAACGATTTCAAGAGAGGAAATTTTGAGGCAATTAATCAGGTTTTACTGTCGCTTAACTGAAAAAGCTAATGGCGATTGCAATTCCATTGCTATGTTATGGTCCAATATAGTTTCGTATGCTATCGATCAATTTGTAACCAAAAAGATGCGACGTGAATCTGTCCATCCCCCATGGTCCAATCTGACCCTAAAACGTTATAAACATGATAAACGTTCTGCTCTAAGAAAACTATCGAAGCATCCTTCGCTCCATTTGAGATCGTATGATATGTTCCTCAACAATCGTTATAAGCGACTGAACAAAATATTATTTCATTCCCAACTCCTTCGTGTACAAAATAATTTAAAAATCAACATTAAAAGCTTCTGGAACTACGTGAACGAACAGATGAAGGAATCAGGACTACCCAACCAGATGTTTCTTGGTGACGCTGAATCATTCGTGTTGCCTGACATTTGTTACCTATTTAAATCACATTTCAGCAATGTATTCTCTGATGAAACCTTATCGAATGATCAGATCTTCAAAGCGATCATTAATATTCCTCGCCGTTCCCCGATTGGCCCCCATCCAATCATAACGACAGCTATGATTGATAAAGCGTGTTCCAAATGAAACTATCTTCTAACGCTGGGCCCGATGGTATTCCTTCTCTGGTATTGAAAAAGTGCTTATTATAATTATCTAATTATCGTGGGATAGCCGCACTATGCGCTGTGTCTAAGTTACTTGAAAATATAGTTCTGGACTTCATCAAGCATAACTGCAATAACTACATCTCGGAAACACAACACGGTTTTCCACCAAAACGATCAACTACAACGAACTTATTGTCTTATACATCTTTTATAATTCGATCCCTACAAGCGTTTCTTCAAGTTGACGCTATCTATACGGATTTCTCCGCAGCCTTCGACAAGATAAACCACCAAATTACAGTTGCTAAACTCGAAAAACTTAGATTCAGTGGATCTTTACTCAACTGGCTTCAATCATATCCTATTGGTCGGGAAATGTTAGTGAAAATCGGTGAATGAACTACAACACCGTTTGCTGTAGGTTCTGCAGTCCCTCAAGGCAGTCACTTGAGACCATTTTTATTCTTGCTCCACCGCAATGATCTCAACTTTCTATTGAAATACCACAAACTATCTATCAGATAATTTTAAGCTATATCATCTAGTAAGATCGCCCGACGACACTATATTTTTACAGTCACAGCTTGAATCATTCGTGAACTGGTGTAACGACAATAGAATGGCCTTAAATGCCTCGAAATGTTCCGTTACGTCGTTTACTCGCAAACACTCGCCATTTAGCTACGACTATAACGTTTCGTAGATTGAACTGAAACGAGGATCTACCGTTATAGATTTAGGTATCATTCTGGATACCAACTTGAATTTCAAAAGTCATATCGATTATGTTATCCTAAGGCCTCCAAGCTTTTAGGTTTCGTCTTTCGCATTACTAAGAGCTTTGTCAATGTACATTGTCTTAAAGCATTATATTGTGCTCTAGTCCGCTCGACGCTTGAATATTCAGCTGTTGTCTGGTCACCCCATTATCAAATCGACATAGATCGGATCGAAGCTATTCAATATAAATTTATTAGATTTGCCCTGCGTAACCTACCGTGGAGAGATTCCACTAATCTTCCTAGTTACATAGATCGCTGTAAGCTTATTGTTCTTGATCGGTTATTCGTTCGTCGGAATGTCTCCAAGCAACTCTCGTTGCTGATTTGCTTCAATCACGTATTGTATCACGTATCGATTGTCCCGAACTTTTCGAAGCAATCTTCGTTCCCACCCCTTTTTGAGATTACCTGTTACAAGAACAAATTATGGTTATAATAAGCCGTTCTCGAGTATGTGCCGAACATTCAACAACTGATTAGGATTTGTCTGGAACCGTTAATATTTTATTTTCATTCAACCCCCATTCCGTCTCTCCATCATCTTCATTTGAAACTAACTAGATTTGCTCGCCTAAATTAACCTGGTCGTTATTTCCGCTTTTTTCTGTCTTCCACCATCTATTTTTATCACTAATTAATTCTACATGCCGATTCAAACCTCGTCGTTTTTTTCTGTCTTCCACCATCTACTTGATAACTAATTAGATCTACATACTGATTCCAACTCCGTCGCTAGTTTTCGCTCGTTTAGCACCCCCTCCACCAACCCTTGTTTACAATTTACCTAACAAATTTTCTAAACTCTCTTACTCTAAGAGTACTAGTACTGTTATGCTTGGTATCATCAACTAGTTATAGTGTTAGTTAGTTTTAATTATAGTGTTAGTCCTAATTGTATCTATTGGATCATTGTAATCTGTTAATACAAATGATGAGGATATTTTATGCCTGCTGGAGAGAGAGATTGCTAAATTTCATCTCCATCGGGCTTTTCCCTGCTCCAAATAAATAAATAAATGAATAATAATAATAATAATAATAATAATAATAATAATAATAATAATAATAATAATAATAATAATAATAATAATAATAATAATAATAATAATAATAATAATAATAATAATAATAATAATAATAATAATAATAATAATAATAATAATAATAATAATAATAATAATAATAATGTCGTTTAATTGGTTTAATCGAAATAGAGCAAGAGATTGTAAGTGTAGGTTTAACTATGTTCAAAACTGTTCCAATTGGTAGGTCATATTTGTTGGTAGCAAACGAACCAACTTCAGCTATTCCGTTTATCCAATCCGGTTTCGGAAGAATTGAAAATAGTGATGAAAAACGGCAAAAAGGATCTCACTCACTTTTCTTTGAGATGACCAAATCGATTTTCACAAACTTATTGGGTCAAAAGAAACGTCTTACAGCTTTCTACGGAATACTTTAATTTGTTGTGGATACTACTTTCGGTTCCGGAACTACAGGGTAAATAGGATTTGTGGAGTTTGTGAGATTAGGTCCGAACAAATTTTCCTATTTCTATTCAATAAACAGTTTGCAGTACACCATACGGTGGGTCCGGTTTTGTAGTACATTTTTAATTGTATGCAGCTTCATTTCAGCTATAAAACATACAGGCTGCACGAATGTTGTCCTTCAAGGCTTGAATTGTCTCTGGCTTGTCCACATAACACTTATCTTTGACAGCGACATCCGAATTTCGACTGATAATTCGAGCTTCGAAGATTGTGCGCAGAAGACCGATCGTAGCGTCGGCTGTGTGGCACGGAACCCCGTCTTGTTGGAACCAAATGGTGTCCAAGTCTTCCTCTTCAAGTAACGGGAAGAACCAATCGCTAATCATGGCGTGGTAGCGCTCGCCATTGACTGTGGCGGCGGCTCCTGCATCATTTTCGAGGAAAAATGGCCCAATGATACCGCCAGATCAAAATCCCCAAAAAACCGTCACTCTCTGAGGATGCATCGGCTTCTCCATGATAACGTGCGGGGTTTCCGTCCTCCAGATGGAACAATTTTGCTTATTAACATACCCGCCGAGATGAAAATGTACCTCATCCGAGAAGATGAGTTTTTTGTCAAAAATCGCAATCGCTGATCGCAATCCCAGTTTCAATGTAAAACTGCATTATTTTCACGCGTGTCTCAAGCGTATACACAACCATTTTCGTTCAGCGGAAGGATAAAACTAAGTTTCTGTCAAATTAGAAGTGACATTAAGGTTACCAATGTCGAAATAACCGCTAGTTAAAAAAATGTTAGATGGCGGACCCTGTATGTTTTATATAAACCAATGAATACGCAGTTAAATTTTCCAAACCGGTGATCATAATTTATCTATTTTTTATTTCGCGATTTTCTTACAGCGGAAAGTCACAGATACATTAATGTTCGTGTTTTCATTAAACTTTTGAATATACTGTAGTATGTCACGTGGTATTGGCTTTTCGGATGTAAGAACGCGACTGGTTCAGTTGTTGGTTACGAATGATAATATATTTTTTAGAACTTTGGTTTTGCTCAAGCCAATGATTTGTGTGGTGTGAGTTTCGAGAAGTCTTGAGACATTGGTTAAATTTGAAGTATTTGAAAATGTTTGGAAAAGGCTAATTATTTATTAAACATGGCCCAAGCTGAGGCGACTGAAACCACTTGTAAAATATTTAAAGTTGAATATGCTACATTCAATGGTTACATATCACACAAAGCATTTTCCAAAAGTTTCTACAATGTATTAACATTGTGTTGAGATAAAATATAATGGTTTGAAGACTTAGGTAGATTTAACGAGGAAAGTGTGACGGGTTTTAAAACTCCGCCACACCTTCCCTGTAAAAAATGATGGAGTTTACGGAGTCTTTTTCATCAGAATAAAAATGAGAGTTTGGTCTCAATAAATCAATCACAATTTTGTGAAGAGTGTAGTGTGTTTTACAATGAATGACATTTCTTCTGTAATAATATTCCTGGTTTTGAATGTCGATTGTATAATGCTATATAATGATTATATGGTGTAATTGTGTAATAAAGTATCAAATAATAAAGTAATAATATAAGAATATTGAACTTTGAAATGCGTTGTTTAAATGGGATAATAATATGAATGTATGATAATGTTGTGAAGTTGAAAATTATATAGTTGCATAAATGTGTAATTATATAATTTGATTGTAAGGTATGATATGAAATATAATAGTTATGTAATTTTGATTGATATTTTTTGTTGTATGAATTTATGATTTTGCCTCTCTCATATAGAATGGTTACGGAATCACTTTAAAAATCGATTAGTAATAATTGGCCCGGAGGGCGAAGTGTCATATATAGTCTGTTACATAGGAGCGTGGTCACGATTACTCGCGATCGGTAAAGTGGAATGGTGCGATATTTTTGTAACATAGAGGGCAGTAGTGCCCTTGATGCAATGCGAGAATAAATCAGCTAACTATTGTTTAGAATTCGAGCTCAGCATTTTTCCAAAATGAGTACCGCGTACGCTACGCGACTCGAAGCAGTTTTTTTGTGCTCGCACTCGAAAGGTCCCAAATCGTTTAAAAGAGGTGAAAAATGTCGAGAACTTTCAAAATCGTGGCTCTGTCGGTGTATTGTCGGAAAACGATGAAAAAGTGATTCTCGACCTGTTTTTCAAGAATCCGTTATTAACTTTACGGGAAGGTGCTTCAAAACAGACCACAACAGGTTTATATTCAGGGTTCGGCACTCGAAGTGTAACCAATTAAAAACGCCATAAATTCAGTTTGGAAAAATACTTATACTTAATTCAAAGTACAAAATGTGTAAAAATAATACAAAATCCAGAATCAATTCACTTGTGCTCGATATGACCACCTTTTGCCTTGACTATGGCCTTGAGACGGTCAAAAAACGAACCGCAAGCTGCCCGAATGTGACTTGCAGGTGTATTTTGGCCCACTCGCGGACAATAACTTTTTTCAGCACCTCGAGACTGGTGTATCTTTTAGTTTGGACTTTGCTCTCCAAAATGGCCCAAAGAAAATAATCCATTGGACTCGCATCTGGTGAATTCGAGAGCCATTATGTGGACGTTATGAAGTTCGGAACGTTGTTTTTCAGCCATTCTTGGTTCACTCGAGCTTCGTGAGACGGTGCCGAGTCCTACTGAAACGTCCATGGTCTGCCACCGAAATGTTTGTCTGCCCACGGCTTCAAAGCAACCTCCAGAATACTTTCCCAATAATATGTCGCATTTACCTTGACGCCAGGCTCGAAGGTCTGAAGTTGGTCACACTTCGAGTGAAAGGCAAATGAGCAAAATCGCCCGATACCAATCCAATTGAGAATGTTTGGGCTCAAATGAAGATGAAGCTTGGGAAAAACCGATTTGAAACAGCTTGGTCGCCGAATTAACAAATTTGGAGGTCGTTTTTAGAAGAATACTCGCAAAATCTCGCTAAAAGTATGCCTCGAAGGTGTCAAGCCATTAAAAAATCTGAAGGGGATTGTACTTGCTATTAATATACTTGCATTCAAGTTTTTGATCTAACAAAACAATACTCATAAGTATTTTCATATTTAGTCTTTTCATTTTCTCACAACAGTAATCACGCTCTTATGTAACAGTTAGTAGCAAATCGCATCCGACAAAACTTTCGGTCATCTCGTCGACATTTTCGTTCGCGTTGTCCTTCCTGTTGCGGTTGAAAAGTGACTACAGCTGACCAATTCCAAAAGGCTTTGCAGTAATTGTTTGGGAAGAAATCATCTGGCGCGTGATTGTCCTTCGAAGTATCGGTGTTGGACTCGTTGAAAGAAGCATCACACTCTACTTCACCCTGGATTACCTGTATCTGGTTCTACTGCAACGTAGACCTCGAGTCAAGACGATAAGTTAGCTTTTCCGTCATCTTCTGGTGTTACTCCAAACTCTGGTGGAATGGTTTCTAGTTCGGTTGCTACAATTTCTTCTAATATGGCGGTGGGAGGCTCAAAGTCACACGTCATTTTCTCAATAAAAATGGATTTTTTGGTTTTGGGACAGGTTACGGATAATCAGCCATCTACATCGCTTCCATTAAAAACTTGGAAATCACCACAAGACATGGTTTTGGCGGATTACGGATTCTACGCTTCTGGTCCAATAGACCTAGTGTTCGGCTCTCAATTTGTTTTACGATGTCCATCTACTTCACGGTGGCCGGCTTCAAATTCGCAAAGTCAACGACGAGTTACTAGTCTTCGTAAACACAGTTTTTGGTTGTGTAGCTGCTGGCGAAGTAAACCTTTTTCAGAAATATCGGAAAAGTCAGCTGTAATTTTGCTCCCGTTGATCCTTTGGATAAAGCTATCGAGGAATTCTGGACTATCGAATAGCTTTCAGAAAAATCACAACGGTCTCAGGAGGAGAAGAATTGCAAACCGCACTTTCAGAACACGATCACGCGAGACGAAATACCAAGACACCAAAAGCGTGTTGGATTTTAAGAGATGATTGGTGATTCCAATGGCACGGCTTGGCAAAGATTTCTGACAATCGAAAGACGACTTGAAAGGGTCGCCAATTTACGCAAACACTACAACGCTGTCATGGAGGAATACATCGATTTAGGGCACATGAAAGCTGTGGGATCAGTGGATGAGATTCCGAAGACGAAAAAACGGTTTTCTATCTACCTCATCATGTTGTTTCTAAGGAATCCAGCTTAACAACTAAAGTGCGAGTAGTTTTTGACGGAGCAGCCAAGACCTCTAGCAACCATTCTCTAAACGCGATACTTCTTACCGGACAGGTGAGAATGTATGAGCTTTTCGAGCTAATGCATCGTTTCCGTTAGAATGCTGTGGCGTTAGTTGCAGACGTAGAGAAGATGTATCGACAGATTCGTATACACCCTCTATAGCGAATCTTGTGGCTTTTTGATCCAAGAGATCCGGTTCAGATCTACGAGCTCCAAACGCTAACGTACAGTCTAGCCCCATCGTCTTTCCTCGCTACGAGAGTTTTGCAGCAGCTGTTGATGGACTATCAAGTCATATACAGCATGGATGCGTTGGCGATATCAGAAGGTTTTTACATAGACGATTTTCTCTCCGGTGCTGATACTGTTGAAAACGCACGGAAACTGTGCGATGAAATCCAAGCATTATTGGCAGAAGGTGGTTTTCAGCTACGCAAATAGAGTTCCAATTGGCGCGAGTTACTGCAGGATCTACCCTCTGAAGTATTTTGCGTAGCGGATACATTACGTTTTGTGTCGGAGCAGAGAATAAAGACACAAGGAGTAGTATGGAAACCACAGCTGGACCAGCTTTTTATCGAAGTACCGATAGCAGTGGACGAAATGGAAAATTTTCTCCGCAAAAATGCGACTACAACATCTTTGGTTAGCTTCTATTGGCTGGGATGAACCAGTGCTGCCGGAAATTGAGTCAAAATGGATGGAATTCTACCCACAGCTTCTTTTGCTACAAGGCTTCAGGGTTTCACGGTTCATATGGTTACATGATGCGTCAACAGTCCAGTTTCACGTCTTCTGCGACGCTTCAAAATTTGGATACGGTGCATGCATGTACGCTCGGTCGATCAGCTAGGAAAGTCATGTGAAGGTGCAATTAATCGCATCGAAATCACGCGCAGCACCACTGAAACGTATTTCGTTTCGCCCCGGCTAGAACTATGTTCTGCATTACAAGCAGAACTATGTTCTGCATTACATTTGCAAGCTGTATTAAAAGATCTCTGCAGCACTTAGAATGAAAGGTTGACCATGTTGGTTTTTTCAGGATTCAATGGTGACATTGCATTGGATACGCGCGCCGCCCAACACTTGGCAAACATTTATTGGTAATCACACTTCTGAGATTCAGTTACTCACCCACGGTCATAACTCATAACGTCATGTCAAGGGTTCCGATACTCCTGTGAATCGAATCTCACGCGGTGCATTACCCAAGGACTTCAGCATCAGTAAGAACTGGTAACACAATCCGGCCTGGCTTTTGGACGATGATCATTGGCCGTACAACACTATATTGGATACCCCATCCGAAGAATTATTGGAGCGAAGAAAAAACGGTAGCAGTAGCACAAAATGTTTCTCGACCGGATTCCTTATTTGAGCGATGCTCGTTCTTTATGCTTTCGTGTTACCGCAAACATATTAGGCTTTGTTAACCGATGTCGATCAAAAAACAATCACACTAAAGAATTGTTTCTTAGCACGAAAGAGTTAAACGAAGCCAAGAAAGCGTTAGCGAAAGGTGTATAGCACAAGGAATTTGCACTGGAACTGAAGGATTTGAAGCAAGGAAAACCCGTATCGTGTCAGTCATCGTTAAAGCTACTACGTCCGTTTTCGATGAAAAGGGAATAACTCGCCTTTGGGATCAATCCTACGAAAGATACCAAGCATCCTATAGCCTTACCAAGCAAACATTCATTATCTCGTCTCATCGCAGAGAGTTTTCATCCGGCATCCGGCGGAATTATTTTCTACCAAGAATTGATCCACTGGTTTCCTGTTCCATGTTGTAAAAGGCCACGAAAATAGAAGATAGTAAGTCAAGGTGTATTTCCGTGTCGTGGACTGAATGGCTGCAGGAGGTTAAATAATGCAGTCGTGACCGAAATATCTTGGGTTTTTCCCTTACTGGATACAAGCAAAACTTAGCATTCGACTTCTTTGTTCATCGCTTCGGCAAGCAGAGATTACAAAGCTAAGTGTCGGTGGGTGTCCTCAAGGTGGTGTACTATCCCCACTTTTATAGAACCTAGTCGCTGATGGTTTGTTAAAGAAACTTAATAACCTTGGATTTCCGACTTATGGTTTTGTCGACGATTATCATATATTGTTGACCGGTATAAGCATTACCACTCTCTTTGATTTAATGCAACAAGCCCTGCGATCTATTGAACAATGGTGTTGTCAGGTTGGATTATCTGTAAATCCGGGCGAAACATCAATGGTGCTTTTCACTCATCGTAGGATAATCACAGGAGCTCGTCCGTTGCAGTTCTTTGGTTCAGAGGTGACTGTGGTCGATCAAGTTAAATACGTCGGGGTTATTCTTGACTCAAAACTGAATTGGTCTGCTCACATTGACTTCAGAATAAAAAGAGCTTGCATGGCTTTCGGCTAATGTAGACGAGCTTTTGGAAAATCATGGGGACTAAAACCCAGACACATTCATTTCATTTACAAAACTATTGTTAGACCAATTTTAGCATACGGATGTCTTGGATGGTGGCAGAAAGAAGAAGTTGCGATAGTTCTGACACAGCGAAATCATCTCCAAAGGATGGTCCTAATGGCGATAACAGGAACGACGGCGATGACGTTATCCGCCATACGTCAGGAATTTTGGTCTGTAAGAGGAAGAAGTTTGGTAAATTTTGGCTATCGCAAATGTCATAACTGCTTCCGTTACTATCCTATCCCTATAGCCCACCGCAAGGTAGATTACCAAAAACCCAAATAGTTCCCAGTCTCTTATTTACTGTAACTGGTGTAGATCATTGCGGAAAAGTTTATCTTAAACGAGCCGCCTCACGAAAATCATTCATCGCTGCCTTTGTATGCTTCGCCATAAAAGCGGCGCATCTCGAACTTGTGTGTGATCTACCTACCGATGCCTTTCTAGCAACGTTACGCCGTTTCATCGCCCGTCGACGAATGCTTGCTGAAATTCATTCGGATAACGGCACGAACGTCCAAGGAGCAGAGAACAAAATAACCGAACTGTACAGTATTTTCAACAACAAGCATAGCCAAAAGATTCCAAAAGCATCTCGACACGATGGCGAAAGCAGTACCTCGCGGGAATTTAATAATCAACGCAAATCAACCACATCTCCCGTTGACATCGGCGTTGGATAAATCGTGTTACTACTGGACGAAAACAAACCATCTACTTTGTGACCCGAGTCGAAAACATTTCATCAGGTGATGATCACGTTGTTCGTGTTGTCACCATCCGAACCAAAAGTGGAGTGTACAAGCGTCCAGCCTAAAAAATATGTCCCTTACCGTTCAACCGAGAGATCACTACCATCAGAGTATGACCCAGAGCAACCATCAGAACAAAACATTAGCAAACAATTAGTATAAGTATTAGTTGTATATTACGACAACGGTTTGAGTAAGATGGCTACACCAGTTTTCAAATCACTTCGGATCAAGTGAAATGGTTCTCAATCCTTTTGATGAATTTCACTGACTTCGCCTACAACGATTTTCGAATTCCAATTCCGAAAGTAACGGGTATAAAATAGCTTAATCTTCCGATTCTGGAATTACAGGAAGATGATTTTGGCCTTTCTCTAACGAAAATTATTAGAATTGCTGAAAAAACGACATTCGAACGGAGTATCGGAGACCCCTAGTGTTATATACCATTCGACTCAACTCGACGAGATTGGAAAATGTGTATGAGTGTGTGTGTATGTGTGTGTGTGCACTTTTCGAAGCTATTTTAACGCACTCAATTTTCTAAGAGATGGCTAAACCGTTTTTATCGAACATATGCTCGTTTGAAAGCTAATGTCGAGCCATTGATCAAGTTCAAAGATCAAATGGCTGTGACTTTTGGTTCCGGAGATATGATTGTATAAGTGACGTACCCGACAAAACGCGTTGTATTTTTATGCGCTCAATTTTCTCAGAGATGGTTGAACCGATTTTAACAAACTTATACTTTTTGCCTTTCTCTATAGAAAGGTATTAGAATTGCTGGAAAAACCGACTTTCGAACGGAGCCTCGGAGACCCATAGTGTTATATACCATTCGACTCAGTTCGACGAGATCGGTAAATGTATGTGTGTATGTTTGTATGTGTGTGTATGTGTGTGTACTTTTCGAAGATATTTGAACGCGCTCAGTTTTCTCAGAGATGGCTGAACTGATTTTAACCAACTTGGGCTCGTTTGAAAGCTACTCTCAGGCCATTGATCAAGTTTGAAGATCAAATGGCTGTGACTTTTGGTTCCGGAGATATGATTGTATAAGTGACGTAATCGACAAAAAGCGTTGTATTTGAACGCGCTTATATTTCTCAGAGATGGCTGAACCGATTTTAACAAACTTGGGCTCGTTTGAAAGCTACTGTCGAACCATTGATCAATTTCGAAGATCAAATGGTTGTGACTTTTGGTTCCAGATATATGATGGTATAAGTGACGTAACCGACAAAAAGCGTTGTGTTTGAACGCGCTCAATTTTCTCAGAGATGGTTGAACCGATTTTAACAAACTTGGGCTCGTTTGAAAGCTACTGTCGAGCCATTGATCAAGTTCGAAGATCAAATGGTTGTGACTTTTGGTTCCAGTTATATGATGGTATAAGGGACAAAAACGTTTTTTTAAATAACTATTTATTGGAATATGAGTTAAAATAAAATTATTAAGATTTAAAATAGGTGTTCAGCCACAAGTGGTGACTTTTCAGCCCTATTATGATTTGGTTGTTACCATGAGGACATCATTTACTTCCGCAATTCTGAGATTTTTGTGTAGGGAAAATTCTAAACTTACTTGTATTGTGTAATGGGGAAAAGGAACTTATATACTAACTTACTAACTAATACAGAGAGCGAATCGATTCAATTGAAGATTGCATCGATTTTTGTCGGAATTTGCTTATAATATTATGTGACATTACATCTAATGGTTCTATATTTGTGAGTCTGTGTAACTTATTTGTACTAAACCAGGGAGGACGCTTAAAAAACATTTTCAGAATTTTATTCTGAATCCTTTGAAGCGTTTTCTTCCTGGTGGAACAACAACTTGACCAAATTGGTACTGCATAAAACATGGCTGGTCTGAAAATTTGTTTATAAATTAACATTTTGTTTTTTGGACAGAGCTTAGAATTTCCGTGCATTAGAGGATATAAACATTTAATATATTTATTACAGTTTGCCTGGATTCCTTCAATGTGATCCATGAAAGTGAGTTTTTTGTCATACGTTGAACCTAAGTATTTAGCTTGATCAAACCATGTCAATTCCAAGCCATTCAATTTGAGAATGTGATTATTGTTTGGTTTAAGAAAAGAAGCTTGGCTTATGAGGAAAAATAATTAATTGCATTTTTGCTGCATTTGGTTTAATTTTCCATTTTAACAGATAATCACTGAAAATATTTAAACTTCTTTGCAGATCATTCTTAGATTTCTACCTGTGGCTAACAGACTTGTGTCGTCACAGAATAGCGATTTCTGACAACCAACGGGTAGATTTGGAAGATCAGAAGTGAAAATATTATACAAGATTGGAGCTACGCCCGAACCCTGCGGAACACCGGCTCGTACGTGTAGAAATTCAGATTTACAATTCTGATAGCTAACCTGAAGAGTACGATCAATTAAATAATATTGAATCATTTTGATCAAATAAATAGGAAACTGGAAATCAGACATTTTTGCTATCAAACCTCTGTGCCAAACACTGTCGAATGCTTTTTCTATGTCTAGAAGAGCAGCTCCAGTGGATAACCCAGAAGATTTATTTGCTTTCATCATGTTCGTTACTCTTACAAGGTGATGAGTAATTGAATGTTCATGACGAAATAAAACTGCTCTGGTAAAAAAATAGAATTCTCATTTATATGAGACATCATTCTCAACAAGATAATTTTTTCAAAAAGTTTACTGATAGAAGAAAGTAAGCTAATTGGTCGATAACTTGATGTTTCTGCTAGGTTTTTATCAGGTTTGAGGATAGGATTTACTTTAGCGTTTTTCCATCTGTTTGGGAAGTAAGCTAATGAAGGTTTCGATGTCTCAAGGCAACATCGGGAAGATTTTTGATAAGAATATTAAAATTCCATTATTACCAGGAGCCTCCATGTTTTTAATTTTTCTAATAATTGATTTATTTTCAACAAAATTCGTCTCAATAATGTCATCTTGTGATAACACTTGGGTTGAAATGTGATCATATTTCAGTGAGATTTCATTTTCAATAGGACTCACAACGTTCAAATTAAAATTGTGTACACTCTCCAACTGCTGAGCAAGTTTTTAAGCTTTTTCGCCATTTGTAAGAAGTATTTGATTTCCTTCCTTGAGAGCAGGAATTGGTTTCTGAGGTTTCTTAAGAACCTTAGAAAGTTTCCAGAAAGGTTAAGAATATGGTTTAATTTGTTCAACTTCTTTAGCGAAATTTTCATTACGCAAAAGAGTAAATCTATGTTTAATTTCTTTTTGTAAATCCTTAACTATGGTTTTCATAGCAGGATCACGAGAACGTTGATATTGTCGTCGACGAACATTATTCAACCGAATCAGCAGTTGAAGATTGTCATCGATGATAGGAGAATTAAATTTAGTTTGAGCTTTGGGAACTGCAAGATTTCTAGCTTCGATAATGTAATGATTCAAATTATCAATTGCTGTGTCGATGTCCGCAGAATTTTCTAAAATAGTTCCATGATCCACATGATTTTCAATGTGAAATCTGTAATCCAACCAATTAGCTCTATGATAGTTGAATATAGAACTAATTGGATTAATTAAAGCTTCGTTGGAAAGCCTGAATGTTATAGGAAGATGATCTGAGTCAAAGTCAGCATGTGTAATCGGTTCACTACAAATGTGACTTTGATCTGTTAGAACCTGATCAATTGTAGACGGGTTTTTCACGGAAGAGAAACAAGTCAGATTACTGGGATGAAGAACTGTTAAGTAACCAGCTGAGAGTTTATTATGAAGTATTTTACCATTACTGTTATTTTGCCTACAATTCCACTGGACATGCTTAGCATTTAAGTCCCCTATTACGAAAAATTTCGGTCGATATCTTGTGAGTTTTTTCAAATCGCCTTTAAAGAAATTTAATTGTTCGCCGGTGCATTGGAATGGCAAATATGCTCCAGCGATGAAATAAATTCCATGAATGGTTTCAACTTCGATTCCCAAGCTTTCAATAACTTTAGTATTGAAAGAAGGTAAAATTCGATGTTTAATTTGCCGTTGGACAAAAATGGCAACTCCACCACCCATTCCAGTAAACCTGTCAAATCGATGAACCACATAATGTGGATTACTCTTCAATTTGACATTTGGTTTAAGAAAAGTTTCTGTCACAATGGCAATATGAATTTTGTGAACTTTGAGATAATTATAAAATTCATCTTCACTCGATTTCAAAGATCGAGCATTCCAATTTAAAATATTCAAATAATTATTTAACATCACTGTTAAATTTTAAATTCAGTATAATATTATCTGCAAATTGCCATCCGATTTGAAATGCTTCAAAAAGTGATGAAGTCGAATACATTTGGTTGTAGGTAGATCATTTTATTTTCAGTTATATCGCCTAAATCAACTTCATTTAAAGAAGCGAATGGCATTGAAGGAATATTTGTAGGTAGACTGCCATTAGAAGAAGATGATATGGCCGATCTACATATTAATAAATTGTTTTCGTTAGAAGATGAACTGCAAGGCGGTCCTGTGTTTTGATTATTTACATTAGAAGAATTAAGTGGTAGATTACTACCTGTTATACTAGCATAACTGACATTAGAAGAAGATGATGACGAGGACGATCTACCTGTCAATAAATTGTTTTCGTTAGAAGACGAATTCGCAGGCGTACCAGTTTTTTGTTTTGAATTCGAAGAAATAAGTGCCTTAGAAGAAATAGGCGTGGCATTTGTAACGGTTTTTTGATTTTCAGGTATGTTCTGTAAATTTAAGGTCGTTGATTTGACTTGTTGTCTAAGCGAACGAGCGTTTAAAATTTTTTCCCTGACAGGACATTTCAAATAATTTCAAAATCCATCGCAATTTGAACATGAAAATTTATCAGTGGTTACATTCATTGGACAATCGTCTTTCGAATGCGATTTACCACAATTCAAACACCGTATATCCATATGACAATTTTTGATTCCATGGCCGAAGCCTTGGCAACGACGACATTGCGTTAAGTTTGCAATACGATTATGCCGTTTATAATGTTCCCAATGAATTTTAATGTGGGAAATGAAACGTACTTTTTCTAAAGCTTTCAAATTGTTTACATCACTTCGATTGAAGTGTATTAGGTAAAGTTCATGGGAAATTCCAGAGCGTGGTTTAGAAGTACCATTCGCTCTTTTTTTCATAAGTATTACTTGAGAAGGGGAAAAACCAAGCAATTCTTTTATTTCATTTTTAGTTTCATCAGTACTTTGATCATTTGATAAGCCTTTCAAGAAAGCCTTGAAGGGTCTGTCTGATTTTATATAATATGAATAAAATTTATGAAGTTTCTCGGACAAATATCGAATAAGACGTTCGTAATCTTCCAATCCATCAACCAAGACTTGACATTCTCCTCTTCGTCCGATTTGAAATGCGACTTTTACTTCCGGGAGAAAAGTAGAAAGCTCAGTACGGAATGCTTTGAAGTCGGAAATCATCACCGTTACTAGTGGCATAGATTGATGTTTCTTCCCAGAACGACAAGCGTCCATTTTGGGAATTTTTGAAGAATTTTCTTCTATGTCGCTACAATCGGATTCAGGAAGAATCTCGTAAATATTGTTAGACGGCATAGAATCAACGGAAGGGAAATCGGTCCGTTGTCTTTTGTCGTGAATACGACTTACTTTACTATGGGGCGCCTTTTCAAAATTTACCCTCTGAGAGAGTGATAAGTTTTTGATCGTGAATATCTCCTGTTATATCTAACGAATCAACACAATTCTTGCTACATGCCATCGGAAATATGATCACAATTTTATGATAAAACTTTCAGTTGTGTGACACATTCTTAAATAGTTCACAATTAAACTTTTCTGAAATGTTTGGTATAAACGAGTATCAAAGAGGATAATTCATATGGCGCGTTTGCCTTTCTCGTATTTTGAAAGCTCATAGCTCAGTGATCTGTAGAAGGATTTATATAATCTAACTACCAATAGAATCGAAAATATTCAACTCGAACGTGTATTACAACAATATTGAAGTTTTTCAATAGTACACTATTGAAAAACCTGTTTGATTTAACCCATGACAGCACCAGCCAATCAGAACGCGAGATGTCTGTATCTATACAAGAGCATCCATATAAAAGTTGAATGGTTCACTTTTCCTATCATTTGCTGAGCAAATCTCCCCGAAACAAGACACACGACAGCAACATCGAGGACCTGTCGTCTCATTGTTTCCCGATATGAATGCACGAGACAGGTGTCAGCACAATGACACCGAAAAAGGCAGCCAAAAAGTCCAGCAAGGCCCATTGCCGAAACAAGACACACACGAGAACCATCTCAGATCTCAATATTTCCTACCAAAAGATTCATCAAGATGGGAGTTAAAATAATTTGCACCGTCACTAACACATTCAATTACGAACGGCAATGCGAAAGCGAAAGTGATGATTTTGAACACATCTTTATACTAGTTTACAAATATGCCGTGCGAAACAGAGTTGCCACAGATCAATATGTATTTTTGTCGCGAGTACTTTAGTATGCGGTCGAAAACAAAAATTGTTAGAACAAATGTTTCCACTTGATTTGCGCATTCTACTTTCCAGGCGTATCAGAACTGGCTAAACTTAAAGCAATTCTAAATATTTCTTTATCACAGTGATGTGGTCATCCTGAAAAGGACGGGGTTTTCAACGGATGGCCAGCTGCAGATGGCGAGGGATGATTTTCGTTTTCGTTGTCATGGGCAGCGTTACCGGTCAACTCTAACACTTCGGCAACCAAGTACTCCATCACTGCCGCCAGATAGACCGATGCACCAGCACTGACACGCTCGGCGTAGTTCCCCTTCCGAGGCAAACGATGGATTCTGCCGCCAACTGGGCACTTCAGACCAGCACGGTTTGAGCGGGACTTTGCCTTGCCCTTAATTGTTCCTCCACAATATGCTGTGTTGTTGCTCGATGACCCATTCAGTATTACTGGCTGCTGCTCTGCTAACTCTTTCTTTTATATCGTTTCACTGTTTCCCGTTCTGCGTATAGGAAAGGAATTCTAACAAAGGGGACGTCCTACCGTGCTACCACTAGCACGTATAAAAAGAAATGTGATGTGAGAAATAGCGTCATTTAAGTTAAAGCAGCTACTCTGTACGTACGAGACACCGTCAGAACGATGGCTCCGAAGACAGGTAGAAAAGCAGATTTGTACCGTCACTAACACATTCAATTTCGAACGGCAATGCGAAAGCGAAAATGATGATGTTGAACACATCTTTATACTAGTATGGGGTCGTGTGAAAATATGCCATGCGAAACAGGGTTGCCATATATACAGGTGAATCTGTATTATTATTATTACTATTATTATTAGAATCACTCTTGCATACCGAAGATCGTAGATACATTTCAGACCAGGCCATTGCAATTGTCTCGTACTGAAATTTCGAGAAGAATCAGATATCTTCGAACTTCATAGCTTCAATAAAAATAAACTACAAGTTTGTCGTACCTAGCTTCCTATATTAGCAAATTAAAAAGGAATTGTTTCAAGTTTGGAATATATAGTTGTAGAATAGTAGCTGTTTAATGTAGGTGTATCGCTTCAAATTCTATTAGTGAAAAAGAGGAAAGCTTGCACAATTCATACAATCAATCAACTAACTGATATTCGGAAAAGTGATGGGAGCGTGTCAGTTTTTTCGTATTCACGACATCCAGTTATGTCTCTGACATTACTCACCCGCCTTTTTTTTACATTCAGATTCTATAAGATCGTGAATGTTAGTCGAAAAATGTAGAATAACGGATTGTGATTTATTCCGTATTGAATTTTTTTTAGCCTTAGGCTTGTTGCCTTTCCGGTTGGACGCGGGCATTTTTGAAATGAATGATATTCTAAATTAAATTAACTAGGCTAAATTAGTCTTCGATTAGACTCCTAGTTTGGAAAAGTCTTGATAAAGACTGATTAGTTCGAAGAATAGTTCTTTGAATAGCTAGCCTTTAAAAAGGCTGATTAATTTCTTAGTTACTCTAATATCACTCTTTATATCACTTAGTCACTCTAATATCACTCTTTGTATAGCCTTGAGAAAGGCTGACTAATTATTAGTCTCTAAAAGGACTGTTAGTGATTCAAGTAGCCTTGAAAAAGACTGAAGCCTTGAATCAATGAAACTCTAGGTAGCCAGAAAAAATTTCCAGGAGCCAAGAGCTACACGCGTGCGGTGCGAACGACTGTTTAACACCGACTGGCCGACAAAAACGTTGTTTTTTACCACTCTAATATATATACGGGTGCGAATATTATGGGATCCCCCCTAATTTCGTAAGGCGGAGATACTCAAAAGTTTAAGCACTTCGAATAAAGTCCCCATACAAAATTGGAGCTCAGGTGCTTTACAGAAACGTCGAGATTTAGTGTCATCTAAAAATATATATATATATATATTTTTTAAGTCGACTTCTGGGACTTTTTTCATATTTTTTATGAATCCCAGAAAGTCGATACTTTCAAAAAAAAATAATTTTTCGAGATGACACTAAATCTCGACGTTTCATGCAATTCTAAGAGCTTTCCCCTCGAGTTTTTTTTTCGATTTCGGAAATTACATGCGATTTCAACAAACCTAGACATATTTGAATATCTGTGACTTGTGTTTCCGGAGATATGATTGTATAAGTGACGTGAACAAAACGCGTTGTTTTACTACTACGCAAATTTCTCGAAATTGACTGAACCGAATTCACTAAGCTTAGGCTCGTTTGAAAGCTACTATTAGGCCATTGATCAAGTTCGAAAATCAAATGATTTCGACTTTGGGTTCCGAAGATATGATGGTATATGTGACATAACCGACAAAACTCGTTGATTTTTTACCGCGCAAATTTCTCGGAGCACGCTTAGACTCGTTCGATGGCTACTACTGAGCGATTGATCAAGTTCGAATATCAAATGGCTGTGACTTTTGGTTCCGGAGATATAATGGTATAAGTGACGTAATCGACAAAACATGTTGTTTTTTATCGCTCTAATGTATAGAAGGGTGCCAATATTCTTGGATCACCTCTAATTTGGTTAAGAGCTATTGTTCAAAAGTTCAAGTATCTCGAAAAAAGTCCCCATGCAAAATTTATCCTAAATCGGACATAGGTAAAGGGTGCTACACAGCGGTTAAGGTTTGAAAATTTTCGATCTTGAAAATTTACCATAGGGGGGAGTACATGAGATTTCCGAAATTAAATTTTTTTTTGGTTTCAAACGTCTTGAAATTGCATAAAACGTCGAAATTTAGTGTCATCTCAAAAAAAATTTTTTTTTTGAAAAAAATCGTCTTTCTGTGACTGGGATGTTGAAATTTTTTGCTAAGTCCCGAAAAGTAAATTTTCCGAAAAAATTGTTTTTCTAAGATGAGACTCGACGTTTCATGCAACTCTAAGACTTTTGGCATCAAAATTTTTTTTTCGGTTTTGGAAATTTCATGTAAATGGTGATTTTTCAAGATATATGAAAATTCCACTATGTGGACTAAGAAGGGGTTTGCCTTTCTCTATAGAAAGGTATTAGAATTGCTGGAAAAACCGACTTTCGAACGGAGCCTTAGAGACCCATAGTGTTATATACCAATCGACTCAGTTCGACGGGATCGGAAAATGTCTGTGTGTGTATGTGTGTGTGCACTTTTCGAAGATATTTATAAGCGCTCAATTTTCCCAGAGATGGCTGAACCGATTTTAACAAGCTTATGCTCGTTTGAAAGGTACTCTCGGGCTTTTGATAAAGTTTGAAGATCAAATGAATGTGACTTTCGGTTCCGGAGATATGATTGTATAAGTGACGTAATCGACTAAACGCGTTGTATTTTACGTAACGTAACCGACAAAACACGTTGTTTTTACCGCTATAATGTATAGAAGGGTGCCAATATTTTGGGTTCACCTCTATTTTCGTAAAGCGCTATTGTTCAGAAGTTTAAGCATCTCGAAAGAAGTCCTCATGCAAAGTTTGAGCTAAATCGGACATGGGTAAGGGATGCTGCCTAGCGGTTAAAGTTTGAAAATTTTCGATCATGAAAAAGCACCATAGGGGGTGTAACTTTACTCAGAGACTCATGTTTAGCTCCGTCATGCCGTAGCAGAAAAAGTACGGGTGTGTAATGTCAGAGACATAACTGGATGTCGTGAATACGAATATGACACGCTTTATTTATGCTTCCGAATTCGAATTGGTAGTTCATCGATTATTTGAATTGTGCACCTTTCCCCTCTTTCATTACTAGAAATTTAAACGATGCGCCTAGACTAAATTACAGATTAGTTACATTAAACATTCTGAAACGCACTTAAATACTATGAAATAAGCAGTATAGTTCTTTATAACAAAAAAATGGTGACGATTTGAGTTAGTTCAGCACGCAGACTCTGAATTCTAAACCCATATTCCAGAACTAAGCTCTAAAACATGAAGACGATTTTTCGCCATGACTACCAGAATGGGTTTTATAGAGTACAGTAAAGTAAATTTCCGCATAATTCTTTAGGAGTATTATTATGGTTCTAAAAAGAACCGAATAGAAGAAGTCTGGAATAAAGAACTGGATCCTGAATTCAAGAACTAAATTTAGAATCAATAACAGACTCAGAATCCAGTTTCAATTCTAGAATTGCAATTTCGAAACTCAAATTAGTTCCGGAATACAGTTCCAGAATCCAGTTTCAGCACGCAGGCTCTGAATTCTAAACCTATATTGCGGAACTACAATCTGAAAATTGAACTTCTCGTTATGACTACCGAAAACCAAATGATGGCAGGTGCTCTCTCCGTCGCTGATGGTTTAACTCTCGCGATAGCAGTCTGCTTGCCTTGAAGCCCAGCAAGCGAATGAAAGTTGCTACCTGAGCGTTTGAGCTTTTAACCACGCAGAAGGCGCTTTCTCCGTCGCTGCTGGTTGATGGTTTAACTCTCGCGATGGCAGTCAGCTCGCCTTGAAGCCCAGCAAGCGAATGAGAGTTGCTACCTGAGCGTTTGAGGTTTTAACCACGCAAAAGGCGCTCTCTCCGTCGCTGCTGGTTGATGGTTTAACTCTCGCGATGGCAGTCTGCTCGTCTTGAAGGCCAGCAAGCGAATGAAAGTTGCTACCTGAGCGTTTGAGGTTTTAACCACGCAAAAGGCGCTCTCTCAGTCGCTGCTGGTTGATGGTTTAACTCTCGCGATGGCAGTCTGCTCGTCTTGAAGGCCAGCAAGCGAATGAGAGTTGCTACCTGAGCGTTTGAGGTTTTAACCACACAAAAGGCGCTCTCTCCGTCGCTGCTGGTTGATGGTTTAACTCTCGCGATGGCAGTCTGCTCGCCTTGAAGGCCAGCAAGCGAATGAAAGTTGCTACCTGAGCGTTTGAGGTTTTAACCACGCAAAAGGCGCTCTCTCCGTCGCTGCTGGTTGATGGTTTAACTCTCGCGATGGCAGTCTGCTCGTCTTGAAGGCCAGCAAGCGAATGAAAGTTGCTACCTGAGCGTTTGAGGTTTTAACCACGCAAAAGGCGCTCTCTCCGTCGCTGCTGGTTGATGCTTTAACTCTCGCGATGGCAGTCTGCTCGTCTTGAAGGCCAGCAAGCGAATGAGAGTTGCTACCTGAGCGTTTGAGGTTTTAACCACGCAAAAGGCGCTCTTTCCGTCGCTGCTGGTTGATGGTTTAACTCTCGCGATGGCAGTCTGCTCGTCTTGAAGGCCAGCAAGCGAATGAAAGTTGCTACCTGAGCGTTTGAGGTTTTAACCACGCAAAAGGCGCTCTCTCCGTCGCTGCTGGTTGATGCTTTAACTCTCGCGATGGCAGTCTGCTCGTCTTGAAGGCCAGCAAGCGAATGAGAGTTGCTACCTGAGCGTTTGAGGTTTTAACCACGCAAAAGGCGCTCTTTCCGTCGCTGCTGGTTGATGGTTTAACTCTCGCGATGGCAGTCTGCTCGCCTTGAAGGCCAGCAAGCGAATGAAAGTTGCTACCTGAGCGTTTGAGGTTTTAACCACGCAAAAGGCGCTCTCTCCGTCGCTGCTGGTTGATGGTTTAACTCTCGCGATGGCAGTCTGCTTGCCTTGAAGGCCAGCAAGCGAATGAAAGTTGCTACCTGAGCGTTTGAGGTTTTAACCACGCAAAAGGCGCTCTCTCCGTCGCTGCTGGTTGATGGTTTAACTCTCGCGATGGCGTCTGCTCGCCTTGAAGGCCAGCAAGCGAATGAAAGTTGTTACCTGAGCGTTTGAGGTTTTAACCACGCAAAAGGCGCCCTCTCCGTCGCTGCTGGTTGAAGGTTTAACTCCCACGACGTCTACTCCCATCGAACGCACGAAAAGAAATGATCGATTTTCACCACGGTTCCCCTTTTATACGCATTCAGTTAAAGATATGTGCCTGACTACCTCAAAATCGTCGTCCTTGCGCGAAAAACCCAAGCGAAAGTAAAGAGTTTTCCGCATTATTGGTGAAAGAATTATGTTGCTACCATTAATACAAGTCGAGATATTCACGATTAAGTTCTGCCCATTCTTCCATACGGCTAATATTGAAAAGGCACCCCATAGTAAAGTAAGTCGTATTCACGACAAAAGGAAAGAACTGGACACGCCAACAAATCACCAAAAGGGTTTCAAAATAAAAACATTTAAGCTAACTTTTCCTCTATCCCTCTGTTCTCTCGGTCCCTTTTCATCATCTAACCTACTCTACCCTTCTTAACTTCTCTCTTCTTCATTTAACACTAGATACTCACTAATGGTTTAGCAATATTGCTTCACCATACGTAGATGTTACTTTCTATTTGATCCCCGTTGTGTCGTATTTCTTAGTGTGTCAACTATCGCATGACAAAAGATAAACCGCCTGCTCTTTCTGTTGGTTTCTTACTGAGCTGCGACTGGGATACTGTTAGCGAACGCTTATCGGACAGTCAGAGAACTAACCTGTTTTTCCCGGATGCTTACCACTGTGTTTTCGATTCACAATAGGTGGATTATCTTATGGTCGCCTGAATCTGTACCTGTCCGACCCAGCGAGCTATGTTAGTAAGTGGCTCCGTCCAGCCGTCACCTAAGAATTATGTCTTATAGCCCTCTGCTTATTATGCTGGAGTATTTGCGGACAGCGTTAGATTAGTGGCTTTTGCTGATTCGAAACTAAACTGTGTTTGCTGCCCAAGTGCGCTGACAGATTCTTCGATTGCATGCGTTTCCTTTATTTTTCCGCAAATGACGAAAAGTTAATCGCATGGAAACTATTGAGAGCGTCCTTCTGTGAATTCGAGTCTTGATTAGTAAGTTTGTTGGGACACGTTGACTGTCTGTGGTGTGAACTAACCTGGTTATTTTTTGTTGCAAATGCGTGTGGCTGATGTGTGACGCGTAAAATACTCTCTGTCACTTCTCCCCGAGAGACGCATGAAAAATTCAGCCTGTCAATAAAGTTATGCAACGTTAGGATAAATGAATTAGCTTAAGTGGGAAACATTACCCAATAACGTGGAAAAACGAGTAAACGTAATATATGAATTCGAGTGCCCCCCGCGATGAGCGCTGAAATGACACACGACACATTCAGTTTGCACCGTACGATATAGAAACATCAAAATTCGACGATCAGGGTCATTTCCGCTGAAGGAAAAATCATATTCGCGGTGAGATCGTTCAAACATTTGGATCCAGAACTGGAACTCGGGTGCACGTGCAACGTTCGGCCTGCTGGTCAAAGCATCTAAAGCCGGTTACACGAGAAGTGACAGAGAGTATTTTACGCGTCACACATCAGCCACACGCATTTGCAACAAAAAATAACCAGGTTAGTTCACACCACAGACAGTCAACGTGTCCCAACAAACTTACTAATCAAGACTCGAATTCACAGAAGGACGCTCTCAATAGTTTCCATGCGATTAACTTTTCGTCATTTGCGGAAAAATAAAGGAAACGCATGCAATCGAAGAATCTGTCAGCGCACTTGGGCAGCAAACACAGTTTAGTTTCGAATCAGCAAAAGCCACTAATCTAACGCTGTCCGCAAATACTCCAGCATAATAAGCAGAGGGCTATAAGACATAATTCTTAGGTGACGGCTGGACGGAGCCACTTACTAACATAGCTCGCTGGGTCGGACAGGTACAGATTCAGGCGACCATAAGATAATCCACCTATTGTGAATCGAAAACACAGTGGTAGGCATCCGGGAAAAACAGGTTAGTTCTCTGACTGTCCGATAAGCGTTCGCTAACAGTATCCCAGTCGCAGCTCAGTAAGAAACCAACAGAAAGAGCAGGCGATTTATCTTTTGTCATCCGATAGTTGACACACTAAGAAATACGACACAACGGGGATCAAATAGAAAGTAACATCTACGTATGGTGAAGCAATATTGCTAAACCATTAGTGAGTATCTAGTGTTAAATGAAGAAGAGGGAAGTTAAGAAGGGTAGAGTAGGTTAGATGATGAAAAGGGACCGAGAGAACAGAGGGATAGAGGAAAAGTTAGCTTAAATGTTTTTATTTTGAAACCCTTTTGGTGATTTGTTGGCGTGTCCAGTTCTTTCCTTTTGTCGTGAATACGACTTACTTTACTATGGGGTGCCTTTTCAAAATTAGCCATATGGAAGAATGGCAGAACTTAATCGTGAATATCTCGACTTGTATTAATGGTAGCAACATAATTCTTTCACCATTTCATCAAAAATATGATCAGGAATTTAGGATAATATTTTGAACAGTGTGAGATAACCACAAACAACTCAAAAATTAAGTTTTCTAAAAATTTCGAAATAATGCGGAAAACTCTCAACCAGCAGCGACGGAGAGAGCGCCTTTTGCGTGGTTAAAACCTCAAACGCTCAGGTAGCAACTTTCATTCGCTTGCTGGCCTTCAAGGCGAGCAGACTGCCATCGCGAGAGTTAAACCATCAACCAGCAGCGACGGAGAGAGCGCCTTTTGCGTGGTTAAAACCTCAAACGCTCAGGTAGCAACTTTCATTCGCTTGCTGGCCTTCAAGGCGAGCAGACTGCCATCGCGAGAGTTAAACCATCAACCAGCAGCGACGGAGAGAGCGCCTTTTGCGTGGTTAAAACCTCAAACGCTCAGGTAGCAACTTTCATTCGCTTAATCTACTATGCAAAACGTTCATTAACGATTGGCCTCTTTAACTTGCGATGTGCTTCCCCAAACTGTATAAGCTCTAATGCTTACCAAATTTCCGTTTAAAAATTCTCTGCAGCTAGGCTAAACCTGAACATGACACCAGCGCTTTCTGGCAGACCAAATGTACGATCCTATCGTTGCCAACGACTCTTGCAAAATAATTCTAACCGAGTTTTGCTTACACCCTTTTAAAAGGCCTCTGTTTCGCTACTGTATGCTTTATGATCACTATCTTTTCATCTATCTTTTCATCTCTGAAGAGTTAGTGACAAACGTGTTCATAATATTCATAGATTCCAACAGGTGCAAACGGAAAGTTACCTGTCCACACTGTTAGAGCGAGCGGAGCTCAATTGATCGGAGAAAAGGGGTATTTAATCCCTAAATCATCATGAGGCCAGTTCGAGGGTTTTACCGCACCCAGATTCGCAGGTACTACTCGTTTCCATTTGTGGACCTTGTTACCTTCCTCATCTTTGCAAATGCAGTTTTTATATAAATCCTCTCCACCAAAGCGAAAATCCGGGAAGTTATCCGAATTGTTCAACACTCTATCTCGAAGACTTTTGTACCAGACGTCCTTTGATTCTGCTGCAAATTCCATGGAGGCTGCAATCCTTGACAGCGCGTCAGGTACCACATTTATGCTGCCCTTTCTGTATTTAATTTCAAAATCGTATGCGTTAAGCCTTAGAAGCCAACGACTCATCAGAGCGGTGGGTTTTAATCGATCTTAGATAGCTCAGAGCCGCGTGGTCGCAGTACACTGTGAAGCGGACGTCTTCAATGTAACCGCGAAACTTTTCGATGGCCCTAATAACTGCTAGACATTCTCGTTCTATTGTGGAATACTTCCTTTCGGTTGAAGACAGCTTTTGTGAGAAGTAACATACTGGATGTTCTTCTCCGTCCAACTCCTGTGTAAGCACCGCTCCTATGGCTATGTCACTGGCATCACACGCCACTGAAAACGGCTTGCTGTAGTCTGGCATTGCCTGTACTGATGCTGATGCAAGTGCAGCTTTCAGTTTATGGAAGGCCCCCTCTGCCTGAGATGTCCATCGAAAGTTACTTTTCACTTGGGTGAGCTCAGTATTTGGGGCTGCTAAACGTGAAAAATCAGCGATGAACCTACGATACCAATTACAAAGACCCAGAAAACGTTGAGTTTCTTTTCTATTGGATGGCACCAGGAATTTGACTATGCTTTCTACCATTTCATCGTCCACCTGCCAACCGTTTTCATTTAAGACATATCCGAGATACTTTATTATACTGCGGCAGAATTTGGACTTTTCTGGTGATATAGTAAGATAGCTCAGTGATCTGTGGAAGGATTTATATAATCTAACTACCAATAGAATCGAAATTTTTCAACTTAAACGTGTATAGCGACAGCATTGAAGTATTTCAATAGTACACTATTGAAAACCCTGTCTCATTTGACCCATGTCAACACCAGCCAATCAGAACGCGTTCTGAGGAAAAGAACAAAATATCTGCTGCTGTACAACAAATCGTTCCAGAAAAATGTTCCGAACAGTGCCTAATATCGTAGCGAGTTCTACAATTCGGTCCTTCTGAAAGGCAGGAATTAATCCCGTACAGCATCCTGATAGTTTCTTTCAATGAAATGCAAATCCGAAATGAAATAATCGAAATTAAAACTATGTATGCTGATATTTTATAGCGGTTAGGATCGCCCATTATGTACGCTAAGAATCGGCTGCGAAGTCTGTTGAAACAGAAAGGCCAAATTTTACAAAAAGTTATGTAATGCCATTGGTGAGAAAGCTACAAACGAAATCACGTAAAAAGAAACCTCTTAACGAAAACAAACAGATGTATTGTGTGTCGTTTGCAAAGCTAGCTGCCAGTCGTTTACATTGGTGAAAAAAACAACGAAAAAAGGACAACGGTAGAGAGCATCACACAAAATCAGTCATTCTTATGGCTCTAAAAATTTTCTAAAGAATTATTAGGATTTCTTGCTCGCAAATCGAAGGTAAATATCCTCAGTTTAGTGCAAATCTAGAACAGTTTGATTAGATTTGTGCACTTTTCGCTGTGTAAAATTCACAGTAATTGAGATCAAGTGAAGCCTTCTTTGTTTTTGCGAAAAATGTGAGAAACGGGAATGTTTGCATAATTCATACAATTGATCAACTAATTGATATTCGGAAGTGTTAAGGAACATGTCAGTTGTTTTCGTATTCACGACATCCAGATATGTCTCTGACATTACCCACCCGCCTTTTTAACAGCTACCAATAGGTTGTTCCAGGGTGAGAAAACCGCGTCTTCTATAACGCCAAGAGCCAACATTCTATCTATTTTCTTTTTTTTTTGTAAAATATTTGTATCCGTAAGAGATCAGCACAATCGCGTATCGATTGTGCTGATCTCTTACGGTTGGTCAATTTCGACATTCATCTTCGCAGTCTTCGTTCACACCCGTTTCTTAGAATTCCCGCTGCTAGAACCAACTACGGGTATAATGAGCCTTTTTCTAGTATGTGTCGTTTATTCAATAGTTGCTCCGATGGTTTTGATTTTCATCTATCCTGAAATGCAATAAAGCGATTGTTCCGTAATTCCTTATCTATCTAGTTGTTGAGATAGGGCAATTTTACAAGCAAATACAATACAGCTATTTGTAAAGTAATTCAGTTTAATCGAAGTCTTATATTGTAAGACATGTGAACTAACTAATTCGCTCGTCTAAATTAACCCGGTCGTTCTTTCCTCTTTTTTCTGTCTTCCACCATCTATTTTGTTTTATCATTAATTAGATCGACATGCCGATTCTAACCCGGTCGTTTTTTCTGTCATCTTACATCGTTTTGATAACTAATTAGATCTTCATGCTGTTTTTAACCCCGTCGTTTTTTCTGTCATCCAACATCTTTTTGATAACTAATTAGATCTACATGCTGATTCTAACCCCGTTGTTCGTTTGCGTTCGTTTAGCATCCCCTCCGCCTACCCTTGTATACCATTTGTCTCTTCTCCACTCTCTCACCTTTTTAGCAAGAGCACTATTACTAATCTGTTACGCGTGGTGTCTTCAACTAGTTTAGTGTTATAATTTTGTTTTACTGTTAGTTTTAATTCTAGTGTTAAGCCTAATGTATCTGTTGGATCATTGTAATCTGTTGATATAAATAATGAGGAGGTTTTATGCCTGCTGGAGAGAGAGATTGACAAATTTCATCTCCAACGGGCTTTTCCCTGCTCACAAATAAACAAATAAACAAATAAACAAATAAACAAATAAACAAATTTGTGTTTATTGTCAAACCTTAAATTAGGTCAGCATTCATTTTTACAAATTAAGGTGAAACATTGTTTCAGCTACATCTATTCTACCGTTTTTTTCCATTTACGAAGCAGATGTACTTTATAAATATATTCAAGATTTGCACTCTTTTTCTTTTGTCCAAGCCTCTAAGAGTAGGTCTGACAAGATCTTCGAACGATAGGCATCTCCATCCGTTTGTTATACCTGTTAACCTCTGCTGTAGGGTCGTCCAAGCAGGCGCGACACGAGTACAGGTACTGAATTTGTGGCAGAGGGTCTCTTCCGTTTGATTTCCACAGTGTGTGCAGAATTCATCTGGAGTACGGTGCATAACGAACAATAGTTTGCGGTGTTCGGTCTTCTCGTTTACGAGGAGATACAGCTCCGATCGTTGCGATGAGGAGAGCTGTTTCAGTGCTATGTTTCGCCACGTGCGTGGCCAGTCGTTTGTTGGATTGTGCCGTTCCACCCTTGACAGATCGGTTTGCTTCACAAAATGTCGTTGTATTAGATCGGCGGACGGGTTTTGTTGAATTTGGTGGGGAATTTGGGATATATTTGAAAGGATTTGTTTGAGGTCAGGAAGATCTGCTGGAATTATTGGGCGAGGATTTTCGTGACGAATTAAGGATTTGTAGTAGGGTATGGAGTCGATCTCACGAAGATGCCGGTTAACTGCTAGCGATTTGCACTTTAGCGCTGGTAGTTGCAGTTTCAGTCCACCTTCCTCTCTGTTGCGGGTCAACTGCATCATTGGGACGCGGGCTATCATTCCTCTCCATAGAAAGGTTCCCATCGTTGATGTAATTTTGGCCGTGTGTACTGCAAGTGGTGGTAATATCGATGACATGTACCATATCCTTGAGGTTCCGAACGTATTCAGCAGGATAACTTTTTGAAGAAGTGTTAGCTGCCGCGGAGAGTGCAGCCACATAAGTTGAGCGAATTTTCCTGTTTTAGCATCCCAGTTTATTTTCGTCATCATCCTTATAGAATTAACAAACACAACACCCAGGATTTTCACGGCATCCGTTGTTTTATCCACGTAGTTCTGATTTCTTGTCCTTCCCAGTCTCCAACGTTAACATAAGTTGATTTCCGCTGGTTGAGGTGGGCACCGGTAGCTATCTCGAAACGCGCGAACAACGCTCTCATCGCTTCGATCTGCTCGTTTGATGTTATGATCACGCTTATATCGTCTGCGTAAGCCACCAGCAGATCGTTACCGCATACTCGTTCGAGCTCCTTTATCAATGGATGCAACTGCAAAACGAATAGATGCATGGAAATTGGATCTCCTTGACGTACTGAGCGCTGTATTTCAAACGACCGTGAAAGATGCCCATTGATAAGCAAACGCGATGTAGATCGGCTTGCGATTGCAGAAAGTAGATTTATGAGATCTTCATTAATACCGAGTGCCGTACTCGATCGAACGCGTGATCCAGATCGAAGCTGATGAGTTTACTGGCGCGACGACGGTGGCGCAAATCAGCTATTCGGTCTTTCAGAGCAAGAGTGGCTTGGAAGATGTTTCGATCAGAATTCGAACATTTCTGTCCGTCACTCAGAATGCGGTGAGCCTTCATCACCTGATCTAGACGGGCTTTCAGAATGCGAGAGAATAATTTGTAATCGCTGTTAAGGAGCGAGATCGGGCGATACGATCGGACTGTGTTGTCTCCTCTTCTCTTTTTGACCAAAGCGATGATGCCCTCTACGAAGGTAGCGGATAGATTTCCAGTGAGCGCTTCGTTCAGCAACAGATTTAACTCTCGGTGGATGACGTCGAACATGCGTTGGTAGAACTCTATCGGGATGCCATCGCTGCCGGGAGATTTTCTGCGTGCACTGGTACGTATTCCGAATAGAATTTCTGCTGTGGTAATCTCGTTCGTACATGTCTCGTTCAGTGGATCGTTCGGTGGAATGACTCTCTCTGAGATAAAGTCATTTAAGCTCTCGTCATTTGTTTCGTCACCGTAGAGACTCGAGAAATAGTATGTTATGTGCGATTCGATGGCACGTGGATCCTCGACGATTTCTCCCCCCTCTGTCTGTAGTTGCGTGATGATAGTTTTTTTCCTTCGCTTCTCTCCCAATTGGAAAACCGATATCGGTTCCCCCGCGACGTACGTTTCATTGATTCTAATGAACGTGTGTGAGAAATTTCTTTGAAGCTTTTCGCCTTTCAAACGGTTGATGGAGGGTAGCATTCCAGGGTTTCGAAAGTATCCGTCGTACGCTAACCGTAGCTAAGCATATAGTCGCTGATGTTGACTGTGAAAATCTTCGTAAACTTCACGAGATTTCCATTTAAAGAAACATTTTATCTTGGGCTTAGCGTATGTCAGCCACCATTCCATCCATGAATGGTAGTTTCTGCGTTGTCGAGTCCAGTACTGCCACTTGTACTGAAACTCCGTGACATTTTCATCGGTTAGTAGATGGGGTCGCAGTGACCAAAAACCACGACCGTGCTCGCGTCCTAGAGAAGGAAGGCAAAGTCTAAGTGTTAGAGCTTTATGGTCAGTGAATGAACAGACGTGCGTGTGTGCTGTTCGCAGGTTGTCGAGAAGTCCACTGCTGACATACATGCGATCGAGGCGAGAACGGGCATTCCTGTTGACGTAAGTGAAACCATCATCCCGCTGGCATAGCTTCTCCCAAACATCGTGTAGTTGCAGTTGCTGCACGGTGGTCTTCAGAGCAGAACTAAGATTCGGACTGCTCGAGTCGCAGTTTCGAAGCACGCAATTGAAGTCGCCCGCTAAAAAAATGTGTTCTGTGCGATGCCGGAGGTAATACGCCAACATTCCATTGAAAAATTCCTCCCGTGCCGTGCGTTGTGAGGAACCGGAGGGAGCGTAAACATTGCAGATCGTCGTATCTTGTACTCTCAGTGCGATGAGCCGCCCGTCTAAACTTCTCTCGATGTGAAATACCTGGATGTGTTCTTTCAGAGCGATAGCGGTGCCTCTTCTCATGTGATCGACATTGCAAAAAACGACGAAACCCGGCAAGGAGAGTTGTTCGTTCTCTACTTCTTGTAAGCACACGATATCGAGGCAGTGGCTGCTGATGAAGGTACGAAGCGCATTTATTTTCGTGGGGTTTGTGATGGTACCGATGTTGATGGAAGCGACGTTATTTGACGTTAGAGCCATTTGTTTATTGCTTCTGCTCCATGTCGTCGTCGTCTTCGCTGTTCCGACGTGGTTTTTTACCAGCCGGTCGGCCACGAAGTTTTCGGCTGCCTGTGGATCTAGTCGATTCGTCAGTTTCGTTACCATTGCTAGTTTTGTTTTGTGCTCGTGTCTTAATGCAGGGTTTTTTGAACATTTCGGCTGTAGCCCCGCTGGTATTGAGCAATTCGTCGTTTTGCGACAGTTCTTGTTGTACCACCGATCTTTGCGGAAGTACGCATGGCGAAATCACACTTGTTGTAGGTTGGCTGCTGGTAGGCGTTGTTGTACCAGCCGGTTTAGCCAGTTCGGGAAACGATTCAGACGTTAGTGAAGGTGGGGTCGAGTTTCTAGCTACGGCCAGACGCTTATTGACCGATTTCGTAGCATTTTGTTTTTTCGGCTGCTGTCGTGTCACATTTTGGCTTGCAACGTTTGCGTAGCTCTTTTGAACAAGCAGTTTTTTTGTTTTGGACACAAGATATGCCCGTGTTTGACTGTTCCTTACAGTGTCGACAGGATTGCAGCTGTCCTATGTACACAATGTACGCTTGTTCACCATCAACCGTAACCCACGAGTCTATGTTTCGTGTCACGATCATCCGAACAGACCAGTTTGCGAGTGGAATTCCCCTGAAATCAAATCCTTCGCCCCATCTCAGTTCATGAATCGTAAATACTTCACCGAACGCGCTCAAAAATTTTACGATGTTCTCCTCGCTTACATCTTCGGGGAGGTCATGTACCTTCACTTCGACACTTCCATCCTCCAATGTTATTCGGAGTTTGCACTTCTTCCCCTCTAACTCTACTTCATGCTTTTCGTCGTGTTCGTCGACCACTTTTTGTGCTAACTCTAGGTCACTAACCTTCACGAAAGCACACGCTACACCTCGGTGGCACTGCAGTCTCATGACATCTTCCTTCTTCAAGCCAAGCACTGTACGGCAAAACCCATGTACTTTTTCGAAACATGGCTTGATGGGGAAAGCCGAATAGTCTATTTTGAAGGTATTTTCACGCCTCATCACGGAAACCGCTCATGCGACGCGGCACAATCAAATCGAGTTTGGATAAAACACACGAGTATAATTTTGGTTTGACTATCGGATAGCGCAATCAGATAAAACGTCCGTTCGGTATCAAGAACAACCGATGTATGTCTATCTCTTGGTTAACTTCCTTCAAGACATACTACGACATTGGGTAGTGGCTTTGGTTACGCGGTTGTGCGTCTTTCACTTCTATCCGGTGTTCGTATAAATTCGTTCTTCCCAGTTTTTCATCCTCAGCTCTCGGAAAATTTTCGATGACCTGCTGAAGCTGCCTGTTCTGATCCGCTGTTAGATGCCTAATAGGCTCTTCGCCATCTAGCGAATGTTCGCCTGAAGATTCTACAGAACAGCAAATTGCTCTTTCCCCATACTTATCCCAAAAGGTTTCATACCCAGAATTACACAGTCTGGTATGGTAAGCACTAGCAGTACCGGGATTGTTTCCTTTCGGTTGTTGTAAACAATCGGTAAACGAGTAAAACTATTTACCTAGTGCTGTGTGTCATCTGCCGTCTTAATTGCGCCTTCTACTCTACCGTCGCGCAAACCTAAACCTCTCCCTAGTTTAGGGTATTTTCCTCCTAGCAACGAACAATTTACTCCGCTATCCAGCAATGCTGTGATATTCCTTCTCAAAACGCTAATCACGGCGTGAGATCTGTTTTCTCGCCCGGGATTAATGTATTTAAATTCCGGGATGTTCGAGGGATTCTTGAATTGTGCCGGGGAATCAGTTCCCTCTAAAACTGATTCTCCGCTTTCTCGTTTCCCATGTCCGTTCGACAAGTGAAACGACTTCGCAATGAATACCCCTTTCGACCGCATCTATAACAGAATAGGACCGCTTGCGGTTTTACGCAGTCCATGAAACGGTGTCCTTCTTCGTCGCAATTCCAACATATTAACATCGAGCGACGATCGTCGAATCTTTTTTTCCGGTGGTTTTGCTCACCTAGCTGGTTCGATTGCGCATCGCGTAGTTCTTGTTGATTCTGCTTTCTTACACTCTGCTGTTGTGCCCATGGTTGTTGCCATCCTGGCTGTCTTGGCATTTCTCGTGCTTGTCTGGTCTTACGTCTGAGCCTCGCGTATTGGTTTCCGTCAGTTGAGGGTGCCTGGAATCCATAACTTGCCGCTGATTTCTCTCAGTTAAGTGTAGTTTCATTGCTTTTACCTCCTCCATAAGCTGGTCTACTCTCAGTTTCCAGTGCTCCCCATCTTCGGATAACTGCAGTGTCTCGCTCTGTACCCATAACTCATTCGTTGGTATTGTTAGTGCTTCCGTCAGGTTGTTTTTCATTTCCACCACATTTATTCTTCCAAATCGTGATTGTTGTGTAGGCATACCGGATCTAGGCTGCGCGCTTGGTTCTACGAAGTTAGGTTCCAGTAGAGCATTATGTGGAATTGGGATTCGTCTCTGTATATTCAATAACATTCTCGTCTCGTCGTAGCTAGTGCACACATCAACCATATCCTGTAGTGATGTAGGTCTTGCTGCCGTCACAATTGTTGCGTAGTCTGCGTTCATGTTTTTCTTTATGATAAAATATTTTTCTTCCGTTTCCATTGGAGGAGATGTGAATCTAAATAGAGCTGAAATGTCCCTGTAGTATTTTGCAAATGATTCTCATTGCCCCTGAAATCGAAAATATGCCTCTAGTCGCAGTATTTGCGCATAACCGCTGGGCAGAAACTATTTTCGAATTTCTCTTTTGAACACGTTCCATGAGCCTAGGGACTGCTGTTGCATGGCTCTTGCGTACCAGTCAAGTGCGTCTTCCTGAAGCAGATGTTTGATTGATGATAGCAAAGTCTCGTCACTCATCCCTTCTGATTTCGCAAACGTCTCGACCCGATCTAGAAAGATGTTGAGGGATGTAGTGTCCTTTTCTCCGCGGAATTTGAAGGGCCAATTGTGCACCGCCTTCAACATGCGTTTGTCTTCTCCCCGTTCGACCGGTTGTCTTCTATCACGATGCAGTATGTGATATAGCATATCCCCTCGTAATTGGTTGAGCTCTTCCTTTATCTCTTGGTAACTCGATTCTCCGTCCTGGGTGAAAAGAGCCTGCGAACCATGTGCACCGAATCTGACATTTTTTCTTGTTCCATTATTCCTCATACTGTTTGAAGCTAATGGTG
Organism: Malaya genurostris; assembly: GCF_030247185.1. Lineage (NCBI taxonomy): Eukaryota > Metazoa > Arthropoda > Insecta > Diptera > Culicidae > Malaya > Malaya genurostris. Next base: position 139,166,018 of record NC_080572.1, on the reverse strand, counting down.
TATCTTGCGAGCCTTGCAAAGTATTCTGATCTGTGATGTCCCATTGGATTCCTGAGTAGTTCAGTCTCGATCTGCCTTGGCCTCCAACTTCTGATATTGGCGAAACAAATGCATTCAGAGGTGGTCGGTATGAGATGTTCTTCCTTTTTTAACTTCCGATGAAAGGATACCTCTCTCATTACTATCCGCTATCTTGTCTAATTCCGCGCTATTGATGTCTAGACACCTTCATTGTACATTTTCCACTACACGATGTGCAGCACCGCATTTGCCCCTGCCAATGTTTCTTCTGCACAACCTCCGATCGATCTCGAGATTCCAAGGATCTCGTTCTTCCAACCGTAGCCGCACCTCGAATGGTGCGAAAACTTGAGAAAATCATGACTGTGATGCCAGTCTCTTCGTGTGGGTTCCTTTGCTTGCAGTCTGATTTCTTTCCCCGAAGTATGAAAGGTTCTGCTCGATGTATAAAAATGGGGATCCTGCCAAGGAAGGACGTTTAAGCATTATTGCCTCACCACACGTAGATGTTACTTACTATTTGATCCCCATTGTGTCGTATTTCTTAGTGTGTCAACTATCGGATGACGAGAGATAAACCGCCTGCTCTTTCTGTTGGTTGCTTACTGAGCTGCGACAGGGATACTGCTAGCGAACGCTTATCGGACAGTCAGAGAACTAACCTGTTTTCCCGGAAGCTTACAACTGTTGGTTTCGATTCACAATAGGTGGATTATCTTATGGCCGCCTGGACCTGTACCTGTCCGACTCAGCGAGCTATGTTAGTAAGTGGCTCCGTCCAGCCGTCACCTAAGAATTATGTCTTATAGCACTCTGCTTATTAAGCTGGAGTATTTGCGGACGGCGTTAGGTCAGTCGCTTTAGCTGATTCGAAACTAAACTGTGTTTTCTGCCCAAGTGCGCTGACAGATTCTTCGATTGCATGTGTTTCCTTTATTTTTCCGCAAAAGACGAAAATTTAATCGCATGGAAACTATTGAGAACGTCCCTCTGCGAATTCGAGCCTTGATTAGTAAGTTTGTTGGGACACGTTGACTGTCTGTGGTGTGAACTAACCTGGTTATTTTTTGTTGCAAATGCGTGTGGCTGATGTGTGACGCGTAAAATACTCTCTGTCCCTTCTCGTGTAACCGGCTTTAGATGCTTTGACCAGCAGGCCGAACGTTGCACGTGCACCCGAGTTCCAGTGCTGGATTAAAATGGTTGAACGATCTCACCGCGAATATGATTTTTCCTTCAGCGGAAATGACTCTGATCGTCGAGTTTTGACGTTTCTATATCGTACGGTGCGAACTGAATGTGTTGTGTGTCATTTCAGCGCTCATCGCAAGGCGCTTTCGAATTCATATGCTACGTTTATTCGTTTTTCCCACGTTATTGGGTAATGTTTCCCACTTAAGCTAATTAATTTATCCTAACGTTACAGGGGGAGTACATGAAATTTCCGAAACTGAAAATTTTTTTTCGATACCAAAAATATTAAAATTGCCTGAAACGTCGAGATTTAGTTTTATTTCAAACAAAAAAATTTTTCGAAAAAATTGACTTTCTGAGATATTTGATTTGATTTGATTTTGATATTTTTTCTAAGTAAAAAAAGGCCATTTTTTCATAAAAAAAAATTTCTAACTCTCGACGTTTTATGCATTTCTAAGACTTCTGGCCCATTTTTCTCAGAGACTGCTGAACCGAGTTTAACAATCTTATGCTCGTTTGAAAGCTACTGTCGGGCCATTGATCAAGTTCGAAGATCAAATAGCTGTGACATCTGGTTCCGAAGATATGTTTCTCGGAGATGGCTTAACCGATTTGGCAAGTCTAGGCCAATTTGAAAGCTATTGTTACGCCATTGATTAATTTCGAAGATCAATTGGCTGTGACTTTTGGTTCCGGAGAGCTAAATCGGACATGCGTAAGGGGTGCTGCCCGACGGTAAAGGTTTGAAAATTTTCGATCTTGAAAAAGCACCATAGGAGGGAGTACATGAAATTTTAAAAGTCAAAAATTTTTTGTTGATGCCAAAAGTCTTAAAACTGCATGGAACGTCGAGATTTAGCGTCGTCACAAAAATAATTTTTTTTTAAATCAACTTTCTGGGACCCAAAATAAATATTTTATGGCCATACGAACCGTTTTGGGTTATTCTGGCTCCTGAATACCGGTTCTGGAAGTTCCATGAATAATTACCAAAAACTCAAAAGTGGTATTCATTCTTACATCTGATGGAACGTTGAGATTTGAACGAATGATGTTATGGTTTTATACAATTGCTCTTTTCGATCCGACTTGCAGTTCCAAATATGCAGAGTAATAAGTGATTGAAATTTCAACCTATCATTTGAAACGACGGTCATTAAAATAATTCCATGGAAACTAAAACACCAAAGAATCATCATGCAAAACACATGCGGACTTATAATAGAAAGTTATCATCTCACTGCAAGGTAGATTGGGTACGTTTGTGGCATTAAAATGCCTTCTTCTTCACTATACGAGGCTGAGCGTCAATTTGAAAAATGAAAAAAAAAACCGCGTAACATTTTTCTGTTATAATTTTAAACGCTTATAACTCGTACTGTTATCGATTTTGAATGCACACGCGGGCGACTCTGACTCCGACAAAAACAAACACGTGGTACGCGCCCTAAACAACATCTCATAAAAAAGAAAATATAAACAAACTCGCATGGATGTCGTGGTGCAACCCGAGAAAATTTTCAGAGCGGTACTACGCGATTTGAGTTTGATCTAGAGCAACTCCAGGTTGCTCAAGAGTTGTTTGGGCGACTCTAAGTCAGCTCTCGGGCTGTTCTGATCAATGAACAAAAGCGGTATCAGTCATTTATTGATGGATTTATATAATTTAACTATCAATCGATTTGGAAAGATTTTACTTAAACTTATAAGGTAATGTTGTTTTAATATTTCAATTGCATATCATTGAAAAATTGATTTTAACTGGCAAATGTTTTCACGAGCCAATTACAGTCGTAGTAGATGATGACATCTTCTTGTCCGATTTGTGCAGCGTTTGAGCGAATGTCTTTTAAGGTGAAATGAAATTTACGCACGGAGTGTGGGAATCTCCACAGGACTACCCTACTGTTAATAGGAACTACCCACTAGAACACCTTGGATCTCCAACTCTACCTCCCCGGCACAACCGCTAGGTATTACTTCGGGGTAGGAGGCTATTGGTTCTCACAGCACCTTCCCCAGATTTATGCAGAATGGGGATCCTGCTCTCGAGGGATCCACCAGTTGGATGACGAGGTCGGTCCAGTGATGCCGGTTGGAGGGTAACTTTCGGTTCACTGAGGACGGAGGGTTCCCCGACGAGGGAAGTCCTCCCGATCCAAGGTAGTCTTCGAAGTAAGAATCGGACGAAGCACTCCTGCACCCTTTCAATCCAATCGATGTTAACACTGTGATACGGAGCCCAAATTGTAACTCCATACTCCAGAATACTGTGTACTAGTGCGATATAACCTGTCTTGAGGCAGTACACGTCGTTGAAGTTTTGAGTGTTTCGTTTGATTAGTCTCAAAACTGTATAATCCTTCGCAGAAACGAATGAAAACTGTTCGATGAAACGAAGCTTGCAACCGGGAATAATACCCAAGTCTTTAATAAACGAAACTCGTTCAACTGAATCCATCATCATTGAATAATTGGAGACTGTGTCCGTGAGAAAGTTATCACATTACATTTCATAACGTTTACTGTCATGCCGTTTCTGTCACACCAATCCAGGATTCGGTCAATATCCATTTGTAGAGCACAGCAATCCACAAGGCTTGTAATGATGTGATAAATTTTGAGATCGTCAGCATACATTACTTTAAATTACGACAATTCACTGTAAAGATCGAAATGGTCCGAGATAGCTCCCTTGCAGTACATCCGAAGTAATGTGAAACGAATCCGAGAGTGCAGATCCAATTCGTACGGAGGCATTACAATCCGTGAGATATGATGGAATCCAATTGGTTAACCAATCAGGGAATCCACTACGCCTCAATTTTTCCACAGCGAATTGATGAAGAACACGGTCGGATGCTTTTGAAAAATCAAAATACACCGCATCGATTTGTTTTCGTTTTTCAAGTTTGTCGTTTTCCAAGTTTGTCGATCAACGTAGCTAATTAAATTGGTGGAAGTAGACCGCTTTTTGACAAACCCATGCTGATCAGTGGCGATAATATGCTTTACTGATGGGCAATGAACATCCAACACCATGCGTTCGAATACTTTTGGTAACTTTGGTATAATTGGTGACATCGTGCACGTTTCCAGTTTTGTGAACAGGAACTGAAGCTTCTTTCCATTTCGCTGGAAAATAAAGCTCAGCAAGCGAGCTGTTGATAAGCAGAGATGCAGGTAAAGCCAAAGCAGAAGAACATTGCTTCACGAGCGTCGGAGGTAACCCGTCAGATCTTGGCCCTTTCAATCCATCGACTTGTCGTAGATTGTTGTACACCTCGCGTTCAGCAAAAGCAGCAGCAGGTATATTCAAAGAATACGTCGCAAACTACTCAGGTACGATTCTGACAAAGACGGTGAGTTATTACTTAGCACGCTGACAGGAATTCCACGGGAAGAAGTTTTATTCCGCAGAAGAAACCAAAATTGTTTCGGGTCAGCCTTCAAATTGATCTCCATCCGTAAAACGTACAGCCGAAAACACGATGCGTTCAATGATTCAAATTGGTGTTCCAAATCACGAACGAGCAATTTATCATCTAGATTTTTTTTCCGGAAAATACGTTTGCGAGCATTCCTTAGACGATTCCTGAGGTTATGCAGCTCTCCATTCCACCAAGGTTATTTGTTATTAGATTGACACCTGCGTTTTCTTCTAGGCACGAGATTTCGAAAAATTGCATCTAATTCATAATAGAATTTCTCTATTGCATCATCCAAAGTGCCATGCGCCAGTATCTCCACCCAGTTATTCGTATAATTTCAGCATTTAATTCACGAAAATTACACCGATTGAAATCGTGAAATGTTTCTGCATCGTCAACCATATGCACGCATTGAGGAACTTCAATTTTTAAAATGAAAGGAAAATGGTGGTGATTTAGTTTCATTTGTGGCGATGGTGGTGCTAAAATTTCGCAATCATTGGCGCAACTAACAAATGCTAAGTCTAGCAGTTTTCCATTCAGGTTCGTTAAAAAGTTAATTTTTTGTAAACCGGAGGCAATCATAGTTTCCACTAATAAATGTTCATGTTCTGAAGACGCGTTCATGCAGCAGTAGACACCCAACTTCCTCATCCAAGCTCCAGCGTAACAACGATAAATTATAGTCGCCTAAAACTACAATCCTATCACGGTCTCCAAATTTATTGTAAAGCTCATTCACACAGAATAAATGTTGCTCATGTAGAGAAAGATCAGTATTCGGCGGTAAATATAGCACAAATGACAAAAGCAGTTCTCTCGCATGTGACACGGACTGCTATCAGCTCAAGACGGTCAGCTCCATGAACGTACACTGTGCTACTCTCAATGCCCTTTTTTATTCCAATCAAAACACATCCACCACGCAGATACTGGCTAGTCAAATTATTACGATCACATCAATAAATAATGTACTGGTCGGTAAGCTCTGTATCAAGTATATTACCATTAAGCCAAGTTTCTGTGAGTACAATCACGTCGTAATCAGAAGCAGAAAGAAACGAGAAAAGTGCATTCGTTTTGGTGCGTAAACCCCGGACGTTTAGATAGTAAATCGTTAGTTATCGGTTCATATGATTATATACGCTGTTTGAAACAATACTGTTGGATATCGATTGGGAGTGTAGTGTTGAATTAGAATGAGCAGTGTGCGACATATTATAGGGTAACGTAGCACACATAAAATTTGTCGTTGGATAATTATTACTGGTCAGGTTGAAATTGAAAGGTTGTTCGATCCTCGGACCCTCCGACCTTGAAAAACACAAAGCTCATCATCAAGATTTCTACCCGTTGGAACTAGCTTGTGCACTTCGACAGTCTCGTCGGTATTCAGGTTTCGCTGTACAAACTCGCGTATGTTCTCATCAGTGGCTTTAGGATTAAAACCGGACAAATATAGCCAAAACATATTTTCGGTGGACATACGTGTTGTCAATGGTACCACAATATTTGGATCCACGTTTTTTGTACCTTCTGTTGCATTAGAAGTAGAGTGATCGACCATCATCTGATCGGGGGCGCTTACGAGAGTTGCTTGAAGTTCCATCTTCTCTACCGGACGTCTGAAACGCGGCTGGCATATGCTGTAAAATTTTATTAGTTTTTCGCTGTTTTGCTCCATTTCTTGTTTCAGTTCCAGTAGCGCTTTGTTGTATTCCTCGCTTATGACGGTTATGGCATTGTTCGTGGATGAGATGGTCTGACGGAAAGTGGCATTTGCCATTATTTGTTGTATCCAGAACACATTCGAGCATTCAGCAATTAAATCACGAGTCGCACTGGATTGCTTCACGCACTTCAGATGGAAGGATGATCGGCAAGATCCGCTGCAAACTATTTCTTCTGCTTTCTTTGACTCGCAAGCTCAGGCACAACAAACTGAGATGGAATCCATTGTATGGTTACGGATGGATGGGTTGATGTTGAAACGGGCTTAAAAATACAAAAAATCACTGGTTAAAAGTTGAATACGTAACACATGCTACAAATATCTTACCTCAAACTGTTGTTTACATTAGAAGAATTAAGTGGTAGTTGTCCTGTTATAAAAGTGTAACTGTCATAAGAAGCAGATGATGACGTAGTCGACCTACCTGTCAATAAAATGTTTTCGTTAAAAATTTGGAACCATTCGCTCTTTTTTTATAAGTATTACTTGGGAAGGGGTAGAACCAAGTAATTCTTTTAGTTCACTTTCAATTTCTTCAGTACTTTGATCATTTGATAAGCCGTTCAAGACAGTCTTGAAAGGTCTGTCTGATTTTATATCATATGAATAAAATTTATGAAGTTCCTCGGATAAGCCGTTCGTAATCTTCCAATCTGCCAACCAAGACTCAACATTTTCCTCTTCGTCCGATTTGAAATGAGACTTTTACTTACGGGAGAAAAGTAGAAAGCTCAGTACGGAATGCTTTGAAGTCGGAAATCATCACCGTCACTGGAGGCATAGATTGTTGTTTCTTCCCAGAAATACAAGCGTCCAAGCGTAGCCGAATTTTAATAGAATGTTCTTCTATGTCGCTACAATCGGATTCAGGAAGAATCTCGTAAATATTGTTAGACGGCATAGGATCAACAGAAGAGCAGTCCGTCCGTTGTCTTTTATTTATACATTCAAATCTTCGAATAGACTCCTAGTTTGGATGAGTCTTGATAAGGACTGATTTAGTGGTAGTCTTAATAAAGACTGATTAGTTCGAAGAATAATTCTTTTGATGGCCAGCCTTAAAAGAGGCTGATTAATTTCTTAGTCTCGAAAAAGACTTGTAATATTAGTGTTTAATAATTACCTTAAAATTCCATTCTCATATATTAAAATTTAGACGTAGTAGAAAATGTTCAGTGAAATATTTATAGTTCACCTCAAGTCTTTGCACTACATGCGATGTTTCTGAAACTTTTAAACCCGTGAGATACACCCTAAGAATCTTGTTATTATATACAGAATTGCCCTATCAGTTATATATAGATGCTTTGGAAGAAACAATGATAGCAGGTAGCGATTGATAGCGTGATCGAAGATAAAACCAATCACTCAGAACAGTATCGAGATCAGTTCCTTTCACACCTGGTCACCTGGTGTTCCAGCTCATTCAGTAAAAAGCGTTCAAGCAGACAGGTTGTGTTACTGGCTTGTGAGTTAACGGCTATCACCGAGTCAAGGCAACTTTAGCTGCAGGTAAACCAAACCCGCCTGCGCCTATTGCAAACGCAGCAAAAGCTGGTGTTCAGCCAATATTCGGGGCGTTCCCGACTTGGAAGCAATCGAAGAAGGCCATCCCATTCATATGCACAGAGGTGAAGAGACACAGAGGTGCGAACGCATAGAAGTGCTCAGACACAGAGGTGCGGAGACGAAGGGGTGTAAAGGCACAGAGGTGCTAGGGCGCATCAGCGCAAAGCCACAGAGACAACCACCAGGTATCAGTTCGTATGGTGTACAGTACCGGTTGCGGTGGACAGAAAGAAGCATTATCGTGTGGTGCTACACAAGAAGCATCACAACCCATCGTCAACAAGAGCTACAACGCTGTATCTAAGGCCAGGTACAGGCAGCGTACAGACCAAGCTCAGCGAAGACCACGACGGCAGAGCAACGGAGATAGAAGACAGCAAATTTAAAATAGTTGGAGCGAGCTTCACACCGAGTAATTGAGGAAAGCAGAAAGCGACTAACAGGTAGATCTATAATTTTATTTTATTTCACTTCAAAGTATATTCTCGTTTATATAATTCAGTTGAGATCAATTTAAACATATATATGTAATGGATGATCTAATGGATGAGAATCCAGGAGATCCATCTCTGCCACCAGGCGAAAATTTAACGGTTCCTAACTCGCAGAGAACGAAGTTTTACAATGAAACTTCTGCGGGCCCATGGATAGTATATTTTCGACGTAAAATGAAGGCATTAAATTTATTTAATATATCTAAAGAATTGACATCACGATTTCCCGCTACCAAAGAGATAGTAAGAGTCCATAAAGACAAGATCCGCGTTGTAGTCGATTCCTTGAAGCAGGCTAATGAGATTGTTGTTTGTAAATTATTTACCCGCGAATATCGCGTATATATCCCTTCAAAAGACGTTGAAATAGACGGTGTTATCACCGAAGCGGGTCTTTCGGTTAAAGAGTTGCTTGAGCATGGAGTTGGACGTTTCAAAAACTCTATGCTTGAGGGAGTAAGGATACTTGAGTGCAAGCAATTGTACTCAGCATCTTTCGAAGAAGGAAACAAAACTTATAGACCTTCAGATTCGTATCGAGTAACATTCGCTGGATCTGCCTTGCCTAGCCATGTCCACATCGATAGAGTTCGCCTTCCTGTTCGGCTTTTCATACCAAATGTTATGAATTGCACGAACTGCAAAAAATTTGGCCACACAGCTACTTACTGTAGCAATAAGTCGAAATGTACAAAATGTCAAGGGCCTCATAAGGATAATCTTTGCGATAAAGATATTGAAAAATGTGTTTATTGTGGAGAAAGTCCTCATGATGATCTTTCAGTATGCGCTGCATTTAAATTGCGTAAGGACAAAATGAAGCTTTCTTTAAAAGCACGGTCTAAGCGCACATATGCGGAAATGCTCAAAACTATCATTTATGTCCCACCTTTGGAATCCAAAAACGGTTTTTCAAAACTGGCGGAACCAGAGGAATCTGACTCTGACGGAAATAGTGAAGATACCTCGTTTGTCACTCCTCAAGGGTCTGTTAAGAGGAGATTAACAAACCACAAAATACCAAAAAAGACTCCTAAAATTACACCTTCAAAAAAAGATCCCCGTGTTAAATCTAAAAAGCCAAATTTAAAACCAAAAACTGTACCTCCTGGTTTGTCAAATTCACAAACCAATCCAGGAACTAGCTCAAGAAAAGACAATAATCCAGTGGGCTCCATTTCACATTCACCAACAGGATTACTGAAATTGTCGGAAATTGTAGAATGGATTTTCGCTGCATTCAATATTTCTGAACCTCTAAAGACCATCATAACAGCATTCATACCAATAGCTAGAACTTTTTTGAAACAGTTATCAGCTCAATGGCCAGCTCTTTCGGGTTTTGTATCATGTGATGGATAATTTATCATCCGCCGCAAATGATTCAATCACTGTCCTGCAGTGGAATTGTCGAAGCATCATACCAAAACTTGATTCATTTAAAGTTTTGTTGCATAGTCAAAAATGTGATGTATTTGCTTTGTGCGAAACATGGCTTACATCAAATATAGCTTTAAATTTTAATGACTTTAACATTGCTCGACTCAATTCGACTAGATTGCACCTGGAAAGTATTTCCTGATTTACACGGTAGCGATCATTTACCAATCATCATCTCAATTAGCAGTAACAAATGTATTGCTAATTCAGGTAATATTCCATATGATTTGACAAAAAATATTGACTGGATTAAATACCAAAGTAATATCTCAAGTGTCTTAAATTCAATGGAAGAGCTCCCCCCACTTAAAGAATATGACTTCCTCGTTTGTTCGATTCTGGAGGCCGCAAAACAAGCCCAAACCAAACGATTTCTTGGTCCATCGTCTAACAGAAGACCTCCAAATCCTTGGTGGGACAAAGAGTGCTCAGATGCTAAACACGCGAAACAAAATGCTTTCAAGACGTTTTTAAAACGAGGAGGAGGAACTCCTCAGAATTTTGAAAAATTCTTGGTTTTAGAAACCAAGTACAAGAACATACTTCGGGTTAAGAAATGCAGCTATTGGAGACATTTTGTGGAAGGTTTGTCAAGAGAAACCTCAATGAGCACTTTTTGGAATACGGCCAGACGAATGAGGAATCGTAACGTAGGAAATGAGAGTGAGGAATACTCGAATCGATGGATATTTGATTTTGCGAGGAAAGTTTGTCCAGATTCCGTTCCTACGCATAGCATTATTAGGGAGTCTTCTTCAAATGATGATTCCATTGATAGCCCCTTTTCAATGATGAAATTTTCCATAGCACTCATGTCTTGTAATAATAACGCTCCTGGGTTGGACAGAATTAAATTCAATTTGGTGAAGAATCTGCCCGACCTCGCAAAAAGACGTTTGTTGAAATTGTTCAACAAGTTTCTTGAGCAAAATATTGTTCCACCTGACTGGAGACAAGTGAAAGTTATCGCCATTCAAAAGCCGGGGAAACCAGCTTCCAATCACAACTCATATAGACCCATTGCAATGTTGTCCTGCATCAGAAAATTGTTCGAAAAAAATATTCTACGACGTCTCGACACTTGGGTCGAGACGAACGGTTTGTTGTCAGATACTCAGTTTGGCTTCCGTAGAAATAAAGGGACGAATGATTGCCCTGCATTACTTTCGTCTGACATCCAAATTGCCTTCGCTCAAAAGCAACAAATGGCATCTGTATTTTTAGACATTAAAGGAGCATTTGATTCAGTTTCCATTGATGTTCTTTCAGACAAGCTCCACCAACATGGACTCCCAGCGATTATAAATAATTATTTGCACAACCTTTTGTCAGAGAAACGCATGCATTTTTCACATGGCGTTTTGGCAACACTCAGAATTAGTTACATGGGTCTCCCGCAAGGCTCATGCCTCAGTCCGCTCCTCTATAATTTTTACGTGAATGACATTGACAGCTGTCTAGTAACCCCATGTACACTAAGACAATTGGCAGATGATGGCGTGGTTTCAGTTACTGGATCCAAAGCTATTGATATGCAAAAACCATTGCAAGATACCTTAGATACATTGTCCGTTTGGGCTGTTCATCTTGGTATCGAATTCTCTGCGGAGAAAACAGAGCTGGTCGTCTTTTCAAGAAAGCATGATCCCACGCAACTTCAGCTTCATATGATGGGAAGAATAATCGAACAGGTTTTGACTTTCAAATACCTCGGGGTGTGGTTTGATTCCAAATGCACGTGGGGAGGACACATTAGGTATCTGATAACGAAATGCCAACAAAGAGTAAATTTTCTTCGAACAATAACAGGGTCTTGGTGGGGTGCTCATCCGCAAGATCTAATAAAATTGTATCAGACAGCGATACTTTCAGTTATGGAATATGGATGCGTTTGTTTTCATTCCGCTGCAAATTCTCATATTATCAAACTTGAGCGAATTCAGTACTGTTGTTTGCGAATTGCTTTAGGCTGCATGCATTCGACACATACAATGAGTCTTGGAGTTCTGGCGGGAGTTCTTCCATTAAAAGATCGATTTTGGGAGCTTTCATCACGCCTGCTAATAAGATGTGAGGTGCTGAATCCCATGGTAATTAATAATTTCGAACGACTAGTCGAGCTTCGATCTCAAACAAAATTCATGACAGTATATTTTAACCATATGTCACTGGAAATCAACCCTTCAAGATTTATTCCTATCCGTGTCAGCCTCCTAAATGTCCTCCATGCAGCGCGAAGTGCGTGGAATCCCGGATCACCTACGCTCTATGGAAATCCCAAAAATATTTTCCAGTAAGTTCAGGCATATTGACTCAGAGAAAATGTTTTACACGGACGGATCGCGAATTGAAGAAGCGACAAGGTTTGGTATGTTCAACAATAATGTTTCGGCCTCATTCAAGCTTCAAGAACCTGCATCTGTTTATATAGTAGAGTTAGCAGTAGTTCATTATAGCTTGAATGTAATCGTCACATTATCTCCAAACCATTATTTCCTCTTCACAGATAGTCTGAGTGCAATTGAAGCCATTCGCTCAAACGCTGCTGGCAAAAATGAACCGTTTTTCTAGGGCAAAATAAAACAGTGTCTGAACGACATATTGAATAATAATTATCTAATCACTATAGTCTGGGTCCCGGCTCATTGCTCCATTCCAGGCAATGAAAGAGCCGATAATTTAGCCAAACGTGGTGCTAATGAGGGTGAAATTTATGAGAGACCGATTGCTTTCAACGAATTTTATAGCGCGACTCGCCAAAGAACACTTGCCAGCTGGCAAGCTTCTTGGGATAAAGATGATCTGGGTCGGTGGATGCACTCAATTATTCCTAAAATTTCGACAAAGGCATGGTTCAAGGGGCTGGATGTGAGTAGGGATTTCATTCGTTTGATGTCCAGACTCATGTCCAATCACTACACGTTAGATGCACATCTCCTTCGAATTGGACTTTCCGAAACTAATCATTGTGCTTGTGGCAAAGGCTATCGCGATATTGATCATGTCGTTTGGACATGCGTGGAGTATCGTGATGTCAGATCTCAACTAATAAATTCCTTGCGTACCCAAGGTAGACTATCCAATGTCCCAGTTCGAGACATTCTTGCTTATCGTGACCTTTCTTACATAAAACTTCTTTATCATTTCATAAAGAAAATTGAAGTTTCAATTCAATAATTGACCCTTTTGAGGGTTAGTTCTGACTCCTACTCCTTCATCTAATAGCAAAATTTTAATAAAAATGATGTGCTGATACAAACAAACTAAAAATAGGTTACGAAATCAACAACAAAATGTATAAAAATTTAAGCTTATCTTATAATTTATAGTAGTAAATCGCTTGGTACAAATAATGTTCTTAAGTAGATTTAATAATAAATAACGAAATAGCTAATATGATATTTAAAAAATAAGAGAAATATGTTCTATTAAACTCAAATCGCTGTTACTATATTAGTATTATATTAGGTTAAGAATTCTATGTAAAAGTGATGATACGGCGAAGAAAAACTTATGTAAATTGCCTTAAGAAATAAACGTATTTATGAAAAAAAAAAAAGTGTTCCAGCTCTAGTAAAAAGAAAAATCCGTTTGGTTCCCCAGAGTCCGCAATATTGTCGTGTCGGCGAAATCGCGGGTTGCGAGTGTCCGCATGTAAATTCAAGTCTCGGAATTAACATGGTCCTTCGAGCCGGATTATAGCCACCAGTGCCAGTGCCAAAGTGAACTAAAAGTTAATCATTTTGCGGCTGGCGTTCCGCCATTGTGTGGAACAATAGTTGCTTCGACAATGGTTGGCAAGGGGAAGCCAAGCGGATTTTACCGCCATGGCGACTTTACACGTTGCACAAACGTCAAATGTAAGTAACGAATCGAATATGGATCGTAAATGCTTGCAGTGCGGAAATGATCACTATTTGCATCAGTGCTTTAGGTTTCGAAAGCTCTCACCAAGGCAGCGATTCGACTTTCTAAAACGACATCACTTATGTTTAAATTGTATGAAAACCTCTGGACATGGCTGTAAGGATTGTTCGTCGGATGGGTGTCGCAAATGCACAAAACGCCATAATACTCTTATTCATTTGCCACCACTAGAATCAAATGCTCAAGCCAACAGTTCTACAACCTCCACTCCTACCATCCAAACTGATCCCTCGCAATTTGCTATCGCGCTATCTCACAACTCTAAAGACAGCTCTAATCTTACACTGGTAGCCACCGAGCATCCCGCCTTAGAATCAGACACATTCTCGCGTCCTTCGTCTAAGCTACCTACGAACCCACCCAACGGTTTTACGGCCCACTCGACGAAGCTTCCCAACGAAACTGCTGCTCTCCACCGCGTTGGTTTACGTAGAAGATCTTAACGGTGCAAATGTCGTGGCTCGAGTTCTATTGGATAGCTGCTCGCAGTTTAATCTCATGACAGAGTCATTACTTCAAAGGTTGAAATTACCCGTCGTTCCCGAAAATGTCAATCTTGGCTGCGTAGGCAGCAAGGTTACTTCGATTACAAGAGCAGCCGAAACTTCCATTACATCTCGTGTATCAAAATTTTCTCGAAAATTAAAGTTTCTCGTTCTTCCGGTGATCTCTTCCAATCAGCCGGTACAAGCCATGAACACGGTGAATTGGGAAATCCCCAGTTGGACTACGTTGGCGGATTCAACATTTTGCACACCTGGGCCTATCGACGCTCTTCTTGGTGCAGAAATATTTTTTGAGTTGTTACGTTACAGAAAAGTGGCTCTTGGTCATCGTCTGTCACTACTTCAAAACACTATATTTGGCTGGATTGTATCTGGCAAATGCTCGGAGAATGACACAAAATCTCTTGATAGGCATAGTTTCCACCTGACCAGTAACGCACGGCTAGATCAATTGCTGGTTCGCTTTTGGGACTTAGATCAATGTTACTCGAATTTTTGTTGGTCTCCTAGCGAAAAGCAGTGTGAACGTCACTTTGTTACTCATGTGACTCGAAATGAGCGGGGCAGATACGTCGTCCGTCTTCCAGTGAAACCCGAGCTTTTACCACGCTTGCGAGACAACCGCTTTAATGCTCAGCGTCGCTTTTTAGCACTTGAGAGAAAATTAGACTCAGATTCTACTCTTCGATCGCAGTATGAAGAATTCATCCACGAGTATCTGAGCCTGGGGCACATGCGGGAAATCACCTCAATTGAATTGGCGCTCCCACAATACTACCTTCCACATCACGCAATTATCCGACCTGAAAGTACAACCACCAAACTTCGAACTGTATTCGATGCCTCTTGTAAAAGCAGTTCTGGACTTTCTTTAAACGATGTTCTTCTAGCGGGACCCACAATACAAGATACGTTGCTTTCAATAGTACTGCGCTTCCGTTTACACGCATTTGTGATTACTGGGGACATAGCCAAGATGTACCGCCAGATTCTCGTACATACAATTGACCAACCTCTTCAACGAATTTTTTTGGCGTAAAAATAAATCGGAATCACTCAAAACGTACCAACTATTAACCGTAACAAATGGTACAAGTTCAGCGCCATTCCTCGCTACTCGCTACGTTTTGCAGCAACTCTCGGAAGATGAACATGAGCGTTATCCTCTGGCAGCATCAGTAGTCCGGAAGGATATGTATATGGATGATTTGCTCACCGGTTGCGATGATCTAGAAGAGCTGAAAATACTGTGGACACAGTTACAGCGGATATTCGAAAGTGCCGGAATGCAACTGCGCAAGATGTCGTCGAATAATCAAGAAATTTTGAACATGATACCTGAAGATTGTCGAGAAACAAAAACTCTCATCGAGTTTGATTCCGAAGCACCCATTAAAGCCCTCGGGTTACTTTGGGAACCGTCAACCGATTCAATTCTTCATAAGTTACCTAGATTTTCACAACGCGAGCAGTTCACTAAACGCATCATCCTATCGAGAATGTCCAGCTTTTTTGATCCACTAGGACTCCAGCCATCGTAAAGGCAAAAATACTAATTCAAACCCTGTGGAAACTAGACTATGAATGGGATTTTCCGCTACCAGAGGCATTCGTTTCGGAGTGGAGTGAATATCAACGTCAGTTCAGTCAACTAAAAAACTTCCGTCTACCACGGCATGTGCGATCACTTCGCCGTTCTGCTCGTACCGAAATTCACGGGTTCAGCGACGCATCCGAGCATGCGTACGGTGCGTGCTTGTATTTACGTTCGATTGCTCCAGATGGGTACGTAACTGTCAGGATCTTAGCGGCTTAATCTCGTGTTGCCCCTGTATACAACAAATTCATCGCTCGATTAGAATTGTGCGCAGCTCTATTGCTAGCGAAATAGTACCTTACAGTCCGCGATAGTATCGAATTTAATGGTAGCGTATTCATGTGGACGGATTCTACAATTGTTTTGCACTGGCTGTCTTCCAGTCCGTCAACATGGCAAACTTTTGTAGCTAATCGAGTCGCCGAGATTCAGGAGATTACGGCCAACTGCACCTGGAATCATGTTCCTGGTGAGGAAAACCCTGCTGACCTCATATCTAGGGGGATGGACATTGGTCCATTACTAGATTGCTCGTTATGGTGGAACGCCACGCCCTGGCTTGCTTCATCATGGCCGGAAGTCCCGGAGCAATTCGGACGTTTCAAGGATAGAGACTTAGAAATTCGCAAAGGCATTGCTCTTCCTGTCGCTGCGCACGAGACGGACTTACTATCGCAGTTTTCCTCACTCACCACCTTCAATCGTATCAGCGCTCTTTGCAAGCGATTCGCTGATAACTGCCGGGCCCTTGCATCTCGTCGTAGGCATCCTGAGCAGCAACAAATTAATCTCTGTCGGTATGGTGCAATTACTGTAAACGAACTAAACGAAATTCTGCTCTCTGTCGTCCGCATGGTCCAGCACGAATGTTTTACTTAAGAAATCTCTGCATTGAAGGCTAATAAACATGTGTCCAACCAATCCAAATTTCGATTTCTCCATCCCGAGTTGCATGATGGACTAATTCGTGTTGGTGGCCGGCTTCAAAATGCAGATATCCACGTTAATGCTAGGAACCCCCTCGTCTTGCCATCAAGACATCCGCTAAATCGCTTGATCGCGGAAACAATTCATCGACAGCAATTACACTGTGGTCCTCAACAGCTGTTAGTGACGATGCATCAACGTTTCTGGCCACTGCGCGGTCGAGACCTTGTACGTAGCGTGGTTCATTCCTGTGTAACATGTGTTAAGGCACGACCACGTCAGCTTTCGCAACTTATGGGATCTTTGCCTGCCGTTCGAGTTACACAATCTCACGCATTCGAAAATGTTGGGATTGATTTTGCAGGACCGTTCTATCTTCGACGCTCAAGCCCTCGTGCCGCTCCGTCGAAATCGTGGCAGTTTTCGTCTGCATGGCAACGAAAGCGGCGCATTTGGAACTTGTCAGCGAGTTAACTACAGCAGCGTTCATCGGATGTTTTCGTCAATTTATTGCTAGACGTGGTCGACCAAAAAATGTGTACTGTGACAATGCAAAAAACTTTATTGGTGCCGACCGTGAAATACGACGTTTATTTCTCTCGCAGCAGCATCGACACGCCATCAGTAGTGAAGCTTCTGCTCAACTAATTCAGTTTCATTTCATCCCTGCTCGCTCACCAAACTTTGGCGGACTTTGGGAAGCCTGTGTCAAATCGATGAAACAGCATCTTCGTCGTGTTATCGGAACTGCATGCCTAACCCAAGAAGCATTCGTTACCGTTTTAACACAAGTTGAGAGTTGTTTGAACTCAAGGCCTGTTACGCCAATCTCCACGGACCCAAATGACATGCAAGTGTTGACACCAGGTCATTTTTTAATTGGGCGAGCACTCAACGCATTGCCAGAACCCGATTACACGCTGATACCAGAAAACCGGTTGCGAATGTGGGAACGCATCCAACGTTACACACAACATTTCTGGCAGAGATGGCATCATGAGTACCTAACATCCCTTCAAAAGCGATACAAGTGGTCCAAATTCACTCGTAATCTTGCTATTGGCTCAAACGTACTACTACAGGAAGAGTCTCTCCCGGTGTTGAAATGGTCGATAGGAAGAGTTTTAGACGTACATCCAGATCCAGATCCATTCGGTTGCCTTCTGGAAATGTTACCAGGAGGTCGATTTCGAGACTTTGTTTGCTACCCATTGAAGTTGATCCAGCGCAACTGCCAGACACAGCAAAGAACTCATCGCATAATTCCACAGAGTCGACCTGAGACTCTGGTCACATCATCCCCATAGAACCTCAGTGAACCTAGGGAAGTGAATATTGATAAATTAATTATTGAAATACAATTCAAGGTGGCCGGAGTGTTTAATAATTACCTTAAAATTCCATTCTCATATATTAAAATTTAGACGTAGTAGAAAATGTTCAGTGAAATATTTATAGTTCACCTCAAGTCTTTGCACTACATGCGATGTTTCTGAAACTTTTAAACCCGTGAGATACACCCTAAGAATCTTGTTATTATATACAGAATTGCCCTATCAGTTATATATAGATGCTTTGGAAGAAACAATGATAGCAGGTAGCGATTGATAGCGACAGTATCGAGATCAGTTCATTTCACACCCGGTCACCGATCAGTACGTGTGTCGCTATCGGTTATATTAAATTAAATGGTGTACAAGTGTTCCAGCTCTAGTAAAAAGAAAAATCCCTTTGGTTCCCCAGAGTCCGCAATATTGTCGTGTCGGCGGAATCGCGGGTTGCGAGTGTCCGCATGTAAATTCAAGTCTCGGAATTAACAATTAGAATATCACTCTTTGTATAGCCTTCAGACAGGCTGACTAATTGTTAGTCTTCAAAATGGCTGTTAGAGATTCAGGTTCAAACTGAACTCTAGGTAGCCAGAAAAAATTTCCAGGAGCCAAGAGCTATTCACGTTCGGTGCGAACGACTGTTGAACACCGATTGTTTACCGGTGTTGATGTCGCGCTTTACAAGGGCACAGTTCCAGTTTCTGAGTTTCTGTTCTTTGATATTACCCACCCGACTTTTTGATGAAAAAGAGAGAGCCTGCCTCATCCGGTATATTTCCAATTATATAGAGAAAGCAATTACACATTTTATTTCGTTTATTTTATGATTCAAAACTTCCTTTCCCATTTCTTTGCATTGAAAAGCCACTGTTAAAACACTCCGCATCAAGAGCTCACTTGTTGCATCACCTATTAGTGTAGTAAGAATTATTGCTCTAACGTTTACTGTTGAAACAAACCAAATGCAAGCTAATTAATGGCTGCTTTCTAAATAGTTAAATAACCAACATACGTATTATTATATAATTGAATATGCTATGCTCTGCTGGAAAAGTTTTTAAATAAATAAATGTTTCATTTTTCAGAGGTAAAACTATACTTGGGTACTCAGACCTAGAACTCGCTAATATGGGTGGTTACGATTTAGTCCATTTCGACGACCTAGCTTATGTTGCCAGTGCGCATCAGGAATGTATGTATCTCGAGAAGAACAGTTTTGATATTTAAAAACAAACATAACAAAATTTTGTAATTTAAATAACAAAAATGAATCTTAGCCCTTATTGCTCTTTATGAAAATTAACATTAAATTTATTCCACAGTACTGAAAACGGGAGCATCAGGAATGATTGCTTATAGATACCAAAAGAAAAGTGAACAATGGCAATGGCTTCAAACTAGTTCAAGATTAGTGTATAAGAACTCAAAACCTGATTTTGTAATTTGTACACATAAGCAATTAATGGAAGAAGAAGGTCGCGATCTATTAGGTAAAAGAACAATGGATTTCAAAGTAAGTCACGTCAATATATATCTATATATATATATATATATATATATATATATATATATATATATATATATATATATATATATATATATATATATATATATATATATATATATATATATATATATATATATATATATATATATATATATATGTATATATATATATATATATATATATATATATATATATATATATATATATATATATATATATATATATATATATATATATATATATATATATATATATATATATATATATATATATACTAAGATTTGATTCCTTTGTTCGGTAATTTTTTTTACGTAAACTTTCGGTAATCAATAGAAATTAACGATATTACGGTACATGAACTTCATTTTAAAACAATTATGCAAATTTTTACCGGACGAACAGTTTTACGCAAGTTTTCATTACAGAATACAGATATACAATTCATACTATAAATCTGAATAGTCGCCGAGTACAGTAAAAACCATACCGTCCGTATGATAAAATAATCTTTCAATAACCGAACTTTTGTAAATACTGATTGTCGTGAAAACTAGCTGTCGAACAGTTATTAAAATTTTCAGTAATTGTCTTTCTATTAACCAAACTAAAAAATCGTCGAAGTTTTTAAAACATTTGAATTACTCAAAGCTTTTTGTAGGCAGAAAATAATTTCATATCACTATGTCCACTTGCTGCCAATACATTTCGTTCGAAAAATTTTATCGTAAGCTAGAAATGTATGTTGTTTTATGAAATCCGAAAATCTATTCAAATTCGAATTTTGACCAAAAGTAAACAAACACAACAAAAATTACCGAATCATATATATAAATATATATATACATATATATGTATATATATATATATATATATATATATATATATATATATATATATATATATATATATATATATATATATATATATATATATATATATATATATATATATATATATATATATATATATATATATATATATATATATATGTGTGTGTATATATATATATATATATATATATATATATGTGTGTGTATATATATATATATATATATATATATATATATATATATATATATATATATATATATATATATATATATATATATATATATATATATATATATATATATATATACTAGAAAATATTGTGTATTTCAATAGGTTAGCTACTTAGACACTGGATTAGCGTCAACTTACTTTACCGATGCAGATCAATTAATAAATACTACAAGTGAATCTCCCAGTACATCACCAGTTTCGTCGCAGCAAAGATACAGCCGACGATACAAAACCCAGCTCCGAGATTTTTTATCAACATGTCGTTCAAAACGGAAACTCTTGCATCAACCCTCCGGAGGGCAGGTAAAAATTAATTTATAGTAATCCCAAATCCACCAGTACCAACACGTAAAGATAAGCCCAAGGCCCATCAACATAACTGCACTACTGCTTCCGAACATTAAAACACCCATTGATGCATTATTACCATCTAACGTCATTTATAGCCTGCGTTGCTCAGACTGCAATGACCTATATTGACATGATCCGAACCAGCTAAAAACACGAATGTATGGACACCAATCAAACATTAATATGTAACATAGGCTGAAAGAAGATGGCAAAAGAAACACCGACCAGCAGATGATTTCTCTCGGTGATAAAACTGCTCCCATCAAACATATGATCACTCACGACCATATGTTCGACGTAAACAATGTCACAATAATTGATAAATCGTTCAGATCCTCAGCGCTACCAATACTTGAAATGTGCCATATAACCAACACAACCAATTCCGTAAACCACCGCACCGATGTGGATGGCCTTAACACTACGTACGCAGGCATCCTACACACCGTTAAATAGCTAACACTCGACGGAATATACACACTAAGATTCGATTCCGTTGTTCGGTAATTTTTTTGACGAAAACTTTCGGTAATCAATAGAAATTACCGATATTTCGGTATATGAACTTCATTTTACAACAATTATGCAATTTTTTACCGGACGATCAGTTTCACGCAAGTTTTCATTACAGAGTTCTGTAAATAGATATACAATTCATACGGTAAATCGGAATAGTCGCCGTGTACGGTAAAAACCATACCGTCCGTATGGTAAAACAATCTTCCAATAACCGAACTTCTGTAAATATTGATTGTCGTGAAAACTAACTGTCAAAAAGTTATTAAAATTTTCAGTAAGTGTCTTTTTATTAATCAAATGAAAAAATATCTTGAAGGGTTCGTCGAATGGAATGAGGTACAAGTGCACAAGTTTTTAAAACATTAGAACTACTCAAAGCTTTTTGTTTACTTATAGGCAGAAAATAATTTTATATCACTATGTACACTTGCTGTCAATACATTTCGTTCGAGAGTTATTTATGGTGGACTTGGCGGGTTGTGCAATGCTCCGAAAGCCGCTCATAATTCCGGTCATCCGGGACATTTGACCCTTTTTTCGTGAAATAAAATTATAGCCACGACAAGTTGGAATTTTCTTCATTCGTTTTTGTGAATTTGTGTTGTTTTTTGAAATCCGAAAATCCAGAATTTCAACCAAAGGAAAACAAACAATCAAAAAATTACCGAACAATCAGTTAGATCCATTTGGTTTACAGTTTACGGTAGTTGTTTGACAGTTCAGCAATTACCGAACGATCGGTAATCAATTTAATTACCGAACTGATTACCGAACGTTTGGCTGTTGAAAATTCGGTAAAAAATTACCGAATTCTGCGAAATTTTCTAAGTGTGTAGCCACTGAAACTCACACTAACAATGTCAGATTTGTTGGCTCACAATCTACCCAAAACAAATTTATACCCTCCATTTTCAAATACCAGTAAGCAGTGCGTGCAGATGGAAGTGTTGTCTAAAATACAGTTTACGAAAATTTAATGCCGTTAATAAAGAATCTTTTTCAGTGTTTTGACAGAACTGACTACAACATACTTCTTACCGTTTGCAACAAACGAGACGGACAAAGACGACAAGACTAAGTGAGTTCCCAGAATAAAATATTTTATTGCAAAAACATGTCTCTAACAACAAAATTTTGATTAAATATCATTTCCCTTGAAAAAGGTCATCAAAAACGGCCGAGACGTCGAGCAAATTTAAAAACAAATCGTCTGCCTTACCTTTTAGACTAAGAAAAGCCGTTCATTACAATAAAATAACCAGTCGACCAGTCGTTAAAGCACTTATACGTACACTTAAATTAGAATTATTTTACAAACCCGTGGAAATATTCTTCGAAAAATATTATTTCTTGGATCTAGAACCTAGAATCGTGACTTTGCACTTTTAATGTCATCACTATCTGTCGTGTCTTGTACATAACCCTGTCAGTTTTTAATAGTCTAATATGATAAGGATGCTCGTTTGGAGGATGTTAGTATCCATCAACACTTAACAAATTGGAATTCGAAGTAAGAAGAGTAGTTTCTAATTTACGTCTAATATGTCAGTCAATGAAGATGTTGCCCTTGTTTGAAGCGAAAATCGCTCTGCGAACGGCGCACTGAAGGCTTCCAACGGCGCGAACGACGAACAAAATAGTAATTCCAATCGACCAGCCTAGCACTGTACACCAGGTAAGTGCTACTTGATTGCAGTTCACTATTTCATTCGTCTCACAGCAGAATTGCTTACAGTGCGGATTGATTCAATACAGAAGAAATTTTTGTGAAGGCTTTTCTATTTACATAATTTTGTTTGCAGTTTTTAATGACTTGGTGGTCCTAAAAAATAGCGTCATGCAGAATTTTTATAACAATTATTTCATTTCTGAGTTATATATTTCAACAAGGGAAGTCATCATAATGCTACACGAAATTCATTTTTGGCTCTAGACGGGTCGAATTGTGGAACACTGCACTGCTCTCGAACGCAAACCAGCGCACTTTTATTTGCAGCGTACTCTTATTTGCGTTCGCACTGTGGATGGTTCACTAAGCTGATGTAATTGCTCTAATATTAGGCAAAACTCACAATACGAACAAAATAAGTCTCGCTATTATCTTTTCTCTACGCCAGAGCTAGTACTGCGTGAACTGTTGCCAATTCGTTAATAATAAAAGAATAAAATATTGTAGTAATTCTTTGTAAATAATTGTGATGGCTCCGAAAAGCATAGAATCATTAAGTCACACAGTCAATTCTCTCGAAAATACAACGCTGCAACAGCGGAATATTCCTCCTCCTTTTGGAACTGAATACTTTATTCTGGAACCAAATGCTGAACTCAAAGCTATATTCAGAAACAGAATTCTTGATACTGAAACCTGAGCTAAGTTCTAAGCGAACCGGAATGAGGTGCTTAAAATGCATTTGCTTTGCTTCCTGCGCTGGTTAGAATAAATGCAATATATAAAATGTTAATCTTTCATACGAGGCACGGCATGTTCAGAAGGTAAGGGTACTGGTACTCTCTGAGCAAAAGGAAATACCATTTCGGCATGGCGCACTGCCGCGTAGTCTGAACCCTTCAAAACGAGACAAATACGAGTTTGGTATGTTGAGAACTACATCGTATTTTTATCGTTTCTCTTACCTAGTGCAAAGTTTGCTAACAGATTGCTAAACAGAAGAAGCATCTGAGAGATGCTAAAAGATTGAAAAATGCGATTTAGATTAAAATAAGGGACATGCTGACGAAGGGAATCTGTCTGCTGCATGACAATGCCAGATCTCAAACGGATAACGCCACGAAGAAACTCTTGAACTCTTTATATAAGACGTTTAGAATCACCCTCCGTATTCCTCTGACCTGGTCTCTTCAGATTTTTTATCACAATTTTCCTTAACGTGCAGATGGGTACAAGCAAATTTTCAACGGACGAGGAGGTAAAGTGAGAAATTGAGAATAGAACGAAGAGATGACGGAAGATTTCTTCAAGGCAGGCATGAAAAACTGATTCCGCCACTCACCACTTGCATCTAGAATGATGGTAATTATGTCGATAATCTACACATGTACGAGTAAGTGTAACCAAGTATGTTTTTGTTTTGATAATTTTTCAACCCTGCATAAATTGAGTACACTTACTTCTGGACGTGCCTTTTCAGTAGGTAACGCGGAAATGACATGTCGATTACTACCACAAAACCATTATCGCGGGTAAAAACACACAAACAAACAAACACGCGACTTGACTTTTGCTCGTTGATACCATGCATTTCAGAAAATTTTATTTTTGAATTATTTATCGTCAAACAATTTAAAATTTATTATAAAATGCTGATCATGTTTCCGATAGCATGTAGCAATATGATCATAAGTTGATATGATAGCTAGTTCACGAACAAACACATATCATTTTTCCAGAGGGTAAAATTTGATAAGTCAAAAGTTAGAATAGAACTTACAAATTGGCGAAACTATCGAAAGTGCCATGGTAACCGGATGTGAGTAGCATGTAGAGTTACAATGACAAGTTTAAGCATTTATCGTATACTTGCAGTTTCAACGATTCAGAATAGAGTTTGTTAAACTTCTATATCTTTAATTATGTTTATTTTGTTAATATGTCAGAAAATATTTGAACAAGTGAAGTCCATAAATCTTACGTACATCAGTCACTCATGGAATCCTTGGACACTATCGGATAAAATTAATTTTTGTATGCGGTGCTGATGTTCATTAAAAGTTCTTTTGAACTGAAGTTGTTTGATTTACATATGTTTGCAACTTTCTGACATAAGTTTTGAAGTGTAGTATAATTTTACGTATTTTTTATAAAATCTAACGCTCCGTAGAGCAAATCTAGTGCAGGACCTGAAAACTGGCACAACCCTCTCAGTCTACATCACACATTTTGATTTCAATCTTTCTCTTTGTGTCATACAGTGATTGTTAAACTCAAGGTACGGACGCTTCTGAGATCATCCTCTACTTGATCGATCCACCTTGCTCGCTGCGCTCCTTTTCTTCTTGTACCAGTCGGATTAGATTCAAGAACCATTTTCACTGGGCTGTCGTCCGACATCCTTATGACATGCCCAGCCCATCGTAGACGTCCGATTTTAGATTTTAGTACGATGAGTGGTTCTCCTAGCAGCTGTTGCAATTCGTGATTCATACGCCGTCTCTACGTTTCGTCTAACATCTGCACTCCGCCATAGATGGTCCTCAGTACCTTTCTTTCGAAAACACTGAGGGCGCGTTGGTCCTCTTCCAACATAGTCCGGGTCTCGTGGCCATAGAGAACAACCGGTCTAATAAGCGTTTTGTATATGGTCAATTTCGTACCGTGGCGTACTTTTCTCGATCGAAGGGTTTTTCTGAGTCCAACGTACGCACAATTCCCTGCCAAAATACGTCTCTGTATTTCTCTGCTGGTGCCATTGTCGGCGGTCACAAGTGAGCCAAATACACAAACTCATCAACCACCTCGATATCGTCACCGTCTATCAATATTCGTGGTGGGAGACGTAGTGTTTCTTCTCTAGAGCCTCTTCCTCTCATGTATTTTGTTTTCGACGCATTTACGGCCAGTCCGATACGCCTAGCTTCAGCTTTCAGTCCGATGTAGGTTTCTGTCATCTTCTCAAGGTTACGTGTTACAATATCAATATCGTCAGTGAAGTCAAAAAGTTTTACGGACTTTCGGAAAATCGTGCCACTCGTGTCGATCCTCGCTCCTCGAATCACACCTTCCAAGGCAATATTGAACAAGATACAAGAGAGTCCATCACCTTGCCGTAGCCCTCTCCGAGATTCGAAGGGACTCGAGAGCGTCCCAGATACTCGAACGAAGCACATCACTCTATCCATCGTTTCTTTGAGAAATCGCGTCAGTTTATCCGGGAAACCGTATTCGTGCATTATCTGCCACAACTGTTCTCGATCAATGGTATCGTATGCCGCTTTGGAGTTAAAGAATAGGTGATGCATGGGTACGTTGTATTCACGACACTACTGGAGTACTTGTCTTATCGCGAATATGTGATCCGTAGTGGCGCGGGCTTCAGTAAATCCCGCTTGGTACGGCCCTACGAATTCCTTAGCTATTGGTGATAGACGACGGCGAAGGATTTGGGAGAGTATCTTGTAGGCGGCGTTGAGCAATGTGATTGCGCGGTAATTGCAACAATCTAGCTTATCGTCCTTTTTGTATACGGGACATACCACTCCATCCATCCATTCCTGCGGTAGAATCTCCTCCTCCCAAATCTTAGAAATCATCCAGTGCAGCGCTCTAGCCAGTGTCTCTTCTCCATGTTTGAGCAGCTCGCCTGGTAACTGGTCATTGCCCGCGGCTTTGTTGTTCTTCAGCTTGCCGACCTCCTCACTTATCTCCGACAGATAAGGGGCTGGGAATCTGTCGTCGGCTGAGCGAGCACCCAGATTGATTCCTGTGTCGTTCTCTGTATCCTGTGCTTCGCCATTCAGATGCTCGTCATAGTACTGCTTCCACCTGTCGATCACCTCACGTTCGTTCGTGAGAAGGTTACCACTGGTATCTGCACATTTCGGCCTGTGGCGTGAAGGCTCTACGTGAGCGGTTCACCTTCCCATAGAATTTCCGTGTATCATTTGCGCGGTATAGCTGTTCCATCGCTTCGCGATCTTGGTCTTCCTGGTGGCGCTTTTTCCTCCGGAAAACCGTTTTCTGTCTGTTCCGTGACTGTCTGTATCGTTCCTCGTTCGCTCTAGTGCGGTGTTGTAGCATCCTCGCCCTTGCTGCATTCTTTTCTTCGATCAACTGCTGACATTCGCCGTCAAACTAGTCATTTCCTCGATTCGATAACCTCGTACCTAGTACGGTTGAAGCAGTGATACTTACGGCGGATCTTATATTCCTCTAGCCGACTTCAAGAGTCGCCGCACCAAGCTGCTCTTCTGTTGGTAGCACAGTTCCAGTTGTTGCGCGTATTCCTCTGCAGTACGAACGCTACGTAGCTGGTCGAGATTGAATCCCGGAGTTCCTGTGCGAGGAGTGTTGTGCATCGTCGATAGTTTTGAGCGCATACAAACTGCAACAAGGTAGTGGTCAGAATCAATGTTGGCACTGCGGTAGGTACGAGCATTGATGACGTCGGAGAAGAATCGCCCGTCGATGAGAACGTGGTCGATTTGATTTTCCGTATGTTGATCAGGTGATCTCCAAGTGGCTTTGTGGATATCTTTGCGGGGGAAGAAGGTGCTTCGAACTACCATTCCTCGGGAGGCTGCAAAGTTCACGCCTCGTTGGCCGTTGTCGTTTGTTACCTCGTGCAGGCTCTCCAGCCCGATCACAGGCCTGTACATTGCCTCCCGGCCTACCTGAGCATTCATGTCGCCGATGACAAGTTTTACATCCCGCCGTGTACAGCTGTCATAGGTTCATTCCAGCTGCGCTTAAAATGCTTCCTTCTCGTCATCGGGTCTTGTCTCATGTGGGCAGAGCACATTGATGATGCTGTAATTGAAGAAACGACCCTTTATCTTCAATACACACATCCTATCCCTGATTGGCTGCCACCCAATCACGCGCTGGTGCATCTTTCCCAACAATACAAATCCCGTTCCTAGAACACTGGTTGTCCCACAGCTCTGGTAAAAGGTAGCCGTTCGATGCCCACTTTTTCACATCTTCTGTCCCGTCCAACAAAGTTCCTGCAATGCTACGACGTCGAAGCCGCGGATTTGAAGCTCATCATGCAACATTCGGTCGTATCCTGGAAAGCCAAGCGATTTGCAGTTCTATAAGCTAAGCTTCCAATCGTTGTCCTTATTTCGTCGCGTAGGTTTGCCGATTATTCCGAGTCGTATTTATATCCTGATTATTTGTAACATGTGTTTTCCGGGCGGCTTGTTAGGCCTGCACCAACCTCCTGTCTCGCCGAAGGGTCATCGTGTCAGCACTGTTTGGAGTCCCACAATGACACAAGGACGGTAATCAGCCGCTCCTAACGTGGAGAACAGACGCGGTTTCAAACCGCCCCAACGTGGGGAACAGACGCTCGGGTAGGCTTGCTCTCTGTAAAGAGAAAGCAAGACCCCCCCCTTCCCTGACAGCATACGACCAAAGTCCCACCGGGTTTGGTTACCCGATCTTTCCTATGGTTACTCGCACCCCAGCCTGCACCGCGGGGAGGTACGGAGGTTGAGACGGTTGTGCCAGTTTTCAGGTCCTGCCCAAGATTTGCTCTACGGAGCGTTAGATTTTATAAAAAATACATAAAATTATACTACACTTCAAAACTTATGTCAGAAAGTTGCAAACAGATGCAGATCAAACAACTTCAGTTCAAAAGAACTTTTAATGAACATCAGCACCTTAAACATAAATTAATATTTTTCCGATAGTGTCCAAGAATTCTATGAGCGACGTCTGATGTACGTAAGATTTATGGACTTCACGTGTTCAAATATTTTCTGACATATTAACAAAATAAACATAAATAAAGATATAGTAGTTTAACAAACTCTATTCTGAGTCGTTGAAACTGCAAGTATATGATAAATGCTTAAACTTGTCATTGTAACTCCACATGCTACTTACATCCGGTGAAGGTACTCCATGGCACTTTCGATAGTTTCGCCAATTTGTAAGTTCTATTCTAGCTTTTGACTTATCAAATTTTACCCTCTAGAGAAATGATATGTGTTTGTTCGTGAACTAGCTATCATATCAACTTATGATTATATTGCTACATGCTACATGTTAAGTTAAGTTTGAGTTTGTTTACTATTGTTATGCGCAAAAAGTATTTCAAAATTATCGTTGTTAAACTCTCGTTTCGGAACCGAGAACCCGTGAATCGTTATTGGAAGACTCTTCGGAACAATCCTAGCGTGAAATACCACCTGGTTGTGTTGTATCTAGCCAGAAATCCCAGTGTCATTTTTGATAAAGTGCCTGGTTATTTGTTTTCGTTTACGCAACTTCATTGTTATCATCTGTATCTGGCTTCGTTAAGTTCTTACTGTCTCGCTATCTACCATCCGTGTATCACGAAGCAGTGGAGACAACAAGATGGATAAAAAACAATGCGGCGAATGTAAACTCGATGTGAACGACATCGAACCGATGCGCTGCGGCTTCTGTGATGCCTACTTGCACATCAGCCAAAACTGTTGTGGCATAAACACTAGAGGTTTGCGAGATGCCTTTGCCCAAGGTAAGCTTATGCTCTTGTGAACCACTTGCAGAGAAGAGTTAAATGGTCGAAGCATTCGCACTTATATTGCTGAGACTCAAGTGCCAACCGTGCCGCCTGACTCGCATATCGATTTGGTTCAATTACCTGCGCAAGTCCAACAGCTTTCTGAAGCAGTAATTGCTCTGAATAAAAAAATTGACGGCATGGCGTCTTCTCAGCCTAGATGGCCAGCACTAAACTCAACTACACCTAGGGGTGCAAAGCGTCGCCGGACTGAAGAAAATAATACTGTTCAAGCTCCGACCGATTGTGGTACCAATCAAATCGATTTAAGCGATCTGTCCGTACGTAATGTTACTAAAAACGCCGATAGGTTTTGGCTTTACCTCTCTGGTCTCAACCCGTTGATCACGGACGATGACGTACGAAAAATTATGTCTCGCTGCTTGGGTGTAACAGAACCAATGGATCTAGTTCGGCTTGTGCCAAAAGGGCAGGATGTTACCGGCTTTTCGTATATATCATTTAAAATTGGATTGGAGCCTGGCTTAAAAACTAAAGCATTGGACCCATCATCTTGGCCCGTCCGAATCTTGTTCCGGAAATTCGTGCATCTGCCAAAAAACTTAGATCGCCGTGTACTTCCCACCAGTTCGGAGAGTTATTAAATAAATCTATTTCCGTGCGCTGTACTGTGGACGGTGGAAACCTCCGGGTTTCCACCAGAGGCGAGTATTTTCCAACTGATTTTTCTTTCACTACACTAAATGACCCCGCGTTGCAGTATGAGGAACGTGACGAGGCACAAATATGGGTGTACTACCAAAACGTTCGTGGCTTGAGGACAAAAATCGACGAAATTTTCTTGACAACAGCTGATTGTAATTTTGACATAATCATTTTAACTGAGACTGGACTCGACGACCGTATCAACTCCCAGCAGCTGTTTGGGAACTCCCTCAACGTCTTTCGCTGCGATCGCAGCTCAGCAAATAGTAAGAAATCAACATTTGGTGGCGTATTAATTGCCATCTCACAAAAATATGCCAGCTCTATCATCGAAACGCGGAATGGACACTCTATTGAACAAGTGTGTGCTAGCGCTACCGTACGTGGAATAAAATTGTTTCTATGCGGTATATACATTCCTCCTGATAAAAGCAAAAACGTCGATTTGATAGATGCACACGTTTCAACTGTTTCTGAGCTGTGCAGCAAAGGTTCTGCTAATGATATTATTTTAGTGTGCGGCGATTTCAACCAGCCTCGGATTGTATGGAATCAACGGCATAAGAAAGAACATTTCATCTGTTCCTCTTTGCTACCCGCTGCAAGTACGGCACTGATCGATGGAATGGATTATTTGAATCTTTGTCAAGCTAATCAACAAAGAAACCATCTCGGGCGAGTACTCGATCTAATATTTTGCTCTTCAGAGCGTCAATTAGTCGTTGAGCGTAGTGTTGCTCCTCTGTTACCCGTCGACCCGCATCATCCGCCTCTAGTTGTTTCGGTGCCTGTTGACTGTGTGAACAATTCACGGCAATCGGAGCCTATTCATGAATCGAGGATGTTAAATTATCGTAAAACTAATTTTACTGCTTTACTAGAACATTTGCTGAATGTTGATTGGACATATTTACAAGGGATCGATAATGTTAATGAAATGGCAAGCGTTTTCTGCGATGCGTTACTCAATGGTTTAGCTCAAATTTACCATTCGTCAAACGGCCCATCAATCCTCCTTGGTCCACAGTAAGGTTGCGTGAATTAAAACGGGTTCGCAATGTTTGGCAGCGTAAACATCGTCGATGGCATAGCTCTGAAACACTACGAATGTTCAAAAGTTCTAGTGAAAACTATCGTAGGTTGAATGCGGGGTTATGCAAAGCCTACGTTATGCGGGTACAAACTGATCTTCGCCGGAATCCCAAAAAATTTTGGAATTTTGTGAATTCCAAACGTAAATCTTCATCAGTTCCTTCATCTGTTTGTTACAATGGTGTTGTATCCAAATCAACATTGGAGTCTTGCGACTTGTTTGCAAAGTTCTTTGCTTCGGTATTTGCTGGAAATACTGCCTCTGATATCGAAGCTAAGCTTGCAGCGTTGGATGTTCCTGAGAACTTAGTGCACATCGACACTTTCGATATTACTCCTGAAATGGTTGTTGCAGCGGCAAAGAAATTGAAACGTTCATTCTCGATCGGGCCTGATGGTATACCAGCAGCAGTCTACAGCAATTGTGCAACTGTTTTAGCCGTTTCTCTCTGCTTGATATTCAATAGATCATTTGAGGAAGGAATCTTCCCGATAATTTGGAAGCAGTCTTATATGTTTCCCGTGTACAAAACCGGTGATCGTAACAATGTAAGGAACTACCGTGGTATAACGAATTTGTCTGCTGCTTCAAAACTCTTCGAAATAATAGTGAGCAATGAGTTGTTCTCTCGTACAAAACATTACATCTCAGTTGATCAACACGGCTTTATGCCCGGGCGTTCGGTCAGTACTAATCTTCTGGATTTTACCTCGACCTGTATTTCACGTTTGGAGGAAAAAGTACAAATTGATGCCGTATATACTGATCTAAAAGCGGCATTCGACCGAATTGATCACCGTATTCTTTTGTGCAAGTTATCGCGTCTGGGCGCAACACAAAAGTTCATTGACTGGCTTTGCTCTTACTTAAGTGGTAGAGTCTTACAAGTCAAGCTTGATTCCTGTATGTCATCCTCGTTCTCGAACATATCTGGTGTACCTCAAGGCAGCAACTTGGGTCCACTTCTGTTCTCGCTGTTTTTTAATGACGCTTTTTTGCTGCTCGATAGTGGCTGCAAATTAGTTTACGCCGACGATTTGAAACTTTACCTTGAGGTACGCTCTATTAACGACTGCGTGCGTCTTCAAAAGCTTCTGGATAAATTTGTTACCTGGTGTCGAAGGAACTGGCTTATCGTCAGCATAGCAAAATGTCAGGTCATAACATTCCACCGAATTTTGAATCCATTACTTTTTGACTATAAAATTGACGGACAAACGCTTCAAAGAGTTGATCGTGTTAATGACCTTGGTGTTTTGTTGGATTCCAAACTACCTTTTAATTTACATCGTTCCACACTAATTACAAAAGCGACTCGACAATTAGGATTTATTGCTAAGATCGGACGTGATTTTAAGGATCCACATTGTTTGAAGGCATTATACTGCTCGCTAGTTCGGCCTATACTTGAAAATGCTAGTATAGTTTGGAGTCCGTATCAACTAGCTTGGAGTTTACGAATTGAACGTGTGCAGAAAAGATTTGTTCGATTCGCTCTAAGGAATCTACCTGGCAAAATCCGCTAGATCTTCCACCGTATCCCGATCGCTGCCGTCTGATTGGTTTGGACACACTGGAACGGCGCAGAAAAATTCAGCAAGCAATTATTGTTGCGAAAATAGTAAACGGCGATATTGACTCTTCGAAGCTTTTATCGAGTCTTGATTTCCGTGCTTCACAACGATCGCTACGTTCCACTGGTTTACTTCAACCGAGATTTCACCGAACGACGTTTGGATTCTATGAACCGATAACAGCATGCATCAGAACATTTGGGACTGTTGAACATCTCTTCGATTTCGGCGAACCTACACATAAATTTGCGCAGAAAGTGTTACGTTCCACTATTTTATAACTTGACTACATTATATTCATTAAGACCTTTTATTGTCGGATGAATTAGAGAAAAATAAATAAATAAATAAATGCCATCGGAAACATGATCAGCATTTTAAAATCAATTTTAAATTGTTTGACGATAAATAATTCAAAAATTAAATTTTCTGAAATGCATGGTATTAAGTCAAGTCGCGTGTTTGTTTGTTTGTGTGTTTTTACCCGCGATAATGGTTTTGTGGTAGTAATCGACATTTCATTTCCGCGTTACCTACTGAAAAGGCACGTCCAGAAGTAAGTGTACTAAACTTATGCAGGGTTAAAAAATTAATAAAACAAAAACATACTTGGTTACACTTACTCGTACATATGTAGATTATCGACATAATTACCATCATTCTAGATGCAAGTGGTGAGTGGCGGAATCAGTTTTTTTTGCCTGCCTTGAAGAAATCTTCCGTCATCTCTTCGTTCTATTCTCAATTTCTCACTTTACCTCCTCGTCCGTTGAAAACTTGCTTCTACCCATCTGCATCTTAAGGAAAATTGTGATAAAAATCTGAAGAGACCAGGTCAGAGCAATACGGAGGGTGATTCTAAACGCCTTATATAAAGAGTTCAAGAGTTTCTTCGTGGCGTTATCCGTTTTAGGTCTGGCATTGTCATGCAGCAGACAGATTCCCTTCGTCAGCATGTCCCTTATTTTAATCTAAATCGCATTTTTCAATCTTTTAGCATCTCTCAGATGCTTCTTCTGTTTAGCAATCTGTTAGCAAACTTTGCACTAGGTAAGAGAAACGATAAAAATACGATGTAGTTCTCAACATACCAAACTCGTATTTGTCTCGTTTTGAAGGGTTCAGACTACGCGGCAGTGCGCCATGCCGAAATGGTATTTCCTTTTGCTCAGAGAGTACCAGTACCCTTACTTTCTGAACATGCCGTGCCTCGTATGAAAGATTAACATTTTATATATTGCATTTATTCTAACCAGCGCAGGAAGCAAAGCAAATGCATTTTAAGCACCTCATTCCGGTTCGCTTAGAACTTAGCTCAGGTTTCAGTATCAAGAATTCTGTTTCTGAATATAGCTTCGAGCTCAGCATTTGGTTCCAGAATAAAGTATTCAGTTTCAAAAGGAGGAGGAATATTCCGCTGTTGCAGCGTTGTATTTTCGAGAGAATTGACTGTGTGACTTAATGATTGTATGCTTTTCGGGGCCTTCACAATTCTTTACAAAGAATTGCTGTTATATTTTCTTTCTTTGTTATTAGCGAATTGGCAACAGTTCACGCAATACTCGCTCTGGCGTAGAGAAAAGGTAATAGCAAGACTTATTTTGTGCACCGTTCGTATTGTGAGTTTTGCCTAATATTAGAGCAATTACATCAGCTTAGTGCACCGTCCGCAGTGCGAACGCAAATAAAAGGGCGCTGCTTTGCGTTCGAGAGAAGTGCTCCTGAAAGTATTCAATGTTCCACAATTCGACCCGTCTAGAGCCAAAAATGAATTTCGTGTAGCATTATGATGGCTTCCCTTGTTGAAATACATAATTCAGAAATGAAATAATTGATATCAAAATTCTGCATGACGCTATTTTTTTAGGACCACCAAGTCATTAAAAACTGCAAACAAAATTATGTAAATAGAAAAGCCTTCACAAAAATTTCTTCTGTATTGAATCAATCCGCACTGTAAGCAATTCTGCTGTGAGACGAATGAAATAGTGAACTGCAATCAAGTAGCACTTACCTGGCGTACAGTGCTAGGCTGGTCGATTGGAATTACTATTTTGTTCGTCGTTCGCGCCGTTCGAAGCCTTCAGTGCGCCGTTTGCAGAGCGATTTTCGCTTCAAACAAGGGCAACATCTTCATTGACTGACATATTAGACGCAAATTAGAAACTACTCTCCTTACTTCGAATTGTAATTTGTTAAGTGCTAATGGATACTAACATCCTCCAAACGAGCATCCTTATCATATTAGACTATTAAAAACTGACAGGGTTATGTACAAGACACGACAGATAGCGATGACATTAAAAGTGCAAAGTCACGATTCTAGGCTCTAGGTCCAAGAAATAATATTTTTCGAAGAATGATTCCACGGGTTCGAAAAATAATTCTAATTCAAGTGTAAAACATTTAATTTATTTATTTTTTTTTGTTTCGATTATAGAGGTTTTAACCTTAAGGTCATTCGCCTCTTCTGGCCAGAAAACTTTCTGACCCTATGTGCGGGGTTGGGAATCGAACCCAGGTGGGCTGCGTGAAAGGCATCGACTTACCCATTACGCTACACCCGTCCCCCTAATTTATTTTTATTTACGTATAAGTGCTTTTACGCCTGGTTGACTGGTTATTTTATTGTTAGTCTAAAAGGTAAGGCAGACGATTTGTTTTTAAATTTGCTCGACGTTTCGGCCGTTTTTAATTGCCTTTTCAAGGGAAAACTACGGAAATGAAGTTTATTCAAAATTGTGTTGTTAGAGACATGTTTTACAATAAAATATTTTATACTGGGAACTCACTTAGTCTTGTCGTTTTTGTCCGTCTCGTTACAAACGATAAGAAGTATGTTGTAGTCAGTTCTGTCAAAATACTGGAAAGGATTCTTTATAAACGGCATTAAATTTTCGTAAGCTGTATTTTAGATGGTCACAACACTTCTATCTGCACGCACTGCTTACTGGTATTTGAAAATGGAGGGTATAAATTTGTTGTGGGAACAATTGTAGATTGTGAGCCAACAAATCTGGCATTGTTAGTGTGAGTTGCAGTGGCTATATTCCGTCGAGTGTTAGCTATTTTAACGGTGTGTAGGATGCCTGCGTACGTAGTGTTGAGGCCATCCACATTGGTGCGGTGGTTTACGGAATCGGCTGTGTTGGTTATATGGCACATTTCAAGTATTGGTAGCGCTGAGGATCTGAACGATTTATTAATTATTGTGACATTGTTTACGTCGAACATATGGTCGTGAGTGATCATATGTTTGATGAGAGCTGTTCTATCTCCGAGATAAATCATTTGGTGGTCGGTGTTGGTTTTGCCATCTTCTTCCAGCCTATGATACATATTAATGTTTGATTTGTGTCCATACATTCGTGTTTTTAGCTGGTACGGGTCATGCCAATATAGGTCATATTGCAGTCTGAGCAACGCAGGCTATATATGACGTTAGATGGTAATAAGGCATCAATGGGTGTTTTAATGTTCGGAAGCAGTTGTGCAGTTATGTTTATGGGCCTTGGGCTGATCTTTACGTGTTGGTACTGGTGATTTTTAAGATTTTTAAAATGTGCGGAGTAAGCGATGAAACAAACGGTATTGATCGATACGTCTGATCAGTGGGTCCTGGGGTATCGTTGCTATGAATTATGCTGGTTGTGTCGACGGTATGTGACAGTGTGAGATGTTGGGTTTTACAGCGATGCATAAGACGGTTTATCACTTATGATGGATAATTATTCCTCTGTAGGTGTTCGAACATTTTGTGTTGTGTTTCAGTGTTGTCCGTAGTGAGAGGAGTCGCTCTGTTTATAATTTTTTTTTGCGACAGTTATTTTCATTGATAGTGGGTGGAAGGAATGGTAATTAGTTAGTCTGCCGCTAACACTCGACGGAACGCTAACACTCACACTAACAATGCCAGATTTGTTGGCTCACAATCTACAATTGTACCCACAACAAATTTGTACCCTCCATCTTCAAATTCCAGTTAGCAGTGGGTGCAGATAGAAGTGTTTTGACCATCTAAAATACAGTTTACGAAAATTTAATGCCGTTGATAAAGAACCCGTTCCAGTATTTTGACAGAACTAACTACAACATACTTCTTACCTTTTGCAACAAACGAGACGGACAAGAACAAATGGCCAGATCCACCAATGAATCCACAGCCACACGATTCATTGCTACACAACAACAGTCATTCGTAACCGCAAACAATCACAAAAAATGCAAAATAAATAAAAAACTATGCAACCTGATGAAAAAGACAACACTACCCGACAGTAATACTCCCGCTCTTAACCAACAAGCAATTCTCAATGCTTCCACTAAAACATTACCGACTGAAATCATGACGCTTCTCAGTCTGGGACAAAAATTCTTCATGCCAGTCACTAAAATAAGCTAGATACCAATTTACTTATACCGGATCAAACTATACAAGATCGCAATAGATGCCTATGAGCTACACAAATCCAGAACTACATATTCATATCAAAGCATGAACAATACAAAACACCGCTGCATAACTTTTGCAAAACTGCATATGAGACCACTAAAAATTTCTAGCTGACAACCCAGACATATGTATAATAGAAGTTGACAAAAGGAATAGAACTGTCATCATGTACAAAAAAGAGTACGATCAGAAGATGGAGCTACTTGATCAACCTGCATACAAAACAGTTTCAAAGGATCCCACAACATCCATTCAACGACAGAACAACACACTCGTATCCAGATTGTTGAACCTAAAACTTATTGACACATCAACATCATACCGATTAAAATCATCCACCGCTGTATGTCCGCAAATATATGGCCAGCCTAAAGCAAACAAGGCTAATTTACCTTTGCGTCCAGTGGTTCCCAACATTACTGCTCCAACATACCATCTATCGAAGTACATCGCCAGCATTCTACAAAAACCCACAAACAGTGAGTACAACATTTCCGACAGTTTCCAGTTTGTTAAATACGTACAGGAGACCACTCTTCCACCAAACTACGTTCTAGTGGGGAGCGGGTCATATTGCCGAAAGCCATTTCGCCGAAAGTCGTTTCGCCGAATGCCATTTCGCCGAAAGTCGTTCCGCCGAATAGGTCATTTCGCCGAAAGTCGTTTCGCCGAAAGGGTCATTTCGCCGAAAGGGTCATCTCGCCGAAAGGGTCATTTTGCCGAAAGGGTAATTTAGCCGTAAGGGTCATATCTCCTGCATGTTATGTCTCCTGTACAACTGATGTGGCGCAGCCACATAACCAAAGCCAAGATGGCTCGGCGGCACGAAGCCGCCGAGCCGACGCCAGCTGAGTCGGAAGCGGCGGTCTCTTGCATATAAACCTGTAACCGCCTCGTTTGCCCGGTCTACTCAAAGCTAGGTTTCTTTGCTTTAGTTAGGTCCGAACGAGCGGTAGCGAGGTCGGACAGCACATGAACTAAAACGATGTGGCGTAGCCGCATTAGAATTTTTTCATTTTTACTTAATAAACGGAAAATACCACCTACATTTGCATGGTAGATACACCTATGCAATATCTTTGATGCTTACTAGCTAATAGTCAACAAGTTTTCTTGGGAACTACTTTCTGAGATTAATGAATCAATCTTTATTTAAGAGTACAACAATCAATCATTATTCAAGAAGTACAATGATAAGTTAACAAAACGAGCGTTAACGCTATCATCTTTCGTTTGTCTTTAATATAAATCAATTTTAATTACGATTTCAGAATTCGGCGAAATGACCCTTTCGGCGAAATGGCATTCGGCGAAGTGACCCATTCGGCGAAATGTCATTCGGCGAAATAACCATTTCGGCGAAATAACCATTTCGGCGAAATGACTTTCGGCGAAACGGTTTTCGGCGAAACGGCTTTCGGCGAAATGATCCTGATTCGTTCTAGTGTCCACAATCCTGACAGCATAAAGAATTATTTGTAATGGTCGATTTAATGCCCCTCGCTTGCAGCGATCGAAAATTTTGGTTTTACATAGAAGAGTGTAAGCGAAGCGAGAAAGAAAAAAACGCGAAAGTCGAGCAAGTAGCACGCATTAAAAAAAAATAAAACGTATCTATGATTTGTGATTTTTAAACTACAATGTAAAAGAAGCAAATAAGAAAGATTTCAGTGTTTTCTTATAAAAGAAAGAAGCAAGCATGTTTACAGTTTTCAGTCCATAAATGAAGTATTTTTCATCGTTATAGAAAAACGATGTTTTTATAGGAATACGTTCAATGGAAAAGAATTTTGAATTTCATTTATTTTTTTTTAATGATGAGAAAATATAATTGTTTTTGACCTATTTGACTTTCTCATATAGAAAGGTTATGCAATCACTGTGAAACCCGACTTTTGAACCGAGGCCCGGAGGGCCGAGTATCATATACCATTCGACTCAGTTAGTCAAGTACGCAAAATGTCTGTGTGTATGTGCGTATGTGTGTATGTGACGTTTTTTGCAGTAGCTTTTCTCGGAGATGGTTGAACCGATTTTCACAAACTTAGATTCAAATGAAAGGTCGTGTGGTCCCATGAAAAATTACTGAATATTATTTCGATCCGACTTCCGGTTCCGGAATTATGGGGTAAAATGTGCAAAAAATCGTGAAAATAAGTGCACTAACTTTTCTCAGAGATGGCTGAACCGACTTCCACAAACTTAGATTCAAATGAAAGGTCTTGTGGTCTCATATAAAGTTCCTGAATATTATTTGGATTCGATTTCCGGTTACGGAGTAATGGGGTAAAATGTGCAAAAAAATGAAAATATGTGTTCTAACTTTTCTCATAGATGGCGCGACCGATTTTCACAAACTTAGGTTCAAATGAAAGGTCCTGTGGTTCCATACGTAATTATTGAATTTCATCCGGATCCAACTTCCGGATCCGGAAAAATAGGATAAAGTGTGTTAAAATTTGTTTACCATCACTGAAAGTGGCAAAAACTCTTGAAAATAATTCTAAATCGACCTCGAATCTTCTCCAATTGATTGTTTTTATCAGTAGACGGTCAAACAAATATTATATATGATAGTATGATTGATATGAGAAAGGCATCATTAAACCACTAGATGGATTAAAACAGGTTTTGTGATAATGCAAAACCTTGTTCGTCTTAGCGTCTTAAAGTAACAGATAGTATGATTGAACACTTTGCTTTCAAGCAGTGAGCAATTGCTGTGAATACTACAATGCATATTTGCGAATCATGTCGATTATATTTATATCGACCTGTGTTTGTTGAAAGTGATATTATATTTATATCGACCTGTGTTTGCTTGAAGAAGATATGATTTAGAAGAAATACCATCAGCAGGTATAAAGGTATTTTTGGATTTAATATATCTTATGCACACTTAATTTCCTTTACCGAACTCAGTAGGGTAAAGTGTTATAATATGGCCCCCTTAAGAAAACATTGAGATATTTCCAAGTGTATTGATATATTTTCCTCGAGAATGTAAGTATTTCATTGCAATATGGATGAGGAACATAATTTTCAATGACTCCAATAGAAAAGATAAGAATTGGTTGATATAAACACATTTTCCAAAACGGCCACATTCTTAGTTTTTTTCGCTCGCCTCGGACATAATGCCCTAGCAGCCGTAAAATATGTCTCACAACAAATCAGTGGCATGACACACAACAAAAGACATTTTATCCCACAACAATGATGCATTATGCTTCTTGAAATGTCCATAAAGTTACTGTTTTGAGATAATCAGTATGTCAAAGAAATGGCGGATAAAACATCTATTTAGTCGACGCAAAACCTTGCAAAATAAAATTTTTAGTTTTCTCATACTTTCCTGCAAACGACAACCACCAAACTTGCATAGCAGAAAGATCCTACGAAAAGATAGTGTTAGTGATAAAACTTTGGTTCAGAAAAGTCTTCAATGCTTAAGAAAGGAAAGGGGGCATTTTGGCTAGCAGGGGCGCTTTATAAGACTATCCCCTAATATTTTTACCGACTTTTACTTAGCTGAACGTATCACAATCAGTTCAGTAATTTATTTATTGGCGAACGTTCCGTAAAACTGAAGTTTGTTCGAGCTGTCATTTTCCACTATATTGATCAATAATTTATGATGAGGATTCAGTAATATTATACTGTTTAGTCAGCACGGGAAGATAATCGAACGTATTTTAAAAAACAATAAATTGGTTCAGTTATTCGTACAGTTCAGTACAGTACGAAATCAATATTGAATATTTGATTTAATGTTTGCAATTTCGTATGATTTAAATTCAAATGCATTTTGTTATTTATTTAATACCTATATACTTATTTTTCTATAAAATCAAATCCAAACTTCGTGGAAAACATTAGTGATTGCGTCGTTCAAGCCTTTCTACATAACCAAAAACTGCATTCCGACAGAAAAAAAGTGATTGCAATCATTTATTGTTGAGATGAAATGTTCTAGAAAGAATTCTATTACTTACTGAATAGTTCAAATAACGAAGCGTCGAGACATTGAACTTTATTCAAAAGTGACCCTAATTTACTCACTTTGCTGGAATTCAGCTAAAATACAAAATGGCGTGCTAGGTGCTTGTGTATAACAATCGTATCGTTGAACGATTCGTTGAAAGTTGATGTTAAACTGCTGCTCGTTCCGTACGATTTTTCGGTACATGTATTTTAAACAACCGAATTTCGGGAAAAAATTATGCGGAATACGTAAATTTTTACAAGAATAGCGATCAAAGTGATGATTTTTTTCACAAAAACATTACCGAATTGAAAATCCGAAAATAAGTGTGTATAGCAGTTAGAAACCTCAGATCTGAAAACTACCGTCAAGGAAAAACTCGTTGAAAGCACCAGGAAAAACCTGTTTTAATCCACCTAGTGGTGTAATGATGCCTTTCTCATGTACATATAATATTGTGGTATTCCATTCAAAATTTATCTCTTCGATTTTGGAAGCAAACATACAGAATAAAACAATGCTTTGATTGCGTGAGTCATCCACATTTCCACAAACCAAAGAACCGACCACCAACTAACATGACACACAAACTCTGCTAGTACGCACTCTAAATTACGATTTAAATGTTTGTTGTATCCGAAAATATTTTAAGTGACGGTGTACAATATTGAACACACTTTACCCTATAATTCCGGAACCGGAAGTCGGATCCGGATGAAATTCAGGAATTCCGTAAGAGACCTTTCATTTAAATCTAAGTTTGTGGAAATCGGTCAAACCATCGCTGAGAGAAGTAAGTGAGATCTATATTGGTATATATGACCACTATTTCCGGTACTTCCGGAACCGGATACCGGGAACCAGGATAGCCGGAATCGGTTTGTTTAGTTGCCTACTGATAATGACTTTCGATTTGTGTGGTTTTGAGACCAGTTTAGAAATTTTTTCACGTTTTTTGTTTCGCCGGTTTAAGTGACGGTGTACAATATTGAACAGACTTTACCCTATAATTCCGGAACCGGAAGTCGGATCTGGATGAAATTCAGGAATTCCGTATGGGACAACAAGACCTTTCATTTGAATCTAAGTTTGTGGAAATCGGTCAAACCATCGCTGAGAAAAGTGAGTGAGATCTATTTTGGTATATATGACCACTATTTCCGGTACTTCCGGAACCGGATACCGGGAACCAGGATAGCCGGAATCGGTTTGTTTAGTTGCCTACTGATAATGACTTTCGATTTGTGTGGTTTTGAAACCAGTTTAGAAATTTTTTTACGTATTTTTTTCGCCGGTTTAAGTGACGGTGTACAATATTGAACACACTTTACCCTATAATTCCGGAACCGGAAGTCGGATCCGCATGAAATTCAGGAATTCCGTATGGGACTACGAGATCTTTCATTTGAATCCAAGTTTGTCAAAATCGGTTCAGCCATCTCCGCGAAAACCTAGTGAGATTATTTGACACATACACACACACATACACACACATACACACACACACACACACACAGACATTGCTCAGCCCGATGAACTGAGTCGAATGGTATATGACACTTGGCCCTCCGGGCCAATTTTCACTAGTCGGTTTTTCAAGTGATTGCATAACCTTTCTATATGAGAAAGGCAAAAACTAAAAAAAAATTTACGGTTTTTCACCCTTTTCAGTGATGGTATAAAATTTTTAACACACTTTACCCTACAGTTTCGATTCCGGATGAAATTCATTAATTACTTATAGGACCACAAGACCTTTAATTTGAACCTAAGTTTGTAAAAATCGGTCGCACCATCTTTGAGAAAAGTTAGAAGAAGAACACAGATTTTCATTTTTTTTCACATTTTAAACCATAACATAACCGAAAGTCGGATCCAAATAATATTCTGGAACTTTGTATGAGACCACAAGACCTAGACCACAAGATTTGAATCTAAGATTGTGAAAATCGGTTAATCATCTTCGAAAAAATTTGGTTC
This sequence comes from Malaya genurostris, assembly GCF_030247185.1. Lineage (NCBI taxonomy): Eukaryota > Metazoa > Arthropoda > Insecta > Diptera > Culicidae > Malaya > Malaya genurostris. Next base: position 139,122,422 of record NC_080572.1, on the reverse strand, counting down.
ATTGATTTTCACAATTTTTTGTACTTTTTACATCCTAATTCCTAAACCGGAAGTCGAATCCAAATAATCCAAAAATTAAAAAAAACGCTACACGCATACGCACACAAACATTTTGCGTACTCTAAAAAATGAGTCGAATTGCAACATGAGCTAGCTTGACAACAAAACATGATCATCCAATAACAAATACGAAATCTTTACACGATTGGGCTTCTAAAAGAAATCAAGATAATTTCACAGTAGTCTCGTTTTGTTAAATGTCACAAGAGGAATATGATGATGATGCTGTAGAGCGAAAAGATATTTATCAACTAACAAAAATGATTCAAGGTACACAAAAATATCATTGCTTCTTTTCAGTAACAGAAAATAAGATTACTGCGAAATTATTTTCAACAGACACAGATATAAGCTATCATATTGTATATATATCTGCAAAAACAACACTTAATGATTATTTAAAGTTAAAGTCTATTATTATTAAGAAAATCGAAACGTGAAAACTGTAATGCGTATTGGTGCCGATGGGAAATAATAAATTTGGATTGCAAAACGACAATTGTGTTTTTTTGCAAATTATATCGTCAATATTGTACTTTGCATATTGAATACAGTCCGCCTTGGTATTGCTTATGGAAAACCGCACCTAATTTATAAAAATTGTGTATATTTATAAACCAGCGATTTTTCTTCGATTTTGTTTTCTAAATATATCGAAAACATCTACTTGCATCGTCTTTTTGTCTTTCTCATATAGAAAGGCTATGCAATCACTGTGAAAATCGATTTTTTAACCAAGGACCGGAGGGCCGAATGTCACTACCATTCGCTTCAGATCGACGAACTGATCAAATGTCTGTGTGTGTATGTGAGTGTGAGTATGTGTGTGTATGTGAGTGTGAGTATGTGTGTATGTGTGTAACAAATATATGCTCTCACTTTTCTCGGCGACGGTTGAACCGATTTGCACAAACTAAGATTCAAATGAAAGGTTTCATGGTCCCATAGTCTGCTATTGAATTTTATTCCGATCCGACTTCCGGTTCCGGAGATACAGGATGATATGTATCAAAAAAAATGGAAAAAATATGCACTCGCTTTTTTCAGAGATGGCTGAACCGATTTTCACAAACTTAGATTCCAATAAAAGGACTAACAGTCCTATAGTCTGCTATTGCATTTTATTTGGATAAGACTTCCGGTTCCGGGGTTGCACGGTATTAATGTGGAACATATTTTTGTTTTCTATATAGTTGTGCAAACTAGAAATTCAAGAAAAATACACGTAGAAATGTGGTCAAGTTTCGAACAATTACAGCTCAGTCAATTTTGTATCAATTAATAATATTATGTCACCATTTGATTGGAAATATTTCTACGTATAGATTTGAATGTGCATAGCCATGTTTTTTTAATTTTAAATCATTGAAATGTTGATTAAGCAGTCTCCTATTTTGGCTGCAAAAAATCTCCGGCATACCGGATTTCCCTGCCATAGTCGACGGTTTTGAAAGAGTAAGCGATATATCAAAGGGAAAGCAGCGCTCTGATTGGTCAATCGAAGCAAAAGCAAAGCTGTTGGAAGCACGCGAATCTACAAATAGAAGCGAAATTATAGCTAACGTTTCAGTCTTATGCGTAGCTTGCTAGAGATAGGTTGTTGCTACACAGCAAGACAAAAAGTGCCATAAACGATTTGAAGCTTTTATTGGTATGCTCGGATCTTGTGTCATGCAAGATTGGATGAAATCCCATGTTATGTCGTTTCGCCTGAGAAAATGACAACTACCCCAGGGTAAATTTTGAGTGCATAAGACTAATTTCTAATTTATATAAGATGAACGCGATTGATAATAAGAAATATTTTATCGCTTCAACCGAAATCGCAAAATGGTTGTAATGGTAGAGAGATGCTATAAAAATAACTGCTTGCATACAAAACCTGAACACAAGCTTGGTGAAGAGAAGCTTAAATATCGATATCCGTATCGCAGGCATGTACAAATATTTAATTGTATACATTTGGGCTATTGTTGTTATTTCGTCGGCTACGATACTAATACAAATCACGATAAATAGAGCCTATATTCTGGGTTCGCGTGTTCGGTGTTGATTCCTAATAAGGATCAATCTAAGCAGACTCTTGTGCATTTGCGGATTCAAATCCTGATCCTTGTAGTTTTATGTAAAAATTAGAGAAAAAGTGTGCACTAATTTTTTTTCTGAAACGACTCAACCGATTTCCACAATCTAAGATTCAAATGAAAGGTCTTATAGTTTCCTAAAAATTTCTAGAACATTTTGTCCGGATCCATCCTCCGGTTCCGGAACTTAAGCGTGACAAGTGGAAAATTACCAATTTCATGAATATTTTTTCACGAACGATGGTCAGAAACAGGTACAAATCCCATGAAACTGTCTGATAAATTCTTCTAGTTTTCAGAGCTTGTTAGTTTATCGGCACAAAAACTTAATTCGGCACCACTGGTCTCTCCTTTTCCTGTTCCTTAAGCACCGAAAGTGGTGAAGGAAAACTCCAAAAATAGAACTCGCTTCGATTTCTTTGCGATGCTTGAAGCGATTCGGTTCCGCAGTTACAAGGCGATGAGTGTCAAAGTTGTCAATTCGCCACATAGATTGACAATATGTACAAGAAAGAAGAACAAAAAACAAAACAAACGAGCGTGCTTTGTTCTATTTCGTACACGCTATGTGTTGATATTTTGCACTTGCACTGATCACAACATTGCACAGTGGTTTGAATCGACAAAAACGTGAACTTAATTCACTAGCTGCTAAACCGTTGATCCAATATACATAGTTCCTTTGGAGAACTCATTCAGAAAAATATACCTCGTGATTTGATCACAATAAAAAATGTGCAAAGCCTACTGCGATAAAAGTTAATTTCAACAACTTTTTTCCCTTAAGAGATAGAAAAACGATGTCTTCTACTAAGTTTTAGAACTTCTAACGAAAAAAAACTTTGCCGAAAAAGCTGTAGGTCTAACGCAAAAAGTTTCGGATATATGAAGCAATTTCGTTTGAAATCACTTAAAATCAATTTTTTGTACATAACTTTTTTCACAATTATTTTCAGTGTCTACTATGTTTGAGACAATTACTAAAAACGTAAAATTACACATTTTTGTTGAAGACTGTGCACGGTTTGGCCTTTTCCTTAAAAAGTTATTTAACATTTAAACTTTTATATGCACTAACTTTAACTACCAATATGAAGCAGGGTCGCAGACCAAAAGGCACATACATATACTTTTTGGAAAGCCTAAATCAAGTAATATACAGTTACGAAGTGTGTAGCGTGGCCTTTTTAAATTGTGTGAATAAGGTGTGTATGTAGCGTCATAAAATGCGCGCAAAATTTTATCCGCTTCAGTTGAACGTACCGTCGCACAAAGCATACCAAGAAAAACGGACACATAGATACAAGAACTTTTTTCAATGATTGAGCGCAGTGGGTTTACCTCTCGTTATATTGGCTTGTAAAAAATACTGAACGTAATGGATTTTGAATCCTTCACACTTTGAATATATGCTAATACAATCGTTATTGTTAGTGATTACTCTTACACTAGAGCTATAAATCATGAGTAATTATGAATGACTAACATGAGGTTATATGTATATGTATTAACCAACTTGATAACCATGTATATGCCTGTTGTTTATCAATGTTTATCACATTGTTTATATCACGATAATACTTGGTTTGTATTTCATTCAGTAGCTTGTCAATGATGAAGTTATAGTTTTGCTATAAAAATTGCTACAATCTAAAATAATACCTGTTATACGATATCACACAGCCAAGTTTTATTGCTTCAGCAACATCAATACATTGAACTCAACAGAATTGGACATTATTAGCATTATAAATGACAGTTACTTAGAAAATAAACGATTTCTTACAATACCCATTTTATTGTATTCAACTCGTTTTTATTTCAACACAAAACCCAATATTGCATAATTGTGTCATTATTTGATATGTAATTTTTGCTCACGATATAATGCCACCGTGCCCACCGTGCATTTCTCACACCACCTCAATACGAAACAGCAGCGCGCAAGCAATAAAACAAATGCGGAAAAGTTTATGTAAACTTTTTCAAATTTCGGTTGTTTTAGTTAAAATTTTATAATTTTGAGTTGCATTTTCAGATTCTTTGTGAAATTCTGCTACAAACACTACTTTTCAGTTCTAAAATCATCCCCGTGGAACGGAACAGTTACCGTTTATACATTTCAAAAACCAATTACGGCTCGGCAAAGCAAAATTTCAAAATTCTAAGAATACTAAGTTATGATAAATTTGATTTCGAAAACTTAAGTGTTTTTGGTTTTTCGAAAATCGGTCTAGTTTTTGAATATTTGATCAAAAACGCGATTTTCGCATTCCGCTACATTTCACCTTAAGGTAGCGCTTCGCCGTGGTCACGGGAGTTCGCTGCCTATCCCGGGGTTTCACGCACTTTACCCAAAATTGTGAGAAAACGGTAAAGAAAACGGAAATTCCAAAAACATACGATTCTAGATAATTAATTTTTCTATCGATTCGTATATAAACTGTGCCTGATAAACGATTTTATCGAAAGATTTCGTGCGAGTTTTAAAAATAAATGAGTTTTTCCTTATTCTTTCGCACGCACACAATGTCAACGCATGCATTGGGGTGTGAAAAATGCCACATGCGGTAGACGCTAACAACATTTCTTTTGTTTTCGTTGTCCGTTCTCTCTGTGTAAACGTTGAATAAAGATGAGTAGAAAATGTAAGTAAGTGTTACTACTTTGTAAAATAATTTCTATTCATGTTTCAGTAGAACCAGAAATCAGTAATGATTTTCATCGCTACTAGCTTTGAAGCTTTGTTGAAAACGTAGCACATCCCTACATATGCGAGTTGTTTATAGCGAGAAATGGAAAAAAGAAAACAAAAGGTTTAACAAAACTCGCACGAAATCTCGCGAAAGAAAAGCTTTCTAACTAATATTTTTCGCCAAATGCATAGTAAAATCATTTACCTACAATCGTATGTTTTTGATTTTTCGTGAATCGGGTTAGTATTGGAGAAATTTGCAATTTAGAGTGAAATTTCGGCGACAAAGCAAGAGGAAGCAGTGAGTTGTCTCGCTTCGACTTGACCACGGCGAAGCGCTACCTTAAAAATAATATTCAGCGCTGCTCTCACCAACACCAACAGTGCATATTTGGAGCAGGTAATTTAATATAAAGCTATTTCACTGTGCTTCATATTTCAATATACTTTAAAAGTAAAACTAAGCGTCAATATAAATAAACGGTCATATTCATTGAAATTAATGTATTCCAATTTAGTTTTACATCGAGGATGGTTTTGAATCGATTTTTTTATTCAACTGATGTCCATTTCATAGTATTATTTATTTAGAAATAGTGTGAATTTCATTATTTTTCTCAGTGCATACTTTAATTCTTGAGAACGTATTTGTTTTTAGGCGTACTGGTAATGGTGTGAGATATCATCCTTGAAATGAATTGGATTGGAATTAAAAGAACGGATAAGGAATATTCCATTCAAAAAATAAGTAAAACTTTTCGAAATTTAATGAGCACGTTAACATGCTTCTTTAGTTTGTTCAATTACATACAAGAATGCATCATGAAATTATATTCAATCATTACACAAAAATGTGTAATTTTACGTTTTTAGTAATTGTCTCAAACATAGTAGACACTGAAAATAATTGTGAAAAAAGTTATGTACAAAAAATTGATTTTAAGTGATTTCAAACGAAATTGCTTCATATATCCGAAACTTTTTGCGTTAGACCTACAGCTTCTTCGGCAAAGTTTTTTCTCGTTAGAAGTTATAAAACTTAGTAGAAGACATCGTTTTTCTATCTCTTAAGGGAAAAAAGTTGTTGAAATTAACTTTTATCGTAGTAGGCTTTGCACATTTTTTATTGTGATCAAATCACGAGGTATATTTTTGTGAATGAGTTCTCCAAAGGAACTATGTATATTGGATCAACGGTTTAGCAGCTAGTGAATTAAGTTCACGTTTTTGTCGATTCAAACCACTGTGCATTGTTCTCGATAGACTGTCAAAAGTACGACCTGCTCACACTGCTGTTATTAAACTTAACGAAAGTAGTGAGAAATTCAGTGAGGGGTGAGAAGAGTAAAGCGATCTCAAGCATAAAACTATGTTCGGAGAGAATTCTGTAAAATTTATATTTGAGTAGTTTAATTATGCGATTTACTCCATCATTTTTCATTCCAAATCAACCTTCGTAGCGATAAGACTGGCCACCGTCCGTGATTAGTAGTTTGGTGTACTTTTGTATTGTAGTGTCTGTATTGTAGTGAAGTAAATGAATAATTGTAATTAAATGCCAGAATACTTGTTTAAATAAATGTAGTATCGTGTTAGAATAAAATAAAGGTTTACTGTGTTACGTGTGATGTGTAATGTTCTATATTTATCACCGAACATTGACCAGTTTGAAAGGCACTGTTACTTAGGCGCGTAGAAACGCAAATCAAGTCACCCAGAGTTGATCGCTGTACACGTTAAAATCGGGACGGACCAAAATTCTGGCGGAACACCTATTTGGTAAGGTTCACAACACTATGAAGGAATCGAAACGGCTACAGATGTCTGCTAATGGTGTGGGATATTTAAAAAAGACGGTGCTGCGTCTGATATAAATTTTAGCTATTCTATGATAAGTGCGATTGACAGAATAAATTTATTTAAAAAAATATGCTAACGATATCCAGCCAGCGACTGACACTATTAAAGAAAGTGACAAGTAATTATAAATACACTCTCCTACTCAAGCTTGATCGGAGAAATAGGTATAAAGCGAGAAGACTAGTGTTTGATGGACAGAGAAGATGTTTGGATGTAAGGTATCGGTCGGGTGACGGCCAGGATGTAGACCATGTTCGATGTACGTTCTACTATGTCTGACTGGCGTTTTAGAGGGACTAAAACAAGATTCAGAGTGGCGAAATGGTAGCGGGTATGCACGGAAAGCATAAGAACGCGGGTTCGAGTCCTGTCTCTGAGCGTATCTTTTTCCAATAAATCACCTTTTCTGTTAGTTTTTCATTCATTTGGCTGAACTTGGTTATGGCGGCTTTACGTCAATCCAACTAAAATTAATAAATCTTAAAAAAAGGATTTGTAGAGTTTATTAGATTAGATCCGAACTTTCCTATTTCTATTCAATGAACAGTTGTTTTAGCGAATTCCGCAGTAATATTTATGATGTTATGAGTAATACGAGAAAGGCTTCTTTACACCATTAGGTTGGTTAAAACAGGTTTTTTTTTCCATAAATACAATTATTTCATAGGCAATATACGTAAGTTTTTCTTCGCTGCGGCATCCACAATACATAGTACTTATACATTACGAATATCATATTAGTATGATGATAATTCATTAGTTAATCTAGACACTGTTTTTTCAAGCGATTTGCTATTATAAATTGCATTAAAAAATACAATTGCATTAAAAAAATACATTACATTTAGACTTAATGAAATGATAAAGAAGTTTCATGTAGACCATCCAATGTCTCAATTCGCGACATTCTTGCTTATCGTGACCTTACAAGCAAGAATGTCGCGAACTGAGACATTGGATAGTCTACCTTGAGTACACATGAAATTTATTAGTTGAGATCTGACATCACAATACTCCACGCATGTCCAAACGACATGATCAATATCACGATAACCTTCGCCACAAACATAATGATTAGTCTCGGAAAGTTCAATTTGAATGATATGTGCATCTAACGTGTAGTGATTGGACATGAGTCTGGACATCACACGAATGAAATCTCTACTCACATCCAGTCCCCTGAACCATACCTTCGTCAATATTTTAGGCCTCTCATAAGTTGCACTCTCAATAGCACCACGTTTGGCTAAAATATCAGCTCTTTCGTTGCCTGGAATGGAGCAATAAACCGGGACCCAAACTATTGTGATTTGATAATTATTATTCGATATGTCGTTCAGACACTGTTTTATTTTGCCTAAGAAAAACGGTTCATTTTTGCAGCAGCGCTTGAGCGAATGGCTTCAATTGCACTCAGACTATCTGTGAAGAGAAAATAATTGTTTTCAGACAATGTGACGAATACACTCAAACTATAATGAACTGCTGCTAACTCTGCTATATAAACAGATACTGGTTCTTGAAGCCTAAATAAAGCCGAAACATTATTGTTGAATATACCAAACCCAGTAACCGCTGCAATTCGCGATCCGTCAGTGTAAAAGAGTCAATATGCCTGAACGTACTTGTAAATATTTTTGGGATTTCCATCGAGCATAGGTGTTCCGGGATTCCACGCACTTCGCGCTGCATGGATGTGTCGAAAAATAAAGTTGAGTCAGGGACATTTAGGAGGGTGTCACGGAACTTGCATCATCTTGATGACAAGGAATAATTTATTCCAAATTTCATGAGAACTACAAAAATCCAAATTTGGCGATGGAGAACCCAGACTAATTTAATAAAAGGGAGTATTCTCATTAAATATCAATTTTCTCGATTTAGTTCCTCATACATCTCGAAAATGACTGCATTGAGGGAGTAGCAACTACACAACGATTTCGCAGCGTCCATGCTTTGTAACATTTCTGGAACGCTTCGACTGAGAGGTCAGCGAGTACCCTCGTCACAGAGTAAGGCCAATGAGGCGAAAGTTGCTACACGGCGATCCTTTTTGATACCAAATACTAGGGCACGTTAAGGATGGTGTGGCACAGGACGTGTAGTATTTGATGCTTCCGCCAGGGTGGGTGGGATGTCTTTTAATGATGTAATGGAGGTAGGTGGGTTGAATCAAACTCCTTGCTTTCGATTATTCTACATTTACAATTCCCACGGTACGTGTTCACGACTGATAAAGAGAAAATGTATCGGCAAAATTAAGTAGACAAAAAGCATACACCCCTTCAACGAGTGTTTTGGAGAACTAAAGCAACAAATCTCGAGAGAGCGTTAGAGTTAACAGCGGTTGCTTCTGGTTCCGCATCGGCACCTTCTCTGGCTACGAGAGCGCTTCAGCAATCACCAACAAAGCGGCAAATTCTCTCTTAATCATTATACTCTTTACATTTGTGTGCTTTATTTTCCGCCTGATCGTGTTAATGACATAGAATTGATTGAGCAGCATTTGAGCTAATTATCGCAAATCAACGATCGAATGGATTTGAACGACAAAGTTATGATGTTGAGCGATTATAATTTTCCTGGTTTAAGATGGATCCGTGGTTTATCTAACTATCTGTACCCAGACACTGCTTTCTCACCCAAAACACCATCTTCCGTAATGCTTCTTGATGCAAACAATATAGCGGGATTAGTTCAACTAAATGAGTGCCACAGCACAAACAATCGCATGCTTGATCTTTGCTTCGCTAGCCAGGAGCTTTCAAGCATTTGTACGATTTCACTTGCCCCTTCTGCGCTTGTAAGAAGTAGTCAACATCACCTTTCTCTTCATCTGTCCTTAGTTGAAGTGTCGCCTATCGTTTTCAACAGTATGTCAGATGAGACCTTTTATGATTATAAAAATGGAGACTATGAAGCAATGAATAGATTTCTTATTGAACTGGACTGGAAATTTTTACTTTGCAATAAGGACTGTAATTCTGCTGTCACAATTTGGTCTGAGATCGTCTCTTACGCAATACATAAGTTCATTCCCAAGAAGGTATGTCGTGCATCAACGAATCCACCTTGGTCCAACTCTACATTAAAATACTACAAGTCAACCAAAAGGTCAGCACTCAGGAAATTCTCAAAACGCCCTTCCGTTCTACTTAGGCATTATTATCCGTACTACAACACTCGGTACAAACGTTTGAACAAAGCGCTATACCATGCACATCTACGCCGAATTCAAAATAATCTAAAAATTAAACCGAAAAACTTTTGGAACCATGTCAATACTCAACGGAAAGAAACTGGATTGCCAAACCAGATGTCATTTGATGGAATAGAAGCTACCACTACTTTTGGCATTTGTGAACTATTATAACTTATATAACTACTATAACTATATTATATTATAACTACCACAGTCATAGAATCCGCATGTGCTCAATTAAAATCATCATATAGTGCCGGACCTGATGGTATAGCTTCCCTAGTGCTAAAAAAATGCTCCGAGAGCCTTCTCGTACCATTATCAATAATGTTCAATACCTCTCTACGTACCGGAGTATTCCCCGATCCGTGGAAAAAATTATTTATCTTTCCTGTGTTCAAAAAAGGCGACAAGCGACAAATATCCAACTACAGAGGAATAGCTGCACTGTGTGCAGTTTCTAAGTTATTCGAAATAATCGTTCTCGACTTCATCACTTATAACTGCTCTAACTACATTTCTTCAACTCAGTACGGTTTTATGCCTAAACGATCTACATCTTCAAATCTTGTGTTTTACACATCATTTATCATCCAGTCATTACAAGCGCGACTACAGCTCGACGCTATATACACGGATTTCTCAGCTGCTTTTGACAAAATAAATCATCAAATAGCCGTTGCTAAATTAGCAAGGCTTGAATTCAATGACGCACTTTTGGCCTGGTTTCAGTCTTACCTAACAAATCGTGACATGGCAGTAAAAATTGGTACCTGTATTACCACGCCTTTCCAAGTGAGCTCCGGTGTACCTCAAGGCAGTCATCTCGGATCCTTCATATTTCTACTCTATTTGAACGACCTAAACTTATCGCTGATGTGCCTAAAACTATCATTCGCCGACGATTCTAAACTGTTTCAGCTCATCAGAGATTCTGAAGACACTGTATTCTTGCTGAAAGAGTTGGATAATCACCACAACATAGTTGTACAAAACCTAGTCCAGTGCTTTCACAAGGAAAATTTGCATGGCGGTCCTTTGGGACTTCTGACTACCGCTCGGCGACAGTTTTGGGTAACAAACGCAAGATTAGTTGTTCACAAACTCACTCGCAGTTGCGTCCAATGTTTCAAAGTCAAGATCACTGTCATTTCAAAGAGTTGGATCAGATTTTGCGAGTCCTTTTTTCACAAAACAAGTTGGAGGGAAAGAAGTACAAGTTAAATGGTACATATGAGTGTTTGTGTGCATAGCGACGAAAGGAATTAATCTTGAGGCAGTCGAAAATCTGTCCACCGAAGCATTCATTGCCGTACTGTTTTCCGCCGTGGTGTCCCTCAAGAGTTATTGTCCGATAAAGGGACAAATTTTGTAGGTGTGAAATACGAGCTGCATGACTTGTATCAGCTTTTCAAGTAAATAGAAAGGGAAATTTTTGAATTTTGTCAACCACGTGAATTAAAATGGAAAATGATTCTTCCAGGCACATCTCATATAGGGGGAAGGTGCAAAGACCGTTAAGACAATTTTAAAGAGGATATGCAAAACATCGTTACTAACCAATTATCGGCCGTTGTATGCGCAATCTAGTGATACAATAGATCCTGAAGCACTTTGATCGATGGATCACTGACAGCAATTCCGGAACCTTTCTATGATGAGATCTCGAAAAATAAACTGTCGCTATGGCAATACGAGCAAGCACTTCATGACAATTTTTAGACTCGCTTTGCAAACTACAAGCGTGTGGCAAGTGGATCTAGAAAATAGTCAACGTAAAGAAGGACAAGGTAGCATTAGTAAAGAAAGCCACCGTCAGTAATAAAAGAAGGATTCGAAACACTCACCCGGATCCTGACAACATAGTAAGAGTTGTCGAGTTGCAGATATCTGTAGCGACATGCGACGTTAAGTTATATGTTTCTCTTGCGCGAGGCGGGAAATCAACACGGGCAGCGCTCAAGTTAAAATAATTATTCTCATTTCCTTACTTCGTTATACGCTGTAAGCAATTTAAGTATTTCAAGTGTTTGAAAAGCGGTTGACCGTTTTCGGTACCGAGCATAGTTTCGGTCGTATCGATCCCACTCATAAAATATGAAGATATGATTCTTAGAGTGCTGATGTACCAAATCATAAGATCAAATGTGCAACAATGTATGGCTGGGTTCCGTATAAAGTAACTTCTAGAAAGGCTTACAATGTATTGACATTGTGTTGCAATGGGTAATAGTTTTTTAAGATTACAGTATAGAAAGCGTGATGGTTTTTACGATTCCGCCACATGTCGCCCGGAATATTACGGTACATAAACTAACACTGCTCCCAATTCTGGATAACTAGGAGTCTTCAGAAATTTTCGGTGTGGAGGAACAAACAATCTTGATAGCACGAAAAATTATTTGTTATGATCGAAAGAATACCCCTCGCTCTATATGTGGCAATTTTTGAACTACAACTTATAGTTTGCAATTTTTGAATTACAACGCGGATAAGAGCTTTGGAAAAGTTTCGGTGTTTCCTAATAAGAAGTGTCTGTTTAATGTCAAAAACATAACTAGATGACGTGAATAATCTAAAACCGTCTCATAAGTTGATATATTGTGTTGATTGTGCAAAGTTTTGTCGTGAATACGACTTACTTTACTGTTGGGCGCCTTTTCAAAATTTACCTTCTGAGAGAGTGATAAGTTTTTGATCGTGAACATAATCTAACTACCAATAGAATAGAAAATTTTCAACTTGAACGTGTATTGCAACAACATTGAAGTTTTTCAATAGTACACTATTGAAAAATCTGTTTGATTTAACCCATGGAAGCACCAGCCAAACAGAACATGAGATGTCTGCATCCCTTCAAAAGCATTCACATAAAAGTTGAGTGGTTCATTTTTCCTACCATTTGCTGAGCAACTGTTCCCGAAACAAGACACACGAGAGCAACATCGAGGACCTGTCGTCTCACTGTTTCCTGATCTGAATGCACGAGACACAATGACGCACAATGACAAAGAAAATCGGTAGAAAGGCAGCCAAAAGGCCAGCAAGGCCCATTGCCGATACAAGACACACATGAGAACCATCTCAGATCTCAATATTTCCTACCAAAAGATTCATCAAGATGGAAGTTAAATTAATCTGCACCGTCACTGACACATTCAATTACGAACGGCAATGCGTAAGCGAAAGTGATGATTTTGAACACATCTTTATACTAGTATTCAAATATGCCGTGCGAAACAGAGTTTAACAAATTGAACAAAAGAAAGAGATGAATAAATTGTTAGAACAAATGTTTCCACTTGATTTGCGCATTCTACTTTCCAGGCGTATCAGAACTGGCTAAGCTTAAAGCAATCCTAAATATTTCTTTATCACAGTGGTGTGGTCGTCCTGAAAAGGACGGGGTTTTCAACTCCTCGTCGTTGCAGATGGCCAGCGAGGGAGTTTTTCGTTTACTGGTTGTCACGGGCAGCGTTACCGGCCAATTCCAACACTTTGGCAGCCAAGTACTCCATCACTGCCGCCAGATAGACCGGTTCACCGGCACCGACACGCCCTGCGTAGTTTCCCTTCCGGAGCAGACGATGGATTTTGCCAACTGGGAACTGCAGACCAGCACGGTTCGAGCGAGACTTTTCCTTGCCCTTAACTGTTCCTCCTGTGTACGTGTTTTTGCGTAAAAATTCCACAAGGCGCTGTTAACAGCTAGACAGTCAATTCAGTATTACTGGCTGCCGCTCTACTAACTCTCTCTTTCATATCGTCTCACTGTTTCCCGTTCTGCGACATTTTAACAAAAGGGACGTCCGTACACTGCTACCAGTAGCAGGTATAAAATGAAATGTGATGTGAAAAATAGCGTCATTTAAGTTAAAGCAGCTACTCTGTTCGTACGAGACATCGTCAGCACGATGGCACCGAAAACCGGTAGAAAGGGAGATTTGTACCATCACTAACACATTCAATTACGAACGGCAATGCAAAAGCGAAAGTGATGATGTTGAACCTATCTTTATACTAGTATGGGGTCGTGTGAAAATTATTATTATTATTATTATTATTATTATTATTGTTATTATTATTATTATTATTATTATTATTATTAT